>NC_042623.1:28771099-29097801 GCF_901001135.1 Rhinatrema bivittatum | reverse complement strand
CCTGTTTACCTCTGCGTAGGTCCGGTAGTGTTTTAGAATGATAAGTAGCAGTAGGACTGGATGGGTGGCTGTGGAGGGGCAGTCTGACGTTCTCATGGCTGCTGCCTGTAACCTTATCAGCAGTGAAACACGTAGGACGCAGGAACCTTTCACCCAGGTCTGCTTCCTTGAGTGAGACCTGCAGGATAGCACAGAAAGTTTTGCCTTTATAGGCTGAGTGGATATGAGGTGTTAAAGGCCTTCACATACACACAAAAAAAATCAATGGGGAACAGGTACTGCGATGGAGCCTGACGCTGAAATCACAGCCTAGAGCGCCATGAACATTGGCGCTAGACACTTTTTCAGTTTGTGAGAGCTTTAGTTTGTCCTCCTTTCACCACTCATCTGGTAGGTATCTGCGTCTCCCTGTCCGACTGTCATCAGGGAGCCTTCGTGCATGCGTGGCCTCTCTCCTTACTCCTCTCCCGCTGGCTGTGATTAAGGGTCAGGGCACGTTATCTGCTTGATCCCCAGCCGGGTCATAGAAGAGGTGCCCCCTGCACAGTCTCTCTTTTTATTGCTTTCCAGCTGGCTTTCATCAGGGATGTAACAAACAGTATTCCCACCTGTTGCATCCCCAGACATCTTCTATAGGGAGTGGGCTAATTAGGTTTTTAGCACATCTCACTTAAAAAAAAAAAAATGTATGGGCCAGCGCCAGTGGCGAGGCTGCACACTGCCATGTGGAGGAACCAGGGTTTGCATCCCAGCCCATGAGGTTTTATTTATTTATTTTTTAACACTTGCACGCCTTGGCTAGCGAATAAACAGTTGCTGTTTTAGAGTAATCGTCTCCCACTTTTCTTTGACATGGGAACCGTGGATGACATGGCAGCTTCTCGCACACACAGCACGAGTTTCCCACCTATAAGACAGGTATCACTGCGATGTCCTGTGCTGCAAAAGGTTGTGCATGATCCCTCGAAGGATCTGCCAGCGCTTTCTTTATACGGTTGTACGCTTTCACGTGGATCTTGGAACAATGCCATTGATCAAGTCGGATTCAGGAATGCCACATTTAATCGAAAGAGGTGCAACCTTCCTTATTCTCCCATCAGCCCCAAGAATTTCCTGACTTCAGAAGCTGCTCGTCTGAGAATTGCATGGAGGCTATTTATTTTATGAGCTGAAATCTAGGCTTGGATTTCTTTCTGAGCAATTTTTTTCTGCCTGGGCTGCACCTAATCAGATGGATAGTTTATTGCTTACCTTCCAGGTTTTAATCAAATTAGAAAAGCAACCAACTGACCTCAGTTTTCCCATAAGGCATGGCCACTTTCTGCATTGTCCCTCCAAATGATTTTTCCCATGAAGCACCTTCCAGCTAGAGGTCAAGGTGCCCCCTTCTGCGATAACGTCGCAGCACAAACAGGAGTGACTTCCAGATATGCTCCACCTACTGATTCAATTCCCTCTTGCTCTCTCGGTAACTGCAGAGAAACACTAGAACAGGATCCAGTGGTTTGTCTCTAAATCTATTTGAAGGGTAAATAAGTCATCTTTGAAGAGCTCTTCTGAAGGATATTTTGAGATGAGTTTGGTGAGAAAGAGATACATGTCTTTAAGCCCCCGTGTGCGCTTTTACGTAAGACCCACTAGGCCTTTACCATAGGAGATAATATGAAAACCTCCAGCGGTCGGAGCATCCATGGGTTGTGAGCTGTTAATGGCCCATCCTCCAAAGGGTAGGGTTGTTTTTTTCCCAAAATCTATAAGTGTTCAGTGAGCTCTATGAAAGAATAGTTGTTGATGGAGAGGAGGTTCCTTGGGCTGTGGACCTCCTTGGAGAAGGCAGATTGCTTTTTCTCTGTACTAGAAGTGCTGTGTTGTGGAACATGCGGTTAGAGTGGGTTCCAGGAGGGGCCCGGCCGCACTCTGTGCTCAGGAGAGTTACTGCTCCCAGGTCTTGGGGGCTCAAAGACTCTTCCAGGAGACTTTCAGGCCGATACAGTAAAAATCGCGGGAGAGCGGGCGAGCGCCCGCTCTCCTGTGCACGCGATTCAGAAAAAAAAATTATTCAAATTAGGGCCTGCGGTAAAAAAGAGGCGCTAGGGACACTAGCACATCCCTAGCGCCTCTTTTTGGACAGGAGTGGCGGTTGTCAGCGGGTTTGACAGCCGACGCTCAATTTTGCTGGCGTCGGTTCTCAAACCCGCTGACAGCCATGGGTTCGGAAACCGGACGCTGGCAAAATTGAGCATCCAGTTTTCAACCCGCGAGCCGTGGGCCGATTTTAAATTTTTTTTTTAAATTTTTGATTATTTTTAACTTTTGGGACCTCCGACTTAATATCGCCATGATATTAAGTCGGAGGGTGCACAGAAAAGCAGTTTTTACTGCTTTTCTGTGCACTTTCCTGGTGCCGGCAGAAACTAGCGCCTACCTTTGGGTAGACGGTAATTTCTGAAAGTAAAATGTGCGGCTTGGCTGCACATTTTACTTACTGAATCGCGCGGGAATACCTAATAGGGCCATCAACATGCATTTTCAAGTTGCGGGCGCTATTATTTTCAGGGGGGTTGGATGCACATTTTCAACACGCTATTACTCCTTACTGAATAAGGGGTCCAAACGCGGGTTAACAGTGCGCTCTGCCGGAGCGCACTGTACTGTATTGGCCTGTTTGTTTGCCAAGTAGGTACTGTTTGTTTGTTTGCCAAGCAGGTACTCTAACAAATTCAAAGTAGAACAAGAGGATTTTCTATGTTTTGAACAGGTTTTTAAGGGACAAGGAGACCCTATCAGGAATAAGTGGAAGTCACAGTGTCCCTGGCACACTGCTTAAGTACCTTAAAAGAACTATATTTTTCTTTTTCTTTATAATGAACGTTTAAAGAACTTTTTTTTCAGAGTTTTGTACATCTGTACCAATTCTTCATTTAATTATTGCTTTTGGTAAAATTCACTTTTCCTTTTGGAATAGCAATTCACCGTGTGAGCCTTTTGGAGAGGCTGTGTGTTGTGCCCTGGGACCTAGGATTTTCTTCCCTCCGTTGGAGAACGCTACACCAGGACTGTAGCGAGTTTGCCAGGGTTCTGGAGCAGCTGAAGGTGGCCTCTTTATTTTATGGGACTTGTCTTGTGAAATATCCCTCCAAATGCAGGATGGTTGACCAGCCCCAAATTCTCTCTAGCTGTGGTGGAACGGTTGATGTTCTGTGGAACCCGCTTACATTCGTAAACGTGGTCCCAGGCACAGTCTTTCAGTGTGAAATCTGTAAAGTCATGCTGAATTCTCCTCAAATCGCACCTAACCTCCTCTTTTCCTTCTTCCACAAAAGAATAACCAGAGTTCTTGTTGACGGGTGGGGGAGTAGGAGCAACGGAAGAGCTGCAAGTCTCCAAGGCGCTTTGGTGAACTGTAGACTCCTTAAAACACTTAATTTCCATTTAAATAGTCAAAACACATGAGCAGAAAGAATGATTACCAAAAACAAAGACTCTTTACTTGATGAATATGGCAAAAAAATAAAATAAAAATATTAGTCTATTTACAGATCATTCCATGAGGTATTTCAAGGAGATGAATAAATAAAATAAGGTGCAGTTTAAACTCCAGTCTGAGAGTTAACGATATGATTTTGTTTTTATTGTTTGATTTACTGTTTCTATTTAAGTAATGATTTTAGATACTTTTAGTAAGATTTTATTTGTATTGATTGGTTTTATCTAATTTTTATTCTAATTTATTTTTATTTTTTCATTATTTTTGATATTATTATTGTGTAAACCGTAGAGATAGAGACATCGCTCTCTGTATAACGGTATAGAAAAGTTGTATAAATAAATAAATGAATAGTTGCAGATGAAAGATAAGTCCATTAGCTGGTACTGTGCATTACTTACACTCCTCTCGTCCTTACGGGGGCCCTCTTATTGGGTTACTGACCTCTTTACATCTGTAGCTTTCCGAAGCTTCTTATAGCTTACAAGAGCACTACCCTGAGCCCCATCAGAAGTTCCAGGCACATGCTGCTGTCTGGCTAAGCATCCAGTTTTCTAGGTCTGTAATTGCTTTTTCCATGTTGGTACTTTCTTTAGACAAAACACAAACATCTCTGCACTCCCCTGACCCCCTCTCTGGTCACGGCTCCCAGCAGTTCTTCCAGTGGACGACGTGGACACTAGAGGAGAGTGTCGTGCTCTTGCCGCAGGTGGAAAGGAAGTTTCAGAAGTTGCTCCTGATTCTTCTGGCCTACTGGAGATATCATCCCCCCTCCCAGTGCTCAACCACCTTCTCTCCTCTCTCCTAGGGAGCTGGAACTTGCTTCCTCTCTCTTCCAGGACCAGCTCATGAATGGAAACAATTTCCTGCAAGGGCTCTGCAATACCACTGCCACCTACAGGCAGAAGCTGAGCGCTACACTCCCCTCGGCAGGACGTGAAAACCAGAACATTTTCAATAGGGAATGGATTTACTTTCCACTACGGCAAATTACTCTATAGTAGCCCCAAAAGCTCCCTATGTACCTGCCACCTCCACTGTTCTCTCCCCTTCCTCACATTCACTGCTTCCTTCCCCTGCCCACTTTCTTACTGCTGTTTCTTCTCTCTGTCCTCCTTTCTTGCTTTATCTTGGTGTAGTGCACCCTATGGCCATGCAACCAGTAAGTCCTGGGTGTCAGCTAGATTAGTGCAGGATGGTGGATGGGGGAGGTTTCCATGCAGATGCAGCCCCCTCCCTCTGAGGGGTCTGGAATGGCCGTCCTCCTGGTCGGCCTGTATAGCAGTGCTCTGGCTGGAGCTAGGCAGGCAGTCCCCTTTCGGTTTGCTGAAATGTACGAGGAAGTTAGATGAGTTTCGGTTGTTTATCAGGCCCGGTCAGAGGAGCCAGGCAAGCCCTGCTTGTTGGTCCTGACCAGGGCTGGATGGGGGTTTCCTTTCCAGTCTGCTCACTGGCTGGTTTGGGTTGTCCCTCTGGCTACATTTTTTTGGAATTGTTATGTAAAGTGGTAGGAGCCTTGTGAGAGCCTGGGGCAGTGCAGGTTATAGGGAAGATCTGCCCCTGAAGTGCTGGTGACCTGCTGCAAGGACACTTCCGGTGTTATCTTTAGTTTTTTGTTTTTTTTGGAAAAGATTTGGCTTCCAAATCCAGGAGGAATCTCTGGCTTCCCTTGCTTCCTGACTGAGGCACAGAGAGCCCTGCTTCAGGGGAATCCCTCCCGCCAGGGGTCAAAACCAGAAGAGATAAAAAGAACTGAATCCGAAGCAAAGAAGTCTGGGAAATCAGCTAACTGTGAGCAAAGGCGAGGCCTAGCATCCTTGAAAACGTCCATCCGGTGATTTCAGACCCCTGGGGGGAGAGAGAGGAATGTGCAGACACTTTAACTTGGTAATTTTGACAAAGGACACCCTGCCCATCTGGGAACTCTCTTTTTTCCAAGCCCTAGAGGGTAGACGTTCCTCTGGCCCTGACATCAGTCATTCCTGCACAGATTGAGGATTGAGCGTGTAAGTGTGGTGCCGTGGAATAACTCGTGTGCCATTTTTCAACAGTAACGACATTAATTTGGATGCTAACACCGTGGCTCCAGATGTTTTATTGGGCACATCCAGCACACACACACTGGGGCATACAAGTACCCTCTCCCAGGAACAAGAACAAGAGGTGTCACCCTTAGCACTCGGGGCCTTAGGAGAAATCTTCCCTCCCACCCACTCGACAAAGGATCCAGGCCCTGGAAATAAAGAGATAGTGTTCAAGCCGGCCTGGGAAGCTTCCAGCCCAGAAGAGTAAAACAAATATCTTCATGGCCCTATCAGGTAGCAAGCCACTCCTGGAGATGGGGTTACATTTCCCAGCCTTTTCCTGCTCGCCTATAGCGTTCGTCGTAAACCACTTTGGGTTGAGCTTTGATCAGGAAGGCGTAACGTAACTCCGGGCCAGATTTGGGCATAAGCTCCAGTTTAGGTCCTTGGAGGATGAGGGGGGTCTGAAAAATAAATTCCTAAATTTCACATTTTACTTTTTTTTTTTTTTTTGGGGGGGGGGGGGTAATGCTATGGGGCCTCTTAAAAATGACATAGCTTAGGGTCTCAGCATGTCTGAATCCCGCCCTGAGATAACACAACTCCTCACCTTCCTTATGACTTCTTTTACTTTTTCCTTTCCCCATTCTCGGTCTCTGATCTCAATCTCTCTCCCTCCCCCTTCCTCTCCTTTACTTCCCCCTCCCATGTTTTTATCCTGCCCGCTCTCCTCATTTTATTTCAATTCCATTTGGTTTCCTGTCTTCACAAAACATTCAAAGCTTTCAGAAGGAAAAATTGCTTCTCATTCTTAGTTTGACTTATGTTGTGGTCACGTAACCTCTCTTATTCTGTTTTCCAGGTCTGTCTGCATCTTATTTTTTCTACGTCAAGATTACGATCACTAATCCTGTGTTTTGTCTTTGTTTTCCATTTTTCACGTTTATTAAATACTCAGTCAGACTGAAATTCTGACACACTGATCGGTCCCATAATTTACCAAAATATTGTGATCTAACCCTTCTAAAGTATAATATCATTTTTTTATTTTTGAGGTGAGGGGAGGGGAGGAGGAAAGCGGGTCAGGCAGTTTTCTCCTTCTCCTTTTGGGCCTCCAGCTCAGTTGGAATCGGCCTTAAATGGCCTACAGTACCTTGGAGTCTTCACTTGCAATTACCTGGGTATTTCCCTTATTTTGATAACACACACCCCTACTGCTGCCTAGCCCAGCCATTGCAGTGATAGCCCCTGGCCATATGACATCGACTATGGCTCCCCCCAGACCCCTTGATTCAATGCACCTTGTGTATAGGCAGTAGGCGTTGCCATGCAAAATGACCGAGTCTGCCTCCCCTCGGGGATAATATAGTATATTATATAATATATATATATAATATATATATATATATATATAATATGGTAAGGAAATAAACTCTCTCCCCCCAGGCAGTCCCTGCGCCGTCAGCGCGGCTCATTCAGCAGCAAGGCAGATAAAAAACAGCTGCCCACATTTAAAAAAACGCGCCGAGAACGCCGCGATCGGAAGCCCCGCCCGCCCTCCAATAGGAGCCAGCCCAGAGGGGATTTAAAAAGTCTTCAGCCCGGCGCCATTCCCTCTTTCACGCTGCTACTGCCATCGGGGAAAGCCTGCGCGTTCGGCGCCGAGCCCCGCCGGGGGAAGGTAAGGAAATAAACTCTCTCCCCCCAGGCAGTCCCTGCGCCGTCAGCGCGGCTCATTCAGCAGCAAGGCAGATAAAAAACAGCTGCCCACATTTAAAAAAACGCGCCGAGAACGCCGCGATCGGAAGCCCCGCCCGCCCTCCAATAGGAGCCAGCCCAGAGGGGATTTAAAAAGTCTTCAGCCCGGCGCCATTCCCTCTTTCACGCTGCTACTGCCATCGGGGAAAGCCTGCGCGTTCGGCGCCGAGCCCCGCCGGGGGAAGGTAAGGAAATAAACTCTCTCCCCCCAGGCAGTCCCTGCGCCGTCAGCGCGGCTCATTCAGCAGCAAGGCAGATAAAAAACAGCTGCCCACATTTAAAAAAAACGCGCCGAGAACGCCGCGATCGGAAGCCCCGCCCCGCCCTCCAATAGGAGCCAGCCCAGAGGGGATTTAAAAAGTCTTCAGCCAGGCGCCGCGCGCCGTGCGTCGCGCGCCGAAGGAGCGCGACAAAGGGGCCTGCCCCTTTGTCTCGCCCCTTCGTAGAGCTCCGAGGAGGCTCGAGCCATACCTGCGGAACAATCTAAACCCCCAAACCTCCAACATAGGCAACAGCCAGCAAAGTTATGGAACAAACCGTTTCAGCAGTATGGAATACAAGTCTACCTCTCCAACAACTCTCCAGCCACCTCTGAGACCCCATGCAAAGGGCATCACCCCCTACCCTCCCGAAGCGCACAACGCTCAGCCCTCCTATCCAGACAGACTCAAACAGCTCGCTCAAACATCCAGCTCTTCAGCAGACAGACCCATGCTTCACTCTCAAGTTGACCTAAGCTCTTATATCATTCCTCCCACTGTCAGACTAGCCTTCCACCACGACCCACTTCCTTCCTAGAGAAGTCAACATGCAAATCTTCCCTATTCCTATCATATACCACCGCCACCTCCATCACACAAAAGCCTTCCAACAACCATCAAGACACACTAACAGATCTCTCATTCCAATCATGACGTCTCCGCTCACGCAGATGCTAGGTCTCACCATGTTCTCACTTACCCTTCTCAACGCACAATCGCTAACAAAGAAAACACAAGTCCTCAATGACTTCCTCTCAGACTCAAAGCCAGATATCTGTGCCATCACAGAAACCTGGCTAAAAAGCTCAGACACAGCCCTAATAAACCAGTTACCGACTCACCTCTACGACATCATCTCGATCCCCAGGAAAAAGAAACGAGGAGGTGGTATTCTTCTAGCCTCCAAAAAGGAATTTAAACTTAATTCACTTCCAATCAAAATCATCACACCTACAAAACTCGAATTAGGACTTTTCAAATCTAAACTCCTACAAATTCTTCTAATATACGCTCCGCCAGGACTTCTGGACTCAGATATTTCCCCCCTAATAGAAACAATAGCCAAATACATCAATATGGACTCGCCAGCCATAATAATGGGGGACTTCAACCTCCATGTAGACGCCTCTCCCCTCACCCCTAACTGTGAAGCACTCCTTTCCACCCTGGGTGCAATGGGCTTTAAACAAATCATAGAAAAACCAACCCATAAAGCAGGACACACTCTGGACCTCATCTTCATCAATTCTAATATATCTTATAAAAATGATCCTATCTGTACCACAATTCCCTGGTCAGACCATTCAATAATTACAACCACACTCATGACTCAAGAAAGCCCTAAACCTCCTCAACCACCTTCCACCATCCAATTTAGGAAAACCTGCACTTCTGACACACTCAGTGATCAACTCACCAAAGAACTCCCCAACCTGGACACCACGAGCCCAGATGCAGCCTTCCTCTCTTGGCACAATATCACCGAGGCAATAGCAAATAAATTATGTCCTAAAACGGTGAAAATAATCAACTCAATACAGAAGAAGAAACAACCCTGGTTCTCCCCAGAACTCAAGCAGATGAAACAAATCCTCAGACACAAAGAATACGAATGGCGTAAGATCCCCAACTCCACTAATTTAGCTGATTACAAACGCACCCTCCACAACTACAGGATCACCATCTTAAAGACAAAAAGAGACTTCTATGCCCACAGAATACACGACCTTCAATTTGATGCCAGGACCCTATTCTCTTACGTCTCCCAACTCACAAAATCCCCTACACCCACCATTCCAGACGACCAAGCACAAACCAAAGCAGACGAATTAGCACTCTACTTTCAGAAAAAAAACTGCAGACACATTAGCACGCCTACCGAACAATGCAACTCCACCCTCCATAATTTTCAATTCCAGGACTTATATTGGGGCCATCCTTGATTCCTTTGAACCTACAACACCACTGGAAATCGAATCTATACTTAAGAAACTAAAACCATCAAACCACCCAACAGATCACATTCCAACTAAACTACTGCTTCTCATCCCGAATACTATTTCCAGAGCATTGGCCAACATTATAAATTGCTCACTCTCCCAAGGAATCTACCCGGACAGGCTGAAAACCGCATCCCTCAAACCTCTCCTGAAGAAACCTAACCTCGACACAAGTGAACCTTCTAACTTCCGCCCCATATCCAACCTCCCTTTTTTAGCAAAAATCATGGAGAAAGTTGTTAATACACAACTTTCCGTATACCTGGAAGAGCACAATATCTTTCACCCATCCCAATATGGCTTTCGTAAAGCAGCGAGTACAGAAACCCTTCTTATCTCCCTTGCCGACCACATCCTCATGGGCCTAGACAAAGGTCAATCTTTTATCCTAGTCCTTCTGGACATTTCATCCGCATTTGACACCGTGAACCACTCCATCCTACTAAATCGCCTAGCAGAAATCGGATTAACAGGATCTGCACACAGCTGGTTTAACTCCTTTCTAAGTAACAGAAGCTTCAAAGTAAAAATCAATAACAACGAATCCCCAGATGTCAAATCAACATTAGGAGTACCACAAGGCTCTTCCTTATCACCCACACTATTCAATATATACCTCCTGCCCCTCTGTCAACTGCTCACGGACCTAAAATTAAAATTCTATCTATATGCAGATGACGTACAGATTCTGATTCCCATTACAGAATCTCTCCCTAAATCTCTCGCCTTTTGGGAAATCTGCCTCAAATCTATAAACAGTCTGCTCACCAACTTGAATCTAGTTCTGAACGCAAATAAGACTGAACTCCTAATCATCTCCTCGGACCACTCGGCCGTAATCAATCCACCAGCAGGCAACACCCAGATCACGCAAGTAAGGGACCTTGGAGTAATCATTGATAACCGTCTGAATCTTAAGAAAGCCATCAATAACACTACCAAGGACTGCTTTTATAAATTACAAGTCATGAAAAGGCTCAAACCCCTCCTCCACTTCCAAGATTTCAGGACAGTGCTCCAAGTCACACTCTTTTCCAAAACAGATTACTGTAACTCTCTTCTCCTCGGGCTCCCTACTTCATCTATCAAACCACTACAGATGCTCCAAAATGCTGCGGCAAGAATCCTGACTAATACCAACAGAGGAACACACATCACCCCCATACTACAGAACCTGCACTGGCTGCCAATCAAATATAGAATATTACACAAGGCTATCACTATAATTCACAAAGTCATTCACAACCAACAACAACTAGACCTCCAGATTCCCCTCAAATTATACACATCAGACAGACCGATTCGAGAAGCATATAAAGGCACCCTGCAACCCCCTACAACGAAATCTACCCGCCTATCATCTACCAAAGAACGAACCTTCTCTACAGCTGGCCCAGCCATCTGGAACAAGATGCCCACAGAACTCAGATTAGAACCATGCCCGTCTACCTTCCGCAAAAAACTTAAGACATGGCTCTTCATCCAGGCCTTCACTTAACCAACAGTTCCAGCAATTCCTCACTAATTCAGACACTGACTCCTAGCTAAACTCTATGACAAGTGTAGCCTATACACTTACGCCTCTTCTCATCATATTATTGTATCATCTAATTATCTAATTTGTTCAGTTATGCCTTCTATCGCTCCGGCTATTCTAGCCATCCAGGTTAATACCCCCTGTTATATGTAACTTTCATTTCTTGTTATATGATTGACTTTGTTATTCCCCTCATGTTATTTGTAAACCGATCTGATATGAATTTCTTTCATGAAGGTCGGTATATAAAAATGTTAAATAAATAAATAAAATAAATATATTGTGGCTGTTTACTGAATGACGATAGGCCTAGGACCTTCTACTACTATAAGAAGCTTGCTGGGCAGACTGGATGCACCATTTGGTCTTTTTCTGCCATCATTACTATGTTGCTGCTATTCTATCCGAATTTTGGTTCATAACCAAACCTATTTTGACCTCACCCATCTATTTTCTCAGTGTATTCCACCCCTCCCCTCCCAATTGTTTGTGAAGGATGCAGTGAATTCCCACCCCTTTCCTTTTCTGTTTTGGATATTACGACTGCATCCCTTTCATGGAATATCTAGAAAGGGGATTTAAAATCTCCCTCTGTAGTTCTGTTTGCCCCTTTGACACGCTTTCCAAGTCTTGTCTGCTCCCTCTGGCCCTGGGCTGATTGGATGTCAAGTCGAGCACCATCAGAGAAGGTGGAACCCAAATTTGACAACCTATTGGGCAGGGTTCTGGTAGCCACACTGGCCCCAGAGAAAGCTGGATTCTTTGTGGGTTGTGACTAAGAATGAGCCAAAGAAACGCTGGACGCGCTGAGAGTTGGACATCATGATTTTGGTCTTTAAGGCCTTGAAAGGAAAGGGTGCAGGTTATTTACTCCAGTTGTATGAAAAGGTACATGCTGGCTAGAGCACTCCGATCAGGAAATGAAAATCTTCCACAAGTACCTTCTTGGAGGGAAGTGAGTAAGGCGAAGAATCGTAAAAGAATGCTCTCCGTGATAGGTGCCGATTTATGGAATTCGGCCCCTAAGGAAATTCAGCAAGAAAATAACTATTTGTCATTTAGAAAGAAAGTGAAGACCTGGCTTTTTAAGCAATATGGAGGCTGTGGGCTAGGGGCAGCCACCTTTCTTCCACTGCGTGCATCAAACTTCTAGGCCGCACAGCCCGGGCCAGACATGGCAACATTCTGTCATTGGCCACGTGGCTTTGACGTACCCAGGAACCTTCTTTCTTCAGCCGTGGGGCTCCAGCAGCCTTCTTTCTTCAGCCCGGGTCCAGCTGGGATCAAAAAATATTGAGGCTGCTGAGAAAGATGTGGGGAAGGGACATTACCGCGGCCCAGCACAGATTTTGGCCGCGGCACAGTGGATGAGAAGCTCTGATCTAGGGCTTTTAGCAGGTTTTTGAGAGTCCAGGACTTATTGTATGTATTCAAGGACCTTATGTATTTTTTAAAAAAAATTATATACTGCACTCTACAAAGGTTTGCCTGATGCAGTTTACAATTGTGGTGTCGGCCTTTTTAAAATTAGTGCATAGAGAGAACATAATTAATGAATGATCAGTCCATGAAAGCGATGTTATTTTAATGCTTTCCTCATGAAGCTCTGGATTGTTCACTCCCAAGTGGAAGATTCAGTCTAGAATGTGTCCCTTCTTTTGCATTGGGGTTCTAACAGTCCTAGTGAAGCCTATTGTCGTCATGGTGGTATTAGAAAATCCACCATGTGCAAAAGTTAAGTTTCTTCAATTGACTCAGGATCATCCTCATCATTGTCTTTGAGTTCATCTTCATCTCCCCTTTTTCCCAAGGTATTTAAGAAAAGGTAGAAAATATCAGTACATTTTCCTTGAAGAGACAGTCCTATGATTCAACAACACGTGCTTGCTTGGGCAGTCACTCTCGCCAACTGTGTCCTTGCATGGAGTATCCCACAACAGGTCTTCTGTTCAGAAATGTGAACAAACACTTCATAACAGGCTTTCAGGTGACATGTGTCTGAAACCAGAGTTCAGAGGGAGTCTCTTTCCTTGTCATTGTTGTTGATCACATGATTTCTAATGTACTTCTTACCTTACCCCCTCTCCTCCCCATCTTCACCACCTTCAAACCCCAATGGTGGAGCATCCCCTCCCCCCTTCCCCCACTTCTGTCCTAGATGCTCTGGGTAGACTGCTGCTGCTTCTTACTGTACTCTTGATCAGGTCGAAAAGGGTACAATTCATTTGTGATGCGCATTAGTTTGAAAAAATGGGTAATATGAAATGAAATAGGGCTTTTTGTTTCTTTTCATTGAAAGCAAAATGAAAAAGCTTTTGGTGAGGGGAGCGAGTTGGCAGCATGATAGAGGGCATGGACTTGCTGCTGTGCGTTTTTCCCCGTTACCTCTTTTCTTGAGGAACATGCCTTCTAAACACAAGGGGAAGGTATGGGTCTTCCCTCCAGATCCTACACATCTGCCCGGTGAGCAGCAAATTACTTCCACGGTTTTGGGGAAAGAAGTTCCCATTGCGACTAGCAGTAAGGGAGCACCCATATCACAGAGGGAAGACACTTTCCTCGGACCCCTAGACCAATGACTTACCTCCGGCTAAATTGTAAAAGCCCGGTGCGCGCAAAAACCAGGGGATGTGCGTGTGGCCGGGCCGGGCGCGCACCGAGCACATTTTAAAAACAGCCCAGCCACATCCTACCCCTCCTGATATGCACGGACGTGCTGGGCTCGGTAAGAAGGGCGGGCCAGGGGTCGATCGGGACAGTGGCCATTAGGCCTTGTCCCGGGAAAGTGCTCACCGGCATCCGACTGGCGCGCGGAACTTACTTCAACTCAAAGGAGGAAGTAAGTTCTAAAACAAAAAAAAAATTAGAATATTTAGGTGGGGTTTAAGGGTCGGGAAGGAGAGGGGAAAAGGGAGGAGGGGGGAAAGGGAAGTTCCCTCCCAGTCCACTTCTTGAATTGGAGTGAACTGGGAGGGAACTGGGAATGACCGGATCACGTCGCCACGCTTTTTTTTTTTTTTTTAAATTCCCCCCCCCCCCTTGTGAGCAAAATGCCACCTGCCCGCACATGCACTTGTCAATATAAAAAATTGGCCACGCATGGGCGCGTGGGTATCTTATTTTATAACATGGCACCATCAGACAAGGCTGGTCCTTCCATTAGGAAAACTAGGCAGTTGCCTAGAACGGCACGATTTCGGGAGTGGCAAAATCGTGCCAGTATGATGTCTAGAGGAGTGCTGTTCCACAGGCAATACCATCAAAGAAGGGAGTGCCGTTGCCGATAGTTATGTTGGGGGAGTTGGAGTGAATTATCAAAGATTCGCCTAGGGAGCCAAATATTCCTGCACCGGTCCTGCCAACAGATGGTGTCAGTGGATCATTTGAGGTGGAGGGGGCAGCTGCAGTTTCGACATCTCCGTGCAGTCTTTCATCGAATGTTGGGTGGACTCTGAGGATCTGGACAAGGATCGATATCTCAGTTTCAGACACTGATGGGAGTTCTGTTTTGGTGGCCTCAGGACTTGGTTCTCTTGATTCTTTGCATGTAAAGAATGTAGCCCAGAGGGGTGAATCCTTCATTTTGCCGGACACTTGACTCTCTGTGGAAGCTTTTGGTGGGGTTTGGGAATTCCATTAATAAACGTGTTGCTAAAATTGATTCTCTTTCTTCCACCTTGGAGCTTTCGGTTTTTCAATGTAGGGGCCAGCTGCAGAAGTATGCTAATAAGATTCAAGCTGTGCAAAAAGACATACAAGATATTAAAGATCTTAACAGCACTGTTATTAGGGCGTGACATGTTCTTTCAAGAAGACCAGAATTCCTGGAAAACCAGTCCAGGCATTTGAATCTCCGCATGCTCAATTTCCTAAAGTTTATTGGAAAAACTGCCACTCATGTCCTTAAGGAAATATTTTTTTTGATGTTTTACATTTTGAGTCTGATTCTATTCCCTTGGTTAACAAGTTATTTTTCTTGACAGTTACATCCCGTCGTGATGTCGCACAGAACCAGACTCCTCAATCTACTTCTGTATCGTTTGATTTGACGAACTATCTGGAAAATTTCTGGCCCTGAAATATTAGAGCGAGGTGTTTTGCTGGTGTCATTTATTACTGAAGCTGACCTAAGCAAAGTAAAGAGATTATATTTTAGAAATTTAAATTCTTTTTATAGCCAGCCTATCGGGATTTTACTGCTTTATCTAAGATGGCCCAGGAGAGAAAGATTTCCCTTCTTTAAGGCAAGCTGCTATTTCATTAGGTGCTTCATTCATGTCAAAATATGCATTTATTATTATATACCAACATTCGATTGAGATATCACATCGGTTTACATTCAGGTACTGTAGATATTTCTCTATCCCCAGAGGACTTACAATCTAAGTTTTTTGTACCCGAGGCAATGGAGGTTAAAGTGACTTGCCCAAGGTCACAAGGAGCGACAGCAGGACTCGAACGCTGGTCTCCTGGTTCATAGGCCACTGCTCTAACCATTAGGCTATGCATATGCATTTATTTAAAAAATATTTATATCCTGTACCTTCCTAGGTTCAGGGCGGGTAAGATATCCACAGGAAAAAAAATGCTTCTCGCCTGTAGGTCCAATATGGGCGCTCAAGGCAGCGACGGCGCATGCGCACACGCTGTGACCTCCGACGTCCAGCCGGTCACGGCGTGTGCGCATGCGCCTTCGCTGCCTTGAGCGCCCATATTGGATGTACAGGCGTGCACGTATTCACCTTCGCCGGCGGGGCTGCTGAAGCCACTCTCTCTCGCCGCCCTTCTACTTCTACTTCTGCTGCTGGGGGCTTGCGTGGCCACGGCCAGGGCAGGTGAGCGGGAGCTGGGGGAAAGTTTGGGACTGTGAAATTTCGTCTCTCTCTGCTTGGGCTTGGATTGGGTTGGTTTGGTTTGGGACTGGGCAGCTAAGTGCGAGAAGCATTTTTTTTCTGTGGATTGGTTTGGTTTGGGACTGTGAAATTTCGTCTCTCTCGTCCGTCCGAAGGAGGGTGCTTTGTTGCGCTCCCTGCCTCCGATCGCCGGCTGCTGGGGCTTGCTGGCGCCGGGCGCTCAAGGCAGCGGGGTCTGTAGGAGAACCATCCACTTCCTGGTACCTGTCATTTGAAATGACGTTTGAAATGACAGGTACCAGCGCACCCAGGATACTGTATAGGCGCTGTATAGCGCCTATACAGTAAAATGGATTGCGCTTCATGGACGCGCGTTGGACGCGGCTTGCATTTGCATGCCATTTAAATACTGTATCGAGTGGTAGGTGATCCTAACTGTGTGTGCGGCAAACGCGGGTGCGCCGGGCACTAACGCACCTCTTTCTACCGCACCTTACTGTATCGGCCCGATTGTATGGTCTCTTTATTCTGTATTTGAGGGTCTATCAGTGTTTTGCATGTGTGACTGAAGTGAGGTTTTCCATTAGTGCGTAGTTTCTATGCAGGGATTGTTCTGTTTTCCTAATAGGGGGTTTATTACTGTTTTAGGCCTGGTGTAATATTATAGTATTAACTTTCATAGGTAGGGTTATTGCTGTTTGAGTAGCTCTCTGAGGGTCATGCCCATGCCCAAGTTGCATTACAGTAGGCCTAATACCATATGGGTTCCAAGTATCTCTTCCTTTTTTTCAAGGTTTTCTGGTTGGCATCTCAGAAGTGCATGCAAATGTAATGTACATATTGTAAGTGATATTTTTACCTCAGAAGACTGTGCTTTGATTATTCTTTTTCATTGAAAATCTGTTATTATAAATGCATATTTTTTTAATTGTGTGAGAGGAGGGTGTGATGGGGTGGGGAGTGCAAGGCTGAAAAGGTTTCTTGAGGCCTCTAATACCCTTGCACTGACCATGGGCATTGCTGTACAAACATTGAACAGAACCTCCCAACTCGTGATGTCACGTGATGTATAATGGGTTAAGGGCACAGTTTTACAGTTGGCCATAGATGCCAAATTACCTGGCTACAGCTCTGGTAGGGTGAAGTGACTTGCCCACGGGTCACAAGGAGCAGCAGTGGGATTTGAACCCGGGATATGTTGCTATTAATCGATGGCTGAGATTGATTCCCTCCAGCAGAGGGACTGCAAATGTCCACCTCCTCCCTCTGCAGCGTGCCCAGCCTCTGTCGCTCCAGTCAAACCCGTCTCCCACACAGCGCTGCCATCAAACATCAGGCTGGGCCTCTATTAGCTCCCCTAACAACGGCTGAAGACTGCTTTTCCCAGTATTTTTTTTTTTTTTTACATTTAAAGTAGTCAAGTTTTGTTTTTCTTCACTCACAGCTTCACTTTTGTTTGATTTTATCATTTGACGTTTCTTTCCGAATGTTTTGCAAATAAATGTATTTTGTCTTGATGATGACAGGCAGCCTTAGGAGCATTTTACCCTCATGGGTGGGAATCCACTGGGCTAGCAAAAGGCCATGTTCTGGAACAAGCGCAATTTTATGTCCAGGGTAAAATAATCTCTCATCAGTCCAGTTCCTTCACAAAGGGACAGACGATTCACCAGCTGGAAATGTTACCTCCAAAAATCTGTTTTCACTCACAAACCCACTCCCCCCCCCCCCCCCAATCTCCCGCTGCCAAATCCAGACAACTAGCATTGGATGGGGGCAGCCTCTAAAAGCAGAGACCCGTGTGCAGGAGGGGAAGTACCAGTCAGCAGGACAGAGCAATGAAGAGAGAGGACCCCAGACAATGGCAGCCCAGCTACGTGAGGCACCAGCGTTCAGGTGGAGAAGGTCACGTGTCGTTCCCGGGGCCTCGCTTGAGACGATAGAGGTGGGGGGAGAAAGGAGGGAGCTGTGCAGGCAGCTGCTTCTCCTCCTCTCCTCTATCCTGAAAACAAGTTGTGAGCTTTAAAGATGCAAGAAAAAAAAACAAAACAAAAACGGTGCAATAACAAAGATAAAAAAAGAATTGGGAGTGGGAGGAGAGGGGAGGGGAGGGGGAGAAAGCAGAAAGATAAATAAACTTCAGCACCAGGAACCAGCCTGGAATGGAAATGGGAGGTTGGTCAGAGTTGGCTGCATGTTGCAATGCTCTCAGGAAAGGAGCAGATTCGCTCCTGGATGCTTCAAGGCGGTAACTGTCCCTCAGAAGCCGCAGGTGCTCTGGGGGGGGGGGGGGGGGGGGGTCCACAGCTGCCGAGCACAGGTGTTTCCCCAGCTCCCGCCGCATTCGGGCAGCGCGCACCTGGCAAGCAGGAGCACGCGTCGTTAGCAACTGGCACTGGGGCAAACTGGGACCATCTGCTCTCATCCTGAGGATACCGAGTCTCCAAGAATCAATCAGCAGATAAATACATAACAATTAAAGTGGAAAGTCAGAACTGGCACAGGTCTGCCTTGCCTGTTCATTACAGTTTATCACAGTGGGTTAAGAAATTTGGTGGTTGGTTCTCTTAGATGCTCACAATGGGCAAGTGAAAGCAGAAGCAAACAGCTTAATATGCTTAACAGATTATCAGCTCCATCAAACGAAGTAACAGAATGACAAGGTAGGGATGGCCATGCCATTTTGGGTTAAATTCAATCTACTTTGGAGCAGGGGAGCAGGTTGTAATTCAGTATGCCTCTTCCAATGTACTGTCAACTGTTCTAAAGCAACTCGTCGCTGAGCCAGCCTGCCTGGGCTATGATTCCTATTCCTGACCAAGTTCACTGAACCAGCGAGGAGTTGGACAATCACTGACATCTAGCAGCTGTACGGTTGCTGCCAGAAATTTTCAGGTTGTGGCAGACACACTGAGATCGTGAGAAATCTTCATCCACTCCGTCACCTAGTGGACCAGGCAAATCTTAGCCATCTGGCTTAGAAAATTCACAACAAATCCTTAGACGATATGAACCCTGGCACGACACAGACCTCCAAGGCAACCCAGAAAGGTTGGATTTCAGTCCAAGCTGGTTTTGATCTGGCCCAGGAAAATAATAAAAAATATAAATGCAGGGATCCTGTCAGTCCCCTTCTACAGTTTAGTCAGAATATACCATTTGTGTAGGGGGGTGGAAATGTAATAATAATCTAGTGCATTTACAGCCTTCCCGTGTGGCAGCTGGTAATAGGTGTGTCCCTCTGCCTTATATAGCCTGACCACCATTTCACCTTGTGGATTCTCTGTTTTCGATTGTGGAGGCAGCATGCCTGGGCCGTCCTCTTCTTTTCTATTGTTTGAGTTGATGCCTCCAATGGAGCCTCTTAACTTGGATGGGAGTTTCTTTTCATCCTCCCCATCCACCCTATTGTCTTCAATTAATTTATTTAAGTTTGGAGTACCCAGTAACCTGGGACTCGATTAAACTAATTATATTTCTGCTCTGTCATGCAAGAGGCACCTGTGCCCATCAAGATCCAAGGAGAGGATGACTTTCAGCCATCCTGAGGAGGAAGGGGAGAGGAGGGGAGGAGTTTGACCCCCCCATCCAGGGCCTAAGGACACGCCAATACCACCCAACATATAACCCTGAGAGACAGGGCCTTCTCTACAGCAGGCCCTCCACTTTGGAACTCAATCCCCTTAGAATTAAGACAGGAACCATGTCTTCCAACCTTCAGAAAGAGACTTAAGACATGGCTGTTCAAGAAAGCCTTTCCGGACTCTGACTGATGCTCTTTCACCAAATACAGAATGACGGACTATCTCCCACTAAACGGATACTGACATACCAAACACTGCACGTTCTTATTCTTGTTAAATTTCCATCATCTTCTTCTTCCTCTCCCAGTTAGAACCATCCTTGTTTTATTGTAACTGATTTTTCTGCGCACTTTTATAACTTGTTATAATTTGTAATTGTATAAAATGTATACTCATGTTATATTTATGCATGTTTATAATGTATTGATCACCCCCCTGTTTTATGTAAACCGACATGATACGAATCTCCGTGAATGCCGGTATAGAAAAACTCAAATAAATAAATAAATAAAATAAATTTACTGGAAGTTTGGAGAAGAGGAGACTCGGGTATCATTCTGAGATTGAAGGACTTGTGCTATTCAGGTACTGTAAGGAGTGAGGAGACAACGAGGAGGGGAGAGGAGATAATCCCTTGTACCGTCTGAAGGCGACTCAAACAGCTGTAAAGACTTTAAACATCACTTTACTGATAAGCTGCAAAGAGTAATGTTGGAAACCACTTAATGCTTGCAGCGCGGGTCCTTATTTGGTGATTTTTAATGATCATTTATGCAATTATCCTCACTGCAGTGTTCATTAGCACTTGAATTGGAATAGGATGAATGCAATGTGAAGGGTCTTAAAAAAAAGATCTTTCCTCCTGCACAGGAAACCCTGGAAAATACCTCTGGTTGCCTGCTAAAAGTGCTTCTTATCCAGGTTCAGCCATCCGAGGGGGTTCCACAAGCCATGGCTGGTCCTGTGGCTCGGGCTGCACTGTGCAGCAATCTGGCACTTGAGACGCCTGTCCAAGGAGGATGGTACGGCTTGGGCGTGTCTTGGAGGCAACCTGCTGGACCCCTGAAAGGGAGGGAGGAAAGCTACCCTGCTACTCACACAGAGGCGCTGAAGGTTAGACTCAGGAAACTGGTTCCCTCCAGTCACTCGGGATGCCATCTGGGCTGGGGGGGTGGAGACGAGGAAGGCGAGAGAAATGGGGGAATCAATTTCAAAAGCATGTCGGCCTAATTCAGTGCAGCACCAACTATGAATTTGATACTGACTGTATAGCAATTCAAATGGCATTGTCTGGTGTTTTTTTTAATTTGTTCTAATCTGCCTTGGGGCCATTCTTGGTAAAAAAAAAAAAAAAAGCAGAATATCAAATGTCTCTAAATAAATTAAATTAAATAATCATCATCGTTTATTTATGACACGCTTTTCCAGCCAGGGAATTCAAAGCATGTTGCAAAGGAACAGAGTTAGAATGCAGCACAGTAATTATGGAGTAGGAGGCACGATAGATATGCATAACCTGTGGTGTAGTAGTATATAGTAGTTAGGTAACATTGTTAAATAACATTCAGGCCGATACAGTAAAATCGCGGGGAGAACGCACAGGCCACTCTCCTGTGCGTGCGATTCAGTAAATAAATTTATTTAAATTAGGCCCGGCGGTAAAAAGAGGCGCTAGGGACACTAGCGCGTCCCTAGCGCCTCTTTTCGGACAGGAGCGGCGGCTGTCAGCGGGTTTGACAGCCGATGCTCAATTTTGCCGGCATCGGTTCTCGAGCCCGCTGACGG
The DNA here is from genome assembly GCF_901001135.1 of Rhinatrema bivittatum. NCBI lineage: Eukaryota > Metazoa > Chordata > Amphibia > Gymnophiona > Rhinatrematidae > Rhinatrema > Rhinatrema bivittatum. The sequence goes on along the minus strand of NC_042623.1, from coordinate 29,076,513 downwards.
CCACGGGTTCGGAAACCGGACGCCGGCAAAATTGGGTGTCCGGTTTTCAACCCGTGGGCCTATTTCAAATTTTTATTTTTATTTTTTTACTTTTGTTAACTTTCGGGACCTCCGACTTATTATCGCCATGATATTAAGTTGGAGGGTGCACAGAAAAGCAGTTTTTACTGCGTTTCTGTGCACTTTCCCGGTGCTGGCAGAAATTTACGTCTACCTTTGGGTAGGCGCTAATTTCTGAAAGTAAAATGTGCGGCTTGGCTGCACATTTTGCTTTCTGAATCGCGCGGGAATAACTAATAGGGCCATCAACATGCATTTGCATGTTGCGGGCGCTATTAGGTTCGGGGGGGGGGGGGGTTGGACGCGCGTTTTGGACGCTCTATTACCCCTTACTGAATAAGGGGTAAAGCTAGCGCATCCAAAACGCGCGTTTTGGACGCTCTATTACCCCTTACTGAATAAGGGGTAAAGCTAGCGCATCCAAAACGCGCGTCCAATCGCAGGTTAACAGTGCGCTCCGCACTGTACTGTATCGGCCTGATTGCCAGGTAACTCCGAAGGTAGTGCATTCAGTGCTCCTAGTCTAGCTAATGCAAAGCATGTTGTTTAAGTATATGTAGTTTAGTGAAATTTATTTATTTATTTATTTATTTATTTATTTATTCAACCTTATATACCGGCTTTCAAATTCATTTCAAGGCGGTTTACATTGATTTAAATTGCAGTAGCAACATTCAAATACATATATACTAAAAACATATCCTTAAACATAATACAAGGCTATAATACAGAAATCTGAGAACAGGTAGTGCAGTAACGTTTTCCTAGAGTTTGTGTTCTTGGTTGGGAACAAATGCTGCAGGTTTTCACCAGCAGAGCTGGGGGGGGGGGGGGGGCGAGTCTGATGTGAGGCTTTATTTTATGGACCGCGGTGAGCTGGGATTATACAGGGAACAGTCTCCTCGTCCCGGTTTTCCGACAGCTAAGCTGTTGGTTTCAACATGTTCTTAAGCAGACCAGGCCATTTCCATGGGAAAAGTCGCATTCCGTAGACAAATGACATCACAAATAGGTTTCTGCTTCATGCAGTGAGCCTGGCCCTTTGTGACATCATAATGACCATGGACCAATCAAATCCACTACTCCTGGTGCCACTTCTACGCTTGTCAAACATGGCTGCCCCCAACCCCCAGGGCTAACTGGAGAAACACAGAGGAACAGTGTGTGGGAAATGTAAAAGTGATGGCTTGAACACATGATTGCTAATCCCTGCTGCGAAAGTGCTGCTTGTCAAGCGTCCTTTAAAAATACTGCTTGCATGGACAATGTTGCACAGCACTCAGAACGTCATTCCAAAACGATGCACCGTGCAGTCGCTGCTCTTAGCAAGAAGAGCTGGAAGCCCCGCATTAAGCTAGAAACAGTCACAGCACATTAAAGTGCAGCCAGGCACTTCAGCATGGATTAAATACATTGTTAATTTAATTAGAAAATAAATTACCGTACTCCTACACAGTTCCAATAAATTATTATTTATTTAAAAATAATAGCCAACAGGTATGTTTTTCTAAATAAATACATAACCATTCATTTAAGCTACGTTAGGCTGTGTTGTATTTATAGACCGCCTTCTCTGAAAAAAAAAAAAAAAAAAAGTTCATGCCATAGCAGTTTACAGCAGAAATAATTCAAACTATGGTGGGGTGAGGGGATTTGCATATATTTGGAACGACGTCCTTAGTACAAAAAGGGTACAGTTCTTCCCCGAGGGCCCTGTTCTTTCTTGGGTTATTGTTGATTGTTTTTTTTAATCTCAGTCAGTCTTTTACAGTTCATTGATGTATCGGTTCATTGATCTCCTTCCTCTTTTAGAGCTAGATTTCAGTCTCAGGCAAAAAGCTTGCAAGTCTGTTTTCTTGTATGTTTTGGTTTGGCGGGGGGGGGGGGGGGGGGGGGGGAGAGGAAGGCCTGGCAGTTTTCTCCCTCTCGTCTGCGGTTCTGCCCTCGCAGCTGACTCGGCGAAGCCTTTGCAGTGATGGGTTCTGGGCTGGGGCCATTCCCCCGGGGTCTCTTTTCTGCAACCCTGCAAACATGGCCCCCGCCCCCCGATACATCCAGCGGGCGTCGCCGTTGCGTGACGACTCTGACTCCTTTCCGCCAGCGTTCCCAGTTCCAACGCAGCCCGCAGAGAGGAAAGCTGGACTCGGGTCCTCCGCCTGGCAGCGACTGCCACGCAGTGTCTGGGGGCTGGACCTCAGCTTTTACTGATTGTTTTTTTTTTTTTTTATTTACTCATTTTGTCACCCAAGAATTTCAGTTCTGGCACCTTTCCGAAGGGCAAAGCTTTCCCTACCGATTAATATTGCGCAAGCAAAGACTTGTCCAGAAAGCACTGGGAGGCTTCAGCCAAACGTGAGAACTGGGGAAAAGTTGCACATTGTGTTTTACAGAAGATTTTCCTTGCATGATTTGAGATCTGGGAAATTGAGAGGCGCGTAGTCCATTGATCTGAATTGTACAAGTAAACTTCCTCGCAGGCCTTTTACCCAAAACTTTAACCAGGTTTTTACTCTCCTTTGCTGATTTGGCATCTCTAAAAAAAAAAAAAAAAAATCTTAGCTTATCATTTCCATCTGGATCTCAGAGGCCATAACTGACTGGCCTAGATTTTTCTGAGCCTGCGAGAGGTCCTGGGTTCAAATTCCACACAAATCCTATTTTTCAAAGTGACGCTTCAAATAAACCTCCATTTGTGAAAAGAAGAGAGAGCACCTTGTTAGCCTGCCTTAGGGAGAAGCACTTACAAGGAAACCAGTGCTACACTTTTAAAACCTCAGATCCTCCAGCACAGAAAATAAATATATACTATGCAATGATTTTCTAACGACACTTCGGGGAATCTGAGTGCACCCAATCGTCTATCCTTGTCCTCGGTTGTACATTGATAAAGCAGAACAGATGAAGGCTCAGAGAGGCAAGCATGCAGGAACTGCTGAAGGATTCTCACGTGTAATACCTTCCTCTTGGACCATTTCCGAGTGGCCAGACAGAAAGCTGGCCTACTCATTCTGGTAGCACCTATGACTGTGCTGATAACAGTAAATGTAAGAGCAATTACTCGGCTTTTAAATGCGCAGAACAGCTTGGGAGACTCAAGTAATACCCATGTCTAAATGCATCAATTGATAATTCAGGCATGGGGTGAGATTCTCTTTCTAGTTTTTTAAATTTTTTCCATCTCTGTGACAGGGAAGTCTGAGATCCTGTCTTTAATGAACATTTGTGTATCCAGAACACTTCACCTTTTTACGCCGTGAGCATTTTGGAAGGAACTGACACTTCGAAGGCACATTATTATCTAACTATAGCAGGGGTAGGCAACACCAGTCTTGGAGTGCCACAGACAGACCAGGATTTCAGGACATCCCCCAATAAATATGCATGAGATAGATTTGCCTACAATGGAGGCAGAGCATGCAAATATATCTCATGCATATTCATTGAGGGTATCTGGAAAACCAGGCCTGTTTGTGGCGTTACAGGACTGGATTTGCCCACCTCTGCTCTATATGTGCATGGCTCATCATTACCTATGTTCTTTTTAAAATAATCGTTAAGTAGACAAACATCAATTTAGAGTGCACGAAAAAGTTTTGCAGCGTGGGATTTGATATAATTTATAACTATGGATGTACAAAAGCAGTGGTCCCCAACCCTGTCCTGCATGAGAGAATATGCATGAGAGAAAATTTGCATGCACTGCCTCCATAACATGCAAATTTTCACTCATGCATATTCATTGTGTATATCCTAGCATGCACATCTTCTCTCATGCATTTTCATTGTGGATATCCTGAAAACCCGACTGGCTGGTGGGCCCCCAGAACAGGGTTGGGGTCCACTGTACTAAAGGGGTATCCCTATTTTGTATAAAAAAAAAAAAAAAAAGCTTAGTACATCCGGCCCTAAGTGATTTATATTTTGCAAGTAATTTAAGGCAAAAAAAGTGTTACCTGATTTTTCTTCATTTATTAATAAAAAGTTTATACTCTGCCTTTTCCTAAAGTTAAACCCAGGGCGGATTACATAAAATAACAAGGCATTGAGCATATAAGTAAAGGATACCTACAGATAGAAGTTACATTGCAAGTAAATAGGAAAGAAGCAGGGGACATTAGGTAGGAATAAGGAAGGGGTGCATAAGGTAGGAATAAGGAAGGTATAAATTGCATATGTAGAAGGGTGGCATTTTCTGCCCCTTACAATCATGCCCGGTGTGGCTTCAGTTGGTCTCAGTGCCCTCGGGTGTGACAGAGGTCTCACCAGACCCTGCCTGTTAGTGATTTCAGAAGAGAGTCAGTGTGGTAAGGAGGAGCGCTACTTCCCATTGGGAGGGGTACATTTGTGGTATTAACACCCCTGATCCCATGAGAGTGGGAGGAGTGGAGAGATTTTGGGGATGGATGGAGGATTTGGAGACACGGGATTCTAAGCCCTAGAGTCCTGAGCAGGGGCGCTTTTAGCAGGGGGCCCACAGGGCCCTTTCCCCAAGTCTACAGTTCAGTGCCCTGAGTCTCAGTAATGAATCACAAGAATTTACCCTGCCAGCAGGCTGCCGGTGAATCATCAGGATCAGAGCGGTCAGAGGAAGTCAAGGCCAGCAGAAAAGAGACGGTTGTTGTGTCAGCCAGGCCCGCAGCTGAACTTTAAGAGGAGGCTGCAGCGTGGGGCTTGGCTGTACAACTGAATACATCGGCCTGACCCCCACACATAAGTGAGAAGACTTCCGCTTCAGGCTGGGCTGTGCAGCCTAAGGGAGAAGGCTGATGCATCTTGCTGGGCCACGTGGCTGAAGAGAGGATGACTGCTACTGCTTGTACCATGTACATTCAAGGAGCAGAGAGAAAGCATGTGTGTGTAAGAAATAGCATCTATGAGAGCTAATGTGTGTGTGTATAAGAATGTATGAGAGCTTGTATGTGTATGAGCAGAGCATATATGAAAGCTTGTGTGTGTGTGTGTGAGTGAGCAATAGCACGTATGAGAGCTTGGGTATGTGTGAGTGAGCAAAGCATATATGAGAGTTTGTGTGTGAGTGAGCAATAGCATGTATGAGAGTTAGTGTGTGTGAGAACTAGTATGTGTGAGAGCTTGTGTGTGTATGTGAGTGATGTTATGTGGGCCCAAGGAGGCTGCTGCTGCCTATAAATTCCAGAGAGAGAAAGCATGTGAAAACATATGAGAGAAAGAGCACATGTAAGAGTGTGTCTGAGAGACAGCATATGTGTGTGTGACAATCTGGAGGAGGAGACTGTTGCCTACATATTCTAGAGAGAGAGAGAGAGCACGTGTATGCATGTGTGTGTGTATGAGAGACAGAACATGGGAGAACATATGAGATAGTGTGTGCGTGTGTGTGTGACAGCATATGAGAACATTGTGAGTGAGCGAGCATGTGTGTGTAAAAGATGCTGTGCAGGCCCAAGGAGGAGGCTGCTGCTGCCTCTATTTTAGAAGACGAGGGAGAGAGAGAGAGAGAGAAAGAGCATCTGTTTGTGCATGTATCTGTGTGTTCATGAGAGTGAGCATGTAAGAACATATGGGAGAGACAGCATGTGTGTGTGTGAAAGAGAGCATATGTGAATAGACAAGTGTGTGTGTGTGTGTGTGTTGGAGAATGTGTGTATACATGTGAGGACAAAGTCTGCATGCCTCTCTCCCACTCCCCCAATAACACTGGGGAACACAATTTTCATTGGGTTAGATCTGACACTTGATTTTGACTAACGTTTGACATCTGAATCCAAAAATGACCCCAGTTTTTCTCTATCATGTCAACTTTTTAAGGTACAGGATATCCTCCCTTTGTCCCAAAAAGCATACAAAATGTACATACAAAGGAAATAAAAGAAAAAAATTACCTGAATATACTGTTTATTTAGAGTTATTTTATTCATACAAAGGCTATATATTACTGTAAGTCAAATTGTGTACAAGTAGTAAAGTTCTGCTACCAAACATACATATTAAGCTAAAAATTTACGCTTATAGCTTTTCTGGCAGTGTTCAATCTGAGGACAATCTCGTCTGATGTTCTGACAATAGTCAAAATAAATACTTATTTCTCACTATATAATGGACTTATAAGACAGATTCACTGTAAAAATAAGGCAACCATCATACTGCACGCCGGTTCCCGTGTATGTATCGGGAAACCTAGAGGAGCTTTGAAGTGCTTCACCGTGCTAGGTATTTAATCATCGGTTGCTTAGGGATTTTATGTCTCTTATAAAGCTGGTCTATAACTCAGCTGAATACAAGTTAGTGAGATACTTAACTTGTGTATGATGACAGAGAAATGTCCTCTGAATTTAAGTGTTGTCGAATGCTACGTTGAGTTATGTTCGGGGGAAAAAGGTCCCTTTCAGGTACGTGATTGCGATGTGCCGGTAAGGCTATTTAAATAGACGTCCTGTCAAAGGGTTCCTTTCAGGTCTTCACGCCGCTCGCTGACAAAAACGCTATTAATCGAGTTTACTTAGGGAATAGCCACTGCTATTGATTGCATCAGTGACATGGGATCCTCTTGGTGTTTGGGTAATTGCCAGGTTCGGCCTCTGTTGGAAACAGGTTGCTGGGCTTGATGGACCCTTGGTCTGACCTAGCATGGCAATTTCTTACGTTCTTAAGTATAGCCGGCTAATTTTTTGTTATCCAGATAACTTTAAGCTTCTGTATTCAGCGAGATGTTTATCCCGCTGAATGTACGGGACAGATTACCCAGCTAACTTTAGCCAGATAACTTGTCCACCCAACAGCCTACTGAGTATTGGCCTCTCTGTGTCTCTAGGAAAAATGCTTAGTACCTAGGCCCCTAAATCTGGTATTAACGGGGGCTCTTCAGCTTCCCCGATTCTTACGCTGCCATCATTCCTTTCTTTATCCACCCCCCCCCCCACACCCCCCCATGGATATCCAGCTCCTCTGTTTCCTTGACTCACTGACCGCAATCTTGCAGCAACTCTCAGTTAGCTCCTACAGACCCAACATCACCAACATATACAGCTGCTCGGTCCGGCCAATGGGTAGATAGACAGTGGGACATGCAGACATGGGGTCTTGTTCCCATTCTGGGGGTGCTTTTGTAATAAATCAGGCAATAAATGTCTGCCTAAGTTACACCGGTTTTCAAAGGGAAAGTACGAGCATACACATTTGTGGCATGTGCGCACGTTCCCTCTCAAAAATTACCCCACCAGAACTACCTGGTGGCGCGCAGAAGTTTTTCAGAAAAATCTCTATGCACATTTTTGAAAATATAAAAGGCGCATAAGTGTGCAAACTGCTCCGCAGCTCCATCCCTGGGAAGGCCTCGGTTCAGTCCAGTAAACCTACGCGTGAACGTGCCACGCGCGCATACGTTTACCGGCGTACGAGGAGGACAGCCTTGTGGAAAAGTCATTTCTGCACACACAAAATGCCATTTCGCCTGCACGAGTCCCTTTTAAACATGACCCTCCCTGTGCCAGCGGAAAAAATGATGTATTGAGCAAGGCCTGTATGCAAATGCACGGACAAACAGATAGAGAAGATGCAGAGGGCGACGGATGATAGATAGCATGTAGGCAAGACCTAGCATTTTGCACAAAATATATTAAATCTGAATGCCACACGATAACTGTAGGCCAGTTAAGTCTGACGTCTGTTCCAGAAAAGATCTGAAGGAGTCTGTTATTAAGGATGAGGTTGCCAGTCCTCTCAGCAGATAAGGTATAATCAGTAAGAAGCAACCTAGAGTTAAGAGACAGGCCTTATCAAGCTCACCTCATCAGTGTGCCCCCAAAAGCCAGCCGAGTGTTAGAGGCGAGACAGGAGGTGAATTTATTGGGACTTCACAGAGACATTTGCGGAGGTTCCACATGAAAGGTCATCATGCAGCGCAGGAAAATTGGCCATCCGAGATGCAATTTGCAAACAGACACAGAATTTCTTCTTCGCAAAGCCTGACGTCAGCTTCCACTGGCTTCAGGTGATAATTAATGACTAATAATGAGCAGCTTCAAGCGGGGAGGAATCAGGGCCTGCTGCAGAGCTCCAGAGCTGGGCCAGCGCAAGATTCGGCATTCGGTCCAATGATCTATGCAAGGCATTGGGTCACCTATTTGTCACCATTTTTCTTTATTTTTCTCTAATTAACTCTTATCGGGTCCAGGTCCATGCACTTTCTAAATACGGCCCCCGGGGATACTAAAAGGGACAGAAGGAATTTGTTTTTTGTCTGATTAAATTACAGGTCTTTACGTTTGTAACCCCTTGCCTGCCGGCTAGTGCAGCTTAGGGGCTCGCTTGGGAGGGCCGGGACCAAAGGGTGGCTCCTGGGTTCTCTTTCTGATGGGGGGGGGGGGGGAGAGTTAAAGCCTTTCAATGCCTTTAGGCGGTTAGGAGGTCTTCTGACCCTCCAGAAAGAATAAGACCCCGCCACACAGTCTGGTGGTGTTAAAATAAATAAATCCTTTACTTGAATAACTGACGCAGATGAATGAAATCGGCACAGGGCGCACTGTAGAAAAGCGCAATGCATAGAGCAAAACCAAAAGAGAGTACACAGTCCAAAACGTTACAGTCTCACCGCGAAATCTCACGCTCTAGGGGATTTCTGCCACGCACCCCTAGCGCGGAAGTGGATCCTCCCCGCGCTCTTCCCCTTTTTGGCACCTGTTTTCCGGTGTGTTGTCCACTAGCAACCAAACCGAGACACACTTTTTGAACAGAGGAACTTCGGCTGCTGCCTTCCAAGCAGCTGCTCCCCGGAGTAGATCCTTACTCAGACGCCGAACAGAAATCCATTTTTCAAACCCTAAGGTAGATCTTCAGTGAAATGCAAGGAGCATGGGACGAACTCCCCTTTCACTACTCTTTACCCTCTTTTGATTCTCTCAGCTTCGGGATCCTCCTTGGACCCTGCCCCCCAAGAAAATCTCCCTTCTTCTAAAAAAAAGCCTGAGGGCTCCGACCTTGAGCTCAGCCACCTTCCCAGGATTAAAGACCGGACAAGAGAATTCAAGCCAGAATGCAGGGTCGCACCAGGGCCACTTCCGCTGCCACCTCTCCGTCTCTTCTCCATTTGCACCACAGCAGGCCACTGGAGGTCCTTCCGGCAGGAGGAGAATAAACCTTGGGGGCCCTAGGCTCTTGGAGAGTCTCTCACTTCCTTTGAACTCTCTCGATCCGCAGCACTCATGTTTGAGGTGACCTTGCTTTAGGGCACCTCTGAACTTGAATGAAGCTGCCGGACACTCTCTGGCTGGGTGTCCAACAAACATTGAGAGCAACCAAAAATACTGAAAGTCCAATTCACAACGAAAAGTCTCCTAAAGAGTCCAGAAGTGCCTCCTCCTCGGTTCTAAGAGCTAAGTCAGTGTCCCTTTGGGTAGCAAGGACGCAGCACTCATGGATGATAAAGACGCAGCACCCATGGATGATAAGAGTAGGCTCCTAGTAGGCTGGGATCTCCATATCTCTTTCTCCGATGGCAAAAGCTTGGACTTCTGCTAATAGAATGTCCCAAAAAGGTGTTCAAAATCCAAAATCTCTTTCTCCCTCTGAGTGGGCAGGAGCTGGTGGAAAAAATTCCTCCCAAAATAACAAAAACAGAAGAACGCTCTGCAAAAATATGACTTTCTTCGTCTTGGTGATTACTCTGTCAGGTCACTGCTGTCCATTCTTGGCTGGGCAGAGGGAGTAAGAGCACCTTCCTGACCTCCCAAGGCAGGGGAGAAAATCCTCCATAGGCAGGAACAGGATCCCAAAAGCAAAAGTAAGAAGAAAAAAAAAGGTAGCTTAAAACTTCTCTCAAAATCTTTTTAACTGCTCCAAGACAATTCCTTCCAGACCATGGGATACTGGCCAGGGCACAGTCTCTTCCTTTGGATCAGGCTGTGGAGCCTGAAGTAAGGATCAGCTTCTAAAATATTCCTCCAACTCATCGATCCAAAACTGCAGACTAAAGCGGCTTCCCCTGAATCAGGCTATGGGGCCAAAAGTTGGAGATTAAAAAAAAACCCAAAAAAACCCTCCACCTTCCTTGAATTCCAGCTAAAACTCATCACACTGCTCCTCATGCACATCCTGATTTTATAGTGCACTGCGTGCTGACCAATCCAGACAAGCCTCGGTGGAGGTGCCTGCAGGGATGGTCTGCAAACTACAAAATCCCCGCCTAAGGATCTAGCTAGGGACCAACTGGATAGTGGGGAGCTAGGGGTCTCCTACATGAGTTTTGGTTACAAGACTTCTCCCCATTGAGGAATGTCAAAGAACATTATACACTCTTACACTCTCTGATATCAAACATTCAGTGTCTCCATAGGATAAGGGACACTTTGATGACATCCTTACATATTAAAAAAAAAAAAAAAAAGAGAAGGATTGGAAACTAATTACAAAAGTGTGCCAAATGCTGTGCCTCGTGGTATTCCACAATGTGATGTAAGAAACTCCAGCACATCCCAAGCTGCAAGTCAAAATCGGCCGAATTTTAAATCGACCACGCGAGCAAATATTGTCACTTACGCACGTGACCGGGCCCTCAGCGCACATTTTCAAAAGGACCCGGCCACGCGCGTGAGAGACAATACGGGCATAATTGCCGGGTCCTGAAAAGGGGGTGGGGCGGGGGCGGGACCTGGGCGGGGGGGGGGGGGGCGGCTGGGACAGCGGCCATTAGCCACCGTTCCGGGGAAGCGTGCGCCGGCAGTCGGCTGGCACACGCAAACTACTTCTGATCCAGGGGAGCAGTAAGTAGTGCAACAAAAAAAAAAAAGGTAAGTATTTAGGACGGGTTAAAGGGGTGGGGAGGAGAGGGGAAGAGGGAGGGGGTTTAGGTAGGGGGGTAGGGAAGTTCCCTCTCAGCCCGCTCCTTAATTGGAGCGGACCGGGAGGGAACGGGGGAAGGCCCTGATTTCAATGCCGCGCATATGTTTACAAAATTAGGCCCCTCCCCCTGCGTGCGCCGGCGTGCACATGTTATAAAATCGGCACGTCCGTGTGTCTGGGCGCTCGCACCTTTTAAAGTCTACCCCTATATATTTATTGTAAATCTGTGTTTCAGCTCCATATAATCATAATCATGACAAGAACATAAAGCTGCAAGTTTTGTTTTTTTTTTTAAAAGGTTTGGAAAAGTTCTGGAAGAAAAGTCAATAAACCATTATTAAGGTCAAAAGATAGGAAATGGAGATTTGGATTAAATGGTTATTTTTTTTTTTCAATAGAGAGAGAGGTGAATATTTGATTGCCTCAGGGATCTAAACTGAGACCAAGGAGTAACGAGTCGAGGTGATCAAATCTGCAGACGACACAAAATTATTCAAAGTTGTTAAAACACCAGCAGACCGGGAGAAACTGCAGAAAAATATTCTCTAGAATGGCGCATTTAAGTGGCAGATGGAATTTAATGGGACCTTAAGATGTACACCCTGGAAAAGAGAAGAGACGGAGATATGATACAGATCCGTAAATAGCTGGAAGGAATGAATGGTGCGCAAAAATCAGATCTTTTCTGATTACAAGGAAGCTGCAAGAGTAGGGGTCATGATGTGAAACTCCGGTGGGGAATTCTCAATGTCAGGAAACATTACTTCATAGAAAGGGAGGCGGATGCCTGGCCTGCCAGCAGAGGTCGTGAAGACAAGAACAGTAATGGAATTTTAAAAGGCCTGGGACAAACAGAGGATCCCTGCTTGGCTAGAGAATGGAATGGAGATAAACAAATAGGGTCATTTTACTATTACACCTAAAGTTTACATTTAACCGGAGGCTTGGGGGTGGCCTGCACGAAGCCGCAGTTACTACTACCCTTATAAAATTAAGAATCTTACTGGGCAGGCTAGATAGACCATTTTGATCTTTACCTGCCATCATTCGCTATGTTACTACGTTTTTGTTTTGTTTTGTTTTTTTAATTGAAAATTTTATTGTGGTTGATACATGAGATAAACAAATAACCGAATACCAAAAAGGCAAATAATTTAGCACAGCAAACTAGCTACAACAACATTATAAAACCACATAGCATCGCTACTAATTGATATGCTATCATTAGCTGAACATAATAACACTACCATGTTAATGTGAATTAAGTCCATAGGGAAAACTAATCCCAACTACAGGTACACAATGCTGGATTCTGCAATAGGAGTGACCACCCAGGAAAAAGATCTAGGCATCATAGTGGATAATACTTTAAAATCGTCGGCTCAGTGTGCTGCAGCAGTCAAAAAAGCAAACAGAATGTTAGGAATTAAATGGTGAATAAAACGGAAAATGTCATAATGCCTCTGTATCGCTCCATGGTGAGACCGCACCTTGAATTCTGTGTACAATTCTGGTTGCCGCGTCTCAGAAAAGATATAGTTTTGATGGAGAAGGTACAGAGAAGGGCAACCAAAATGATAAAAGGGATGGAACAGCTCCCCTATGAGGAAAGGCTGAAGCGGTTAGGGCTGTTCAGCTTGGAGAAGAGACGGCTGAGGGGGGATATGATAGAGGTCTTTAAGATCATGAGAAGTCTTGAAGAAGTAGATGTGAATCGGTTATTTACACTTTCGAATAATAGAAGGACTAGGGGGCATTCCATGAAGTTAGCAAGTAGCACATTTAAGACTAATCGGAGAAAATTCTTTTTCACTCAATGCACAATAAAGCTCTGGAATTTATTGCCAGAGGATGTGGTTAGTGCAGTTAGTGTAGTTGGGTTCAAAAAATATAAATATAGCTCTGGAGGGCCACAGATCGCAACCTTCTCCCCAGAGGATGTAGGAGTGCGTTAAACAATACAGGGAGCAAAGATGGCCCCCGAGGGACTCCGTAAGATACTTTAGAGGAAGCTGGTGATTCAGGCAGGGATCACATATATGTGAAGTAACTCTAATGCTAGCCATGGTCTTCTATCTATCTAACTGCAACAATGAGGTACAATTATCAGCAAAACTCAACTGGGTTATTTCATCAGCAGCTTTCTTACCCAACGTAGGCATTCCCATCAGACCAAACCAAACCCTTTCTCAAAGAAAATAACCCACTCTCTATAATATTGGGAAAAATCATTACAATCTACACTGAAACCATACCCTGTCCTCTTGGACTGACGTAAGGTCAGATATTTATTTATTTTAATTTATATTCCGCTTTTATAGTAGTGAGTGTATGTGTGGAGGACTGAGTGTGTAGGTATGTGTGGAGGACTGAGTGTGTGTGTGTGTGTGTATATGCTTGGAGGACTGAGTGTATTTGTGGAGGACTAAGTGCGTGTATATGTGTGTGTAGGACTGAGTGTGTGTGTGTATGTAGAGGACTGAGTGTGTGGGTGTATATATGCTTGGAGGACTGAGTGTATGTATGGAGGACTGAGTGTGTGGGTGTAGGACTAAGTGTGTAGGACTAAGTGTGTGTGTGTATGTAGAGCACTGAGTGTGTGGGTGTATATATGCTTGGAGGACTGAGTGTATTTGTGGAGGACTAAGTGCATGTATATGTATGTGTAGGACTAAGTATGTGTGTGTATGTAGAGGACTGAGAGTGTGTGGAGGACTGAGTGTGTGTGTGTGTATGTAGAGGACTGAGTGTGTGGGTGTATATATGCTTGGAGGACTGAATGTGTGTATGGAGAACTGAGTGTGTGGGTGTGTATGTAGAGGACTGAGTGTGTGGGTGTGTGTATATATATGCTTGGAGGACTGAGTGTATTTGTGGAGGACTAAGTGCGTGTATATGTGTGTGTAGAACTGAGTGTGTGTGTGTAGGACTAAGTATGTGTGTGTATGTAGAGGACTGAGTGTGTGTATGTGTGTGTGGAGGACTGAGTGTGTGGGTGTAGGACTAAGTGTGTGTGTGTATGTAGAGGACTGAGTGTGTGGGTGTATATATGCTTGGAGGACTGAGTGTATTTGTGGAGGACTGAGTGTGTGTGTGTGTGTGTGAAGGACTGAGTGTATGGGTGTATGTATGTGTGCATGGGGGATGGGGGAAGCACTCATGTCTCCATTTGGTCCATAAGGGAAGATCATGAAGGATGAAATGTGTCTATTTCTGTTTTGGGGAAGTAAAATGATTTTGTTGTGGAATCAGGTGCATTCGTCTATGCACAAAACATCCTAGCAAACACCCTGCTGAAATTATTTCCTACTCCTCTCTGCAGCTGGTAATCATTTTAAAGTTCGTAATACACTTAGGCATGTGTGCTATCAAGATTCCTTTCTCAAATCCCTCTTCCAATTGTCTGCTCATAGCGTCTGTGTTGTGTAGTGCTTACCGTCTCGTAGAGATTAAACTTTTATTTAATCGGATTCTGTCTTGGGCTAAATAAATCCATTTTAAGTTTGAAAATTGGCCTTTGTTAATTGGTAATGTACAAAATTACTTGCAATTTGCTTTTGCTAAATTTAAATTCACCATTAGAGCTAGTCGTGCATGCCAGGCATGTGAGCTAAGTCAGTAAGAATGCAAGGTGCATCTTGCATACTTATACAGTGTATAGATATATATATATATATATACATGCACACATTTTTTTTGAAAGCCAGTACGTGCCTGTCTGAAAATGGATATAAGGTTGTGTGTGGGGGTAGGAGGTCCTGAAATGAATCATCTTAGAAACGAGCGCACTGTATAGCATTAATAAGAGATTACAGAGATGAGAGAAGGATGGGAGTTGCAGGATGAAGAGACAAAGACAGAATGGAAGGGAGCAGTGCAGCCCCTCCACTAACAGTGACATTGGGCGACACGTGTGCAGTGCACGGGTGGCTGGACACTGGGTTCAAGGAGCGGGATTTGGTCTTGCCACCTAAGAGGAGAGGTCTTACTTAGCAGACAAGGTCTTGGTTGTCTGGGAATAACGCAGGAAAAAAATGTACAACTGGGGGATGAGGTGAAAGAGTGGAATGGCGGTGGTACGAGAAGGGGATGAATGTTGGGAGAGGTGAAGAGGGGGGAGGCAGATGGGGAGGTGAGGAGGAAGTTGAATCCTGTGAGGGAGCATGGGGGAAGAGGAGGGGACTGTGGTGTCCTCCCTCGTTTCTCTGAAATCAGGAGCGCAAACCTGAGCTGTCTGAGGTGATGAGAGAGAGCCAGAATGTGTGTGCGTGGGTGGGGGAGGGGAGAGAGAGGAAAGGGCGCCTTGCATGAAAACCAGGTGGGTGGAAGGGATGAACGAGGGGGGGAATGCAGGGAAGGGGAAAGAGAGAGAGGAAAGGGCGCCTTGCATGAAAACCAGGTGGGTGGAAGGGATGAATGTGGGGGAATGCAGGGAAGGGGAAAGAGAGAGAGGAAAGGGCGCCTTGCATGAAAACCAGGTGGGTGGAAGGGATGAACGTGGGGGAATGCAGGGGAGGGGAAAGAGAGAGAGGAAAGGGCGCCTTGCATGAAAACCAGGTGGGTGGAAGGGATGAACGTGGGGGAATGCAGGGGAGGGGAAAGAGAGAGAGGAAAGGGCGCCTTGCATGAAAACCAGGTGGGTGGAAGGGATGAACGTGGGGGAATGCAGGGGAGCAATAACTGGGGAGGAGGTGCAAAAGAGCTGATGGGCAATGGGGTGCGAGAGAAAGCCAGAGGGAGAGGATCTTTATGAAAGAAAGTCAGAGGTGGTGTTGGTGGGGCAGACGTGGCCACGGAGGGTATGTGAGAGGGAGTCAGAGGTGGTGAAGAGGCAGGGAGGGTGAGAGAATAGAGGTGCTGAAGTGGGGGTTAGTGACAGAGAGCTGGAGGTTGCGATGGTGGGGAGGACATGCAGAACTGGAGTGCTGGGTGTGAGAGAGCCAGCAGGGTGATGAGTGTGGAGGGAGTGCAAGAGGTAGTGATCGGGAGGAGGAAGGGCTTGAGGGAGAAGGAAGGAGGGACGATGGGTTGGTGTGTGAGAGCCAGAAGGGGTGATATAGGAGTATATATGATATAGAGCCAGAGAGGATATTGTGGGGAGGTGGGACAGGGATAGTAGGAAAGGGGATGCCTGGAGTGAGAATGAACTGGAGAGAGGGTGAATGGGAGCAGTATGAGAGGTCAGGAAGTCAAAGTGGGGATGATGGAATGAGGGAGAAAACCTGGAGGGGAAGAGGGCACATAAGAGGAAGCGAGTCAAATTAAAAGGTTGAGGGGGTGGGGATGACAGGAAGTGGTGAGGGGGGGAGTGGCTTTTGGGGAAGAAGGCAGAAACCCAGTGAGGGGCAGAGGAGCAATGTAGGAAGGTCTTAGGAAAGAAGTATTGGGAGAAGCAAAACTGGAAGGTGAGTGAGGGAGAAGGGAAGAGATGAAGGAGTGAGAAGACAGAGTGATGCCATGGCGAAGGAAGGGGGACATTTAGAGGGTAGAGACAGAGAAGAGAAGGGAAAGATAGGTGTCAGGGAGGGGAGGAAGTACAATGGAAAGGAGAGCTTGGAAAAGAGTTAGTACAAGACAGACAAAAGGGAATCTGGAAAGAGAGACCAACTCCAATGCAAAAGAATCCCCACCCAGAGAACAAAGCTAGAAATCTGCATTTTATTTCTGGAATATGCAAGGCAGTGACTTAGTAGCTGTGTGACTGCTGGAGCAAACTGGATTCTCTGCAGGCTGGATCGAGGTAAGAAGATGTTACACCCCAGCTTTTGAAAGCACACAGCGAGTTATCTAAAAATATTGTACATGAGCTCCTGAGACCACAGAGGTCCCTTCTGCGGAGGTGGACAATGACTCCGAGGTGACATCTGCAGAAGGGACCCCTGTGGTTTCCAAAGCTGGTGTGCAATATAGTAACATAGTGAAGGTCAGCAGTCTGCCCAGCCAACGTTTCCTGCCGCTCCATGCAGGTTACCCCTTTTCAGGGATCCTCTGCGTTTATCCCACGCCTTTTGAATTCCATTACCATCCTGGTCTTCACCGCCTCTTCCAGGAGGGCACGCCATGCATCCACCACCTTTTTTTTTTAGATAAATTCACTGATCCGATAAGAGGTTTCAGAATCTGTCAGGCGTCCCGTGACTGGAATGTAATTTTCAGTGTTAAGTTACTGTATCCTCTTAGGTACCATTTTGCTTTTGCTGTATGGGGAGAAGTGGCGGAGGGTTAAATAACTTTCTGAGTACAAGGAGTACCTCGCCCAGTGGAGCACAGCTGGCAAACACCCTTGATAGGACCCGGCGGCACATCACTGATCACCTAAGAATCGTCCAGTAGAGGGTAACCCCAACAGCTCTTCCATTGTGGTTAGGGCTGATTTTTTTTTTTAATGGGCCCCCTAAGGCCAGCAGGATCACAGTATCACCAGTGTCCTGTGCTTTAGCAGGATCAGTCTTGGGGCTGGGGAGGGGTAGATGATTGTGATTGTTGGATTTAATTATCAGAATTGCTGGGGGCATCCTGCGTGGAAGCAAATCCCTTGTGGTTTAAGCACCTAACAGGGCTTCTGGTCTTGAGCAGAGAGTTCAAATGCAGTGGTGCCCCATGCACTGTCCTCGTGGCTTGGGTATGTGTGTGTGTGTGGGGGGGGGGGGTTCCTCCCCCTGTCTTTCTTTTTCCGTCTCCCCGTGAAGGTGGTGGAGACGAGGATAATATCAGAATTCAGGGGTGCATGGGAGAAGTACAGGGGATCTCGGAGGGAGGGGCAGGGACTAAAGCAGGAAGCTGAGCAGGAGGTGTGGTGGATGGTCCGTGTGGTCTTTATCCATCCTCGTGTCCCAAGGCTTTTTCTTGGCTACGTTTCTTTCTCTTCTTTCGACCTGGCAGTTTTGGCTCAAATCCTCGAAAAACGAATTAACAAAATGTGCACATCCCTCGCCCATATTCTCCCTTTAAAAATTGCCATTTTGCAACTGTTTTCTGCGGGGCTGGAGTTTTATAGGAGGAAACACGGGCACAGATATGAAGATACAATTTAGACGGCTTATTTTCTGATCCCTCCCACAGCACATGCGCACCTATTAACCCCCCTCCTCTCTGGCACGCCTTCTCCAAATGGAATTAAAAGTCTGTGCATTGTGGAAACCCTCCCCTCCCCCCCCCCCCCCCCCACATTTAGCCAGATTGAGGGAGAGCAATATTCAGGCAGCCAGGACCCAGGAAAATCATTATTTACCCACATCAGTGGCTTTGAAAGTTATCCTCGTTGATGTTGACGCTTCCCTCTACATTTGGAGTTATAGGAAGAAGCAGGAACTCGCCCTGCCCATGCTCTCTCTCAAGTTCAGAGTTTCCCCACTGACGTTAGGTGCCTTTCTTGTAATAGCTCAATCTGCGACTCTCAGGCTATTGTGAAGCTGAAAAATCTTTTTTTTTGATAGGCGAGAGCACGTCACCAACATTCAGCGAGACAATTTTCAGTTTAAAAGATATGTCAACATAGTTTACCAATCAAGGACACAAAATACATTTGCTTGCAGGTTAATGTATAGCCTAGCGAGTAAGGCTGAGGGAGTACTTGAAGAGGCATGAAATGTCTCAATAAAGTAATTTCCAGCCCAAGAAAATATGGAAGAGAAATAGCAGGTGTCTTATTTTTATTTATTTATTTATTTTTACAAACAGTTAAATGAAAAACTTACAAAACTGCCTAAATTTCAGCAAAGAAACTAACAGGGAGTGGCCTGATCTACGTGCCTCTAGATCATGGGTCCTTAAACACAGGGGCCCCTTTACTAAAGGTTTTCTCCCATTTTATGTCTATGGGAAAAATGCCTAGTTAATAAGGCCCTCAGTCCTCGAGGGCCACCACGCAGCCAGGTTTTCAGAATTTCCACCATGAATACGCATGGGATCCATTTGCTTATAATAGAAGCAGTGCGTGCAAATATTCATTTATTTATTTATTTATTTATTTCTAATTTTTATATACCGACATTCTTGTATCAGATACAAATCATACCGGTTTACATAGAACCAAAGAGATGCAGGAAATAAGTTTCCTTTATCTAATACAATGAAATATTTATAACAACAATATTGTTAACAAGGAACAAAAACTAAAGACCTAAAGAAAGGTTAAATTGAAAGAGAAAAAAGAGTAATGAATTTAAAATAAAAGGATAGCACAAGGTGTTGCACGAAGGGGTGCACAAAGGGGAGTGCCCCTTTGGCGCGCCCCTTTGGCGCGCGACGCCTGGTGGAATAGCGCCGTTAATTGGATTGCTGCTGGGCGTCATGACGTCGGGGGGGGGGGGGGGGAGGTCTTCACATCGCTGTCTTCTTTTTTTTCTCTCATCTCAGTTGATTTTTCTATTTTTTTTTGTCTTTTTCTCCCAAGATGTAGCTTTCCCGAAGTGCCCGATGGTAGTGGGCTGCCCCTCTGCATCAGTGCCTGGTGGAAATCCAGAAAATCCAACTGGGGAGTGAGGATGGATTTTGGGGACTCCTGCTCTACATGATGAGGGGAAGGAGAGGGGAAGTCCGCAAAAAGCACACAAGAGGTGGGGGGTGGGGGGGGGGGGGTTGCGGCTGCATTCTTGCCTTGCTACAAACCCCAGAAGGGTGCAGACTGTACGGGCAGCTGGAACCAAAGCAGTCGCCAATAATCCCGAGCTGGAGGGCACTCTGGACTCAAGAACCATAGCAGGAAGCCTGGAGGAGGGGGAGAGCACATGGCGACATGGCAGAAGCATTGCTAACAGGGGGCAGATGGCACTGAAAAACTACATCAAATGGATGCTGCTGAGCAAAATGGAGGGAAACTGCTATAAACAAGCATTCTGCATGGACTGAGAGAAATAAAACCATGTTATACAGATGTGCAGGCATGGAGAGGAAACAATCTTGCCCTCATGAGCAACAGGCAGGCCCAGGCCATTAACAACAACAATGGGCAAAACCAGCAAGAGTCTTCCAATCTTGGTGAAATTTAAAGTGACCACAGCTGAAATGGAGTTGCATGCCATGACAGAGAAAATCTTAGCAAATTCACAAGATTTCAGCATAATCGCAGGGTCCCCACTGATCCCTCTGCATTTAAAGCCAGCAGTGATGGGAGTCAGGAAGTCAAATACCAGGAAAGGCGGTTAGAGCAAGAGCATCTGAGCAAAGCGTCTATCAACGTTGCAGCAAATCTTGGGAGAGGAGACAGGGGAAGTGATTGTTAAACCTCCTCTGCAGAGGCCAGGATGGTGGGTTTGCAGCTTCCCATGATTTAAAGTTCTGCCAGGTACAGAATGACATGCTTGAGCTTCTCCTTCACGTCATAGAGGCTTTGCCACGTCTTCTGCAGGTCAGTGGAAAAATCTGTCAATAACAACATTGAACACATGGCTGCACGTGAGGCACTGGGGCAAGGCCACTAAGCACCCGGCCTCTACATTCAGGAATTCTTGAGCTGAACGGGTTAAAGCTCTCAGGGACCCACAATCTGGAGGTTATGATGGTGGTTCTCGAGGTCCTTAGGATGCTCATCCAGCGGGGAATTCCCTGTACATAGATTCTGTGCTCTGCTGCTCTCTAGTCATGGAATTCTTGACCTTGCTGACCCATTTTTCTGCATCCTCAAGACAAACAGAATGACCTTGGGCCAAGGAAATGAGTTTGGCAACCTTGTCCAAAACCATTTCTGCCTTTTTATTCCAGCTTGTAGACATCCTTTTGCAAGGTTGTCATAATCTTTTGCGAGCTTGTCCATACTGTTGATAACATCTTCTGAAGCTGGTGTCGTTATCCAGTTCTACTCTCATAAGAATATAAGAACCTAAGAAAAGGGTCATGCTGGCTTAGACCAGTGGTCGATCAAGCCCAGCATCCTGTCTCTGACAGTCTGGGTCACCAGAAAGCTCCCAGCAAATCCCAATAAAATGTAAAGTCTTCTGCATGGAGTTGGTTTCTGATAAGATACTATCTATAACTTTTGGGGTCCAACGCCATGTTATGTTCACATTTCAGGGATGATTTCTTGCCCAGCTTGTTAGACCTTGAGCTAGTTGAGCTTACCAGCAGAACTAGTGAAAGATTTTGTTTGCAATCAGGGATTGGCATGAGCCACAGCCACTTGCAAGCTCCCAATTCAGTGTATCGCATGATCTCCCAACTCCTCTTTTAAACAAGCAGCACATTTGCCACCAATAACTGTCTTCCTTCAATCTAGGACTCATTTCTCCTTCCTTCATCCATCTCTGCTTCTAGCTACCCCTTTACTTTTACTGCAAGGCGCTGTACACTGAGATTCAGAGGGAATCAGGTTTGGATTCCCCATCCATCAAGACTTATCCATCAAGGCCTAGGTGTACCAGGAAGGTGGGTATGTTCAGATCTGGGGAGGGATGGAAGATGGCTGGCATTTTTGTGGCAGCTTCAGTTGGCCAACAAATGTCATGGAGGATGCTCCTCAGAGAAATCGCCCCTCCAACCCTTGGACTGGTGAGGTTCTCCTGAATTGCCCAGGATTGCTGTTTGGGGAGCAAAAAAAGAAAATCAAAATGGAATCTATTCACTCTTTTTTTAGTCTATCTCCAGTTTGCTTGTGGAGTGTGGGGTTCTACGAACTGCACTCATTCTGGAGGGAAATGCATGCGTTGCAGGTCTCTTCTTACCTGAAGAGAATCTCTCAGAAGCCTCTTTAGAGAATTCTTATGTTGGTCCCATTATAGCCTGTGTAGAATTCAACCTAATTTTGCAGGATATTTTCTTCTTAATGCCCTTGGATGCCTCATGCCTTACTTTCACCTTTTTTTCTCAGACAGTGGGGTAGATTTTCAAATAGCGCGAATTGGCCTACTTTTGCTGGCGCATCAGGTGCAAGCAAAAGTAAGCTGGATTTTAGTAGATACGCGCGGAGCCGCGCGTATCCACTAAAATCCTGGATCGGCGCGCGCAAGGCTATCAATTCTGTATAGCCGGCGCGCGCCTAGCCGCGCAGCCTACCCCCGTTCCCTCCGAGGCCGCTCCGAAATCGGAGCGGCCTCGGAGGGAACTTCCTTTTGCCCTCCCCTCCCCTTCCCCTCCCTTCCCCTATCTAACCCACCCACCCGGCCCTGTCTAAGCCCCCCCATTACCTTTGTCGGGAGATTTACGCCTCCCAGAGGGAGGCGTAAATCCCCGCGTGCCAGCGGGCCTCTTGCGCGCCGGGACGCGACCTGGGGGCGGGTACGGAGGGCGCAGCCATGCCCCCGGACCGCCCCGGGCCGTAGCCACGCCCCCGTACCCGCCCCCAAAACGCTGCCGACACCCCCGAAAATGCCGCTGCGCTCGGTCCCGCCCCCGACACGCCCCCGACACGCCCCCCCTCCGAAAACCCCGGGACTTACGCGAGTCCCGGGGCTCTGCGCGTGCCGGTAGGCCTATGTAAAATAGGCCTACCGGCGAGCAGGGCTCTGAAAATCCGCCCCTATATTTTGCTGATTGCATGCAACCTTAGGGTCTGCGGTTTTTGCTTATGTGGCAGAAGTGTTCCATAACATAACCGGACGAAAAGATGGAAAAAAAATGGGCATCAACCATTATCTCATTGCAGATCGTACTGTCTGCCTCTCGGACTTTGACCTACCGCAGTAGCGGAGTCAGGAGCAGTGGGCTGCCACTGATGGAGGCATCTTCAGGGACTATCCCATTACAAGTCCGTCTGAAGGAGCCTGTGCTCTGATTCAGAGGATGTAATGGTGGCATCGCTTGGTTGCCAAGCACCCACTAGATGAGGGGGGTCCCTAAACTTTTCAAGAGAAGGGTGACATAGGACATTTCAAATCACTGAGAGGGCTGGGTGAAGGGGGCAGGAGGAGGGAGAGAACCCCTTGGAGTTTTTTGCCAAGAAAGTTTTGGGGAGAGGGGGGGAGGCACATCTGTCCCTTTTGGTGATTTGAAATGCTGGTGAAGGGGGGGGGGGGGGGGGGGAGGCAGGGTGCCCTGGGGTGTAGGGTTGTGGGGGTGTGGCAGATTGAAGAAATCTAGAAATATTATTACTGACACTCTAAGTTGACAATCCTGCCACATCTCCAGCAACCCTGTGCCCTGCTTCTCTCCCTCCCTCAACATCTGCCTGCCTAGGGGAGGGGGGGGGGGGGGGAGTTGGATGGATGGCAGGATGGTGTGGTTTGTGTACACTTTTTCCCACTCACCCTTTCTCCCTCTCCATACACTCTTGCCCCCTCATTTTTTCATTCCTCTTTCTCATCCCTTTCCCCCCACCCCTTCTCCTTCCCCCCCCCCCTCCTCTCCCTCCCCTGTCTTGCCCCCTCTAGAAACCATAATCCAGGATGAGATACTTGGACTTGGGTTAGAATAGTGAAGATTGTGGTACTCGGTGCCTCTAAGGCCTGCATCCTTAAGAGGATGATGTCCATGCCCCCTCCCTTACAGTCCTGAAGCAATGGAGGCATGCGTGGGAGCTGCAGGAACCACCGTCCTCACCTGGCATTTCCCTGGCAGCCCCGCAGGACCCTCGGCTTGATGCTGCCAGTTCCTCCTCCACAGAGGCTGAAAGCTCTTTAAGGCTGTGCCGTAGCCTCTCTCCCTGATTTTGGCCCACATGGTTCCACCCTTACGAGCAGCCACGACCACCACGCAGCGCAGCCGCCCGGTGGTGGCCTTGCACCCGCATTGCCCCACCCTTACTGCTGCTTCCATTTTGGCCACCGCAGCGCTAGATCAAGCTCCTTCTGTCATCACTGCTGGGAGCCACGTCACTGCTTCTTGTGCTGTGTGCTGCTAGGGAACGGTTGAAATCCAGCCCTTGGGCTATATAGTTTGGGGATCCCTGCATTAGAGGGAGTATTAATGTACCACCCTGGGCTGCAGGCCCGGATTTAGGGATAGGCAACTGCCTAGGGTGCCAAATTTTGGAAGCACCAAATATCCAGGCCTAAGAAGAGCCTTATTTTAGTGCTGTGAGCCACTGCCACACACTGGCCAAATGACCCCTACCCCGCTGTCCGGTTTCCACTGGTGAAATCTCCTAGGGGAGAACCCCCGACCTCACTCTACGATCCTATGGGCACCAAAATCTTAAATCTGGCCCTGTTAGGCTGTGAACTACAAAATTTGTACTATTTTATACTGTGCATGCTCAACAGAGAAAAATGTACGAGGACCATGTCCTTGAACTCTCTATCAAGTTGTATTGTAAACAGGTTTTTACAGAGCTCCTCCAGAAAAATATTGGGAGAGAGAATCCTCTGAAAAGCAGTGGCAGAGAGCAAGATGAAAGGGAAAGGGTCTGGCAGTGAGAAATGCAGGCTTTCATTGTCGGGGTAATGTGATGAGAAAATCACTGACTCATGTCCCCCTTCCTGCTGAACACCACTCGGGAGAGAAAGGCAGCTTTATGCCTCAGAAATAAACACATAAAAAGGAGACGGAGACAAACTGAAAGGCGGAGAGAACCAGAGATGGACAAAGAGAGAGAGAGAGTGACCGAAAGAGAGAGAAAAAGAGGTGCAGGAAAGAAACAAGGACGAAGCCAGACATAAAGGGAGAACAGACATAAAGAAACAAAGGGACAGAGGAAGGCATTGCTACTCTGTATCCTGTCACAATAAGGCACTTAATGCACAATAATACTATGTAACTCAGCCCTGTTACCATAGGGATATATAGCTGCATGATCAAACACAGGCATCATCGCATTCAGCAGAATTACTCTACTGATACAACGATATTGGAGAGGCTGTGGCGATGCTACAGAATCAAAGAAAGGATATAGACAGATTGAACGTAAGAAGTTGCCATACTGGGTCAGACCAAAGGTCCATCAAGCCCAGCATGCTGTTTCCAACAGTGGTCAATCCAGGATACAAGTACCTGGCAAGTACCCCAACATTAAATAGATCCCATGTTACCAATGCCAGTAATAAGCGGTGTCTAATTCCCAAGACAACTTGACTAATAGTTTATGGACTTCTTCTCTAGGAACTTGACCAAAGCTTCTTTAAACCCAGCTATTCTAACTGCCTTAGCCACATCCTCTGGTAATGAATTCCAGAGCTTAAGTTGAATTAAAATAATTTTCTCCAGTTTGTTTTAAATGTGCAACTTGCTAACTTCATGGAGTGCCCCCTAGTTCGTGTATTATCTGAAAGAGTAAATAACCGATTTACATTTGCCCATTCTAGTCCTCTCATGATTTTATAGACCTCTATAATATTCTCCCTCAGCTGTCTCTTCTCCAGGCTTTCCTCGGAAGGGAGCCATTCCATCCACTTTATCACTTTGGTTGTCCATCTCTGTACCTTCACGAGTGCAATCCTATTTTTTTGAGATGCAGTGACCAGAATTGCACACAATACTCAAGGTGCGGTATCGCCATGGACCGATACAGAAGTCGTTCCTTTTTACACAGAGACTTTGAGTAATTGAGACAGTGCAAAGGGACCATTAATTATTTTTAATTCTCCTGGCTGATCCTGAAGCAGGTGCCTTAGACACATCATTTGCTTATTTAGATTCTTTGCTACTATTTTATTTCTCTTTTGTACTTCACCCTGGACTTCTGATTAGCATGCTGATGTCGCAAACAACCAAACAAACTTTTCTGATTGCTGAGAATGATCTGAATCTGGCCAAAAAAAAAAAAAAAATTATATATATATATATATATATACATAGATTTTCTGTCCTATTTTAAAGGTCATCTTTAAAGGAGCCCTGCCTCCAACTTAGGCTGTAATCATGTGAGATGTACAAAGGGGGTCCACTCCTACTTAGGCTGTAATCATGTGAGCTGTATAAAGGGGGCCCTGCCTCCTATTTAGGCTGTAATCATGTGAGCTGTATAAAGGAGATTTGCTTTTGGCTCGGGCTGTAATCATGTGAGCTGTATAAAGGAGGCTTGCCTTTGGCTGGGGCTGTAATCATGTGAGCTGTATAAAGGGGGCCCTGCCTCCTATTTAGGCTGTAATCACGTGAGCTGTAAAAAGGAGGCTTGCCTTTGGCTCAGGCTGTAATCACGTGAGCTGTAAAAAGGAGGCTTGCCTTTGGCTCAGGCTGTAATCACGTGAGCTGTAAAAAGGAGGCTTGCCTTTGGCTCACGCTGTAATCACGTGAGCTGTAAAAAGGAGGCTTGCCTTTGGCTCAGGCTGTAATCATGTGAGCTGTACAAAGGGGGCCCACCTCCTACTTAGCTATAATCATGTGAGCTGTATAAAGGAGATTTGCCTTTGGCTGGGGCTGTAATCATGTGAGCTGTATAAAGGAGGCTTGCCTTTGGCTCAGGCTGTAATCATGTGAGCTGTAAAAAGGAGGATTGCCTTTGGCTCAGGCTGTAATCATGAGAGCTGTACAAAGGGGGCCCACCTCCTACTTAGCTATAATCATGTGTGCTGTATAAAGGGGGCCCTGCCTCCTATTTAGGCTGTAATCATGTGAGCTGTATAAAGGAGCCTTGCCTTTGGCTCAGGCTGTAATCATGTGAGCTGTATAAAGGAGGCTTGCCTTTGGCGCTGGCTGTAATCACGTGAGCTGTATAAAGGAGTTTTGCCTTTGGCTCAGGCTGTAATCATGTGAGCTGTATAAAGGAGGCTTGCCTTTGGCACAGGCTGTAATCACGTGAGCTGTATAAAGGAGATTTGCCTTTGGCACAGGCTGTAATCATGTGAGCTGTATAAAGGAGATTTGCCTTTGGCACAGGCTGTAATCACGTGAGCTGTATAAAGGAGATTTGCCTTTGGCTCGGGCTGTAATCATGAGAGCTGTATAAAGGAGATTTGCCTTTGGCTGGGGCTGTAATCATGTGAGCTGTATAAAGGAGGCTTGCCTTTGGCTCAGGCTGTAATCATGTGGGCTGTATAAAGGAGGCTTGCCTTTGGCTCAGGCTGTAATCATGTGAGCTGTATAAAGGAGGCTTGCCTTTGGCTCAGGCTGTAATCACGTGAGCTGTATAAAGGAGGCTTGCCTTTGGCTCAGGCTGTAATCATGTGAGCTGTATAAAGGAGATTTGCCTTTGGCTCAGGCTGTAATCATGTGAGCTGTATAAAGGAGACTTGCCTTTGGCTCAGGCTGTAATCATGTGAGCTGTATAAAGGAGATTGCCTTTGGCTCAGGCTGTAATCATGTGAGCTGTATAAAGGAGGCTTGCCTTTGGCTCAGGCTGTAATCACGTGAGCTGTATAAAGGAGATTTGCCTTTGGCTCAGGCTGTAATCACGTGAGCTGTATAAAGGAGATTTGCCTTTGGCTCGGGCTGTAATCATGTGAGCTGTATAAAGGAGCCTTGCCTTTGGCTCAGGCTGTAATCATGTGAGCTGTATAAAGGAGCCTTGCCTTTGGCTCAGGCTGTAATCATGTGAGCTGTATAAAGGAGATTTGCCTTTGGCTGGGGCTGTAATCATGTGAGCTGTATAAAGGAGGCTTGCCTTTGGCTCAGGCTGTAATCACGTGAGCTGTATAAAGGAGATTTGCCTTTGGCTGGGGCTGTAATCACGTGAGCTGTATAAAGGAGGCTTGCCTTTGGCTCAGGCTGTAATCACGTGAGCTGTATAAAGGAGATTTGCCTTTGGCGCTGGCTGTAACCATGTGAGCTGTATAAAGGAGGCTTGCCTTTGGCTCGGGCTGTAATCACGTGAGCTGTATAAAGGAGATTTGCCTTTGGCTCAGTCTCTAATCACGTGAGCTGTATAAAGGAGATTTGCCTTTGGCTCAGGCTGTAATCATGTGAGCTGTATAAAGGAGGCTTGCCTTTGGCTGGGGCTGTAATCATGTGAGCTGTATAAAGGAGGCTTGCCTTTGGCTCAGGCTGTAATCACGTGAGCTGTATAAAGGAGGCTTGCCTTTGGCTCAGGCTGTAATCACGTGAGCTGTATAAAGGAGGCTTGCCTTTGGCTCAGGCTGTAATCATGTGAGCTGTATAAAGGAGGCTTGCCTTTGGCTCAGGCTGTAATCATGTGAGCTGTATAAAGGAGGCTTGCCTTTGGCTCAGGCTGTAATCATGTGAGCTGTATAAAGGAGATTTGCCCTTGGCTCAGGCTGTAATCATGTGAGCTGTATAAAGGAGGCCTGCCTTTGGCTCAGGCTGTAATCACGTGAGCTGTATAAAGGAGATTTGCCTTTGGCTGGGGCTGTAATCACGTGAGCTGTATAAAGGAGGCTTGCCTTTGGCTCAGGCTGTAATCACGTGAGCTGTATAAAGGAGATTTGCCTTTGGCGCTGGCTGTAACCATGTGAGCTGTATAAAGGAGGCTTGCCTTTGGCTCGGGCTGTAATCACGTGAGCTGTATAAAGGAGATTTGCCTTTGGCTCAGGCTCTAATCACGTGAGCTGTATAAAGGAGATTTGCCTTTGGCTCAGGCTGTAATCACGTGAGCTGTATAAAGGAGGCTTGCCTTTGGCTCAGGCTGTAATCACGTGAGCTGTATAAAGGAGGCTTGCCTTTGGCTCAGGCTGTAATCATGTGAGCTGTATAAAGGAGATTTGCCTTTGGCTCAGGCTGTAATCATGAGAGCTGTATAAAGGAGATTTGCCTTTGGCTCAGGCTGTAATCATGTGAGCTGTATAAAGGAGATTTGCCTTTGGCTGGGGCTGTAATCATGTGAGCTGTATAAAGGAGCCTTGCCTTTGGCTCAGGCTGTAATCATGAGAGCTGTATAAAGGAGATTTGCCTTTGGCTCAGGCTGTAATCATGTGAGCTGTATAAAGGAGATTTGCCTTTGGCTGGGGCTGTAATCATGTGAGCTGTATAAAGGAGCCTTGCCTTTGGCTCAGGCTGTAATCATGTGAGCTGTATAAAGGAGCCTTGCCTTTGGCTCAGGCTGTAATCATGTGAGCTGTATAAAGGAGGTTTGCCTTTGGCTCAGGCTGTAATCATGTGAGCTGTATAAAGGAGATTTGCCTTTGGCTCAGGCTGTAATCATGTGAGCTGTATAAAGGAGATTTGCCTTTGGCTGGGGCTGTAATCACGTGAGCTGTATAAAGGAGGCTTGCCTTTGGCTCAGGCTGTAATCACGTGAGCTGTATAAAGGAGCCTTGCCTTTGGCTCAGGCTGTAATCACGTGAGCTGTATAAAGGAGATTTGCCTTTGGCTCAGGCTGTAATCACGTGAGCTGTATAAAGGAGATTTGCCTTTGGCTCAGGCTGTAATCACGTGAGCTGTATAAAGGAGATTTGCCTTTGGCTCAGGCTGTAATCATGTGAGCTGTATAAAGGAGGCTTGCCTTTGGCTCAGGCTGTAATCACGTGAGCTGTATAAAGGAGGCTTGCCTTTGGCTCAGGCTGTAATCATGTGAGCTGTATAAAGGAGATTTGCCTTTGGCTCAGGCTGTAATCATGTGAGCTGTATAAAGGAGACTTGCCTTTGGCTCAGGCTGTAATCACGTGAGCTGTATAAAGGAGGCTTGCCTTTGGCTGAGGCTGTAATCACGTGAGCTGTATAAAGGAGATTTGCCTTTGGCTCAGGCTGTAATCATGTGAGCTGTATAAAGGAGATTTGCCTTTGGCTGGGGCTGTAATCATGTGAGCTGTATAAAGGAGCCTTGCCTTTGGCTCAGGCTGTAATCATGTGAGCTGTATAAAGGAGCCTTGCCTTTGGCTCAGGCTGTAATCATGTGAGCTGTATAAAGGAGATTTGCCTTTGGCTCAGGCTGTAATCATGTGAGCTGTATAAAGGAGATTTGCCTTTGGCTGGGGCTGTAATCATGTGAGCTGTATAAAGGAGCCTTGCCTTTGGCTCAGGCTGTAATCATGTGAGCTGTATAAAGGAGGCTTGCCTTTGGCTCGGGCTGTAATCATGTGAGCTGTATAAAGGAGGCTTGCCTTGCGTCCAGGCTGTAATCATGTGAGCTGTATAAAGGAGCCTTGCCTTTGGCTCGGGCTGTAATCATGTGAGCTGTATAAAGGAGGCTTGCCTTTGGCTCGGGCTGTAATCATGTGAGCTGTATAAAGGAGGCTTGCCTTTGGCTCGGGCTGTAATCATGTGAGCTGTATAAAGGAGGCTTGCCTTTGGCTCAGGCTGTAATCATGTGAGCTGTATAAAGGAGATTTGCCTTTGGCTCGGGCTGTAATCATGTGAGCTGTATAAAGGAGATTTGCCTTTGGCTGGGGCTGTAATCATGTGAGCTGTATAAAGGAGGCTTGCCTTTGGCTCGGGCTGTAATCATGTGAGCTGTATAAAGGAGGCTTGCCTTTGGCTCGGGCTGTAATCATGTGAGCTGTATAAAGGAGGCTTGCCTTTGGCTCAGGCTGTAATCATGTGAGCTGTATAAAGGAGATTGCCTTTGGCTCAGGGCTGTAATCATGTGAGCTGTATAAAGGAGGCTTGCCTTTGGCTCAGGCTGTAATCATGTGAGCTGTATAAAGGAGGCTTGCCTTTGGCTCAGGCTGTAATCATGTGAGCTGTATAAAGGAGATTTGCCTTTGGCTCAGGCTGTAATCATGTGAGCTGTATAAAGGAGGCTTGCCTTTGGCTCAGGCTGTAATCATGTGAGCTGTATAAAGGAGGCTTGCCTTTGGCTCAGGCTGTAATCATGTGAGCTGTATAAAGGAGATTTGCCTTTGGCTGGGGCTGTAATCATGTGAGCTGTATAAAGGAGGCTTGCCTTTGGCTCAGGCTGTAATCATGTGAGCTGTATAAAGGAGGCTTGCCTTTGGCTCAGGCTGTAATCATGTGAGCTGTATAAAGGAGATTTGCCTTTGGCTGGGGCTGTAATCATGTGAGCTGTATAAAGGAGGCTTGCCTTTGGCTCAGGCTGTAATCATGTGAGCTGTATAAAGGAGGCTTGCCTTTGGCTCAGGCTGTAATCATGTGAGCTGTATAAAGGAGGCTTGCCTTTGGCTCAGGCTGTAATCACGTGAGCTGTATAAAGGAGGCTTGCCTTTGGCTCAGGCTGTAATCATGTGAGCTGTATAAAGGAGATTTGCCTTTGGCTGGGGCTGTAATCATGTGAGCTGTATAAAGGAGGCTTGCCTTTGGCTCAGGCTGTAATCATGTGAGCTGTATAAAGGAGCCTTGCCTTTGGCTCGGGCTGTAATCATGTGAGCTGTATAAAGGAGCCTTGCCTTTGGCTCAGGCTGTAATCATGTGAGCTGTATAAAGGAGCCTTGCCTTTGGCTCGGGCTGTAATCATGTGAGCTGTATAAAGGAGGCTTGCCTTTGGCTCAGGCTGTAATCATGTGAGCTGTATAAAGGAGATTGCCTTTGGCTCGGGCTGTAATCATGTGAGCTGTATAAAGGAGATTTGCCTTTGGCTGGGGCTGTAATCATGTGAGCTGTATAAAGGAGGCTTGCCTTTGGCTCAGGCTGTAATCATGTGAGCTGTATAAAGGAGATTTGCCTTTGGCTCGGGCTGTAATCATGTGAGCTGTATAAAGGAGGCTTGCCTTTGGCTCAGGCTGTAATCATGTGAGCTGTATAAAGGAGGCTTGCCTTTGGCTCAGGCTGTAATCATGTGAGCTGTATAAAGGAGCCCTGCCCTTTGGCTCAGGCTGTAATCATGTGAGCTGTATAAAGGAGGCTTGCCTTTGGCTCAGGCTGTAATCACGTGAGCTGTATAAAGGAGATTTGCCTTTGGCTCAGGCTGTAATCATGTGAGCTGTATAAAGGAGGCTTGCCTTTGGCTCAGGCTGTAATCATGTGAGCTGTATAAAGGAGATTTGCCTTTGGCTGGGGCTGTAATCATGTGAGCTGTATAAAGGAGGCTTGCCTTTGGCTCAGGCTGTAATCATGTGAGCTGTATAAAGGAGGCTTGCCTTTGGCTCAGGCTGTAATCATGTGAGCTGTATAAAGGAGCCTTGCCTTTGGCTGGGGCTGTAATCATGTGAGCTGTATAAAGGAGGCTTGCCTTTGGCTCAGGCTGTAATCATGTGAGCTGTATAAAGGAGGCTTGCCTTTGGCTCAGGCTGTAATCATGTGAGCTGTATAAAGGAGGCTTGCCTTTGGCTCAGGCTGTAATCATGTGAGCTGTATAAAGGAGGCTTGCCTTTGGCTCAGGCTGTAATCATGTGAGCTGTATAAAGGAGATTGCCTTTGGCTCAGGCTGTAATCATGTGAGCTGTATAAAGGAGATTTGCCTTTGGCTCAGGCTGTAATCATGTGAGCTGTATAAAGGAGATTTGCCTTTGGCTCGGGCTGTAATCATGTGAGCTGTATAAAGGAGGCTTGCCTTTGGCTCAGGCTGTAATCATGTGAGCTGTATAAAGGAGATTTGCCTTTGGCTCAGGCTGTAATCATGTGAGCTGTATAAAGGAGATTTGCCTTTGGCTCAGGGCTGTAATCATGTGAGCTGTATAAAGGAGGCTTGCCTTTGGCTCAGGCTGTAATCATGTGAGCTGTATAAAGGAGGCTTGCCTTTGGCTCAGGCTGTAATCATGTGAGCTGTATAAAGGAGATTTGCCTTTGGCTCAGGCTGTAATCATGTGAGCTGTATAAAGGAGATTTGCCTTTGGCTCAGGGCTGTAATCATGTGAGCTGTATAAAGGAGCCTTGCCTTTGGCTCAGGCTGTAATCATGTGAGCTGTATAAAGGAGCCTTGCCTTTGGCTCAGGCTGTAATCACGTGAGCTGTATAAAGGAGATTTGCCTTTGGCTCAGGCTGTAATCACGTGAGCTGTATAAAGGAGATTTGCCTTTGGCTCAGGCTGTAATCACGTGAGCTGTATAAAGGAGATTTGCCTTTGGCTCAGGCTGTAATCATGTGAGCTGTATAAAGGAGATTTGCCTTTGGCTCAGGCTGTAATCATGTGAGCTGTATAAAGGAGGCTTGCCTTTGGCTCAGGCTGTAATCACGTGAGCTGTATAAAGGAGGCTTGCCTTTGGCTCAGGCTGTAATCATGTGAGCTGTATAAAGGAGATTTGCCTTTGGCTCAGGCTGTAATCATGTGAGCTGTATAAAGGAGCCTTGCCTTTGGCTCAGGCTGTAATCATGTGAGCTGTATAAAGGAGCCTTGCCTTTGGCTCAGGCTGTAATCATGTGAGCTGTATAAAGGAGATTTGCCTTTGGCTCAGGCTGTAATCATGTGAGCTGTATAAAGGAGATTTGCCTTTGGCTCGGGGCTGTAATCATGTGAGCTGTATAAAGGAGCCTTGCCTTTGGCTCAGGCTGTAATCATGTGAGCTGTATAAAGGAGGCTTGCCTTTGGCTGGGCTGTAATCATGTGAGCTGTATAAAGGAGGCTTGCCTTTGGCTCAGGCTGTAATCATGTGAGCTGTATAAAGGAGCCTTGCCTTTGGCTCGGGCTGTAATCATGTGAGCTGTATAAAGGAGCCTTGCCTTTGTCTCGGGCTGTAATCATGTGAGCTGTATAAAGGAGCCTTGCCTTTGTCTCGGGCTGTAATCATGTGAGCTGTATAAAGGAGGCTTGCCTTTGGCTCAGGCTGTAATCATGTGAGCTGTATAAAGGAGATTTGCCTTTGGCTCGGGCTGTAATCATGTGAGCTGTATAAAGGAGATTTGCCTTTGGCTGGGGCTGTAATCATGTGAGCTGTATAAAGGAGCCTTGCCTTTGGCTCGGGCTGTAATCATGTGAGCTGTATAAAGGAGCCTTGCCTTTGTCTCGGGCTGTAATCATGTGAGCTGTATAAAGGAGGCTTGCCTTTGGCTCAGGCTGTAATCATGTGAGCTGTATAAAGGAGATTTGCCTTTGGCTGGGGCTGGGGCTGTAATCATGTGAGCTGTATAAAGGAGGCTTGCCTTCGTCCCAGGCTGTAATCATGTGAGCTGTATAAAGGAGGCTTGCCTTTGGCTCAGGCTGTAATCATGTGAGCTGTATAAAGGAGATTTGCCTTTGGCTGGGGCTGTAATCATGTGAGCTGTATAAAGGAGGCTTGCCTTCGTCCAGGCTGTAATCATGTGAGCTGTATAAAGGAGGCTTGCCTTTGGCTCAGGCTGTAATCATGTGAGCTGTATAAAGGAGATTTGCCTTTGGCTGGGGCTGTAATCATGTGAGCTGTATAAAGGAGGCTTGCCTTCGTCCCAGGCTGTAATCATGTGAGCTGTATAAAGGAGGCTTGCCTTTGGCTCAGGCTGTAATCATGTGAGCTGTATAAAGGAGATTTGCCTTTGGCTGGGGCTGTAATCATGTGAGCTGTATAAAGGAGGCTTGCCTTCGTCCCAGGCTGTAATCATGTGAGCTGTATAAAGGAGGCTTGCCTTTGGCTCAGGCTGTAATCATGTGAGCTGTATAAAGGAGGCTTGCCTTTGGCTCAGGCTGTAATCACGTGAGCTGTATAAAGGAGGCTTGCCTTTGGCTCAGGCTGTAATCATGTGAGCTGTATAAAGGAGATTTGCCTTTGGCTGGGGCTGTAATCATGTGAGCTGTATAAAGGAGGCTTGCCTTCGTCCCAGGCTGTAATCATGTGAGCTGTATAAAGGAGCCTTGCCTTTGGCTCGGGCTGTAATCATGTGAGCTGTATAAAGGAGCCTTGCCTTTGTCTCGGGCTGTAATCATGTGAGCTGTATAAAGGAGCCTTGCCTTTGTCTCGGGCTGTAATCATGTGAGCTGTATAAAGGAGGCTTGCCTTTGGCTCAGGCTGTAATCATGTGAGCTGTATAAAGGAGATTTGCCTTTGGCTCGGGCTGTAATCATGTGAGCTGTATAAAGGAGATTTGCCTTTGGCTGGGGCTGTAATCGTGTGAGCTGTATAAAGGAGCCTTGCCTTTGGCTCAGGCTGTAATCATGTGAGCTGTATAAAGGAGCCTTGCCTTTGGCTCGGGCTGTAATCATGTGAGCTGTATAAAGGAGCCTTGCCTTTGTCTCGGGCTGTAATCATGTGAGCTGTATAAAGGAGGCTTGCCTTTGGCTCAGGCTGTAATCATGTGAGCTGTATAAAGGAGATTTGCCTTTGGCTGGGGCTGTAATCATGTGAGCTGTATAAAGGAGGCTTGCCTTTGGTTCAGGCTGTAATCATGTGAGCTGTATAAAGGAGGCTTGCCTTTGGCTCAGGCTGTAATCATGTGAGCTGTATAAAGGAGATTTGCCTTTGGCTGGGGCTGTAATCATGTGAGCTGTATAAAGGAGGCTTGCCTTCGTCCCAGGCTGTAATCATGTGAGCTGTATAAAGGAGGCTTGCCTTTGGCTCAGGCTGTAATCATGTGAGCTGTATAAAGGAGATTTGCCTTTGGCTGGGGCTGTAATCATGTGAGCTGTATAAAGGAGGCTTGCCTTCGTCCCAGGCTGTAATCATGTGAGCTGTATAAAGGAGGCTTGCCTTTGGCTCAGGCTGTAATCATGTGAGCTGTATAAAGGAGGCTTGCCTTTGGCTCAGGCTGCAATCACGTGAGCTGTATAAAGGAGGCTTGCCTTTGGCTCAGGCTGTAATCATGTGAGCTGTATAAAGGAGGCTTGCCTTTGGCTCAGGCTGTAATCATGTGAGCTGTATAAAGGAGATTTGCCTTTGGCTGGGGCTGTAATCATGTGAGCTGTATAAAGGAGGCTTGCCTTCGTCCCAGGCTGTAATCATGTGAGCTGTATAAAGGAGGCTTGCCTTTGGCTCAGGCTGTAATCATGTGCTTTGTGCCTCGGAGCCCTCCCCTTCGTCCCAGGCTGTAATCATGTGAGCTGTATAAAGGAGGCTTGCCTTTGGCTCAGGCTGTAATCACGTGAGCTGTATAAAGGAGATTTGCCTTTGGCTCAGGCTGTAATCATGTGAGCTGTATAAAGGAGGCTTGCCTTTGGCTCAGGCTGTAATCATGTGAGCTGTATAAAGGAGATTTGCCTTTGGCTGGGGCTGTAATCATGTGAGCTGTATAAAGGAGGCTTGCCTTCGTCCCAGGCTGTAATCATGTGAGCTGTATAAAGGAGGCTTGCCTTTGGCTCAGGCTGTAATCATGAGAGCTGTATAAAGGAGATTTGCCTTTGGCTGGGGCTGTAATCATGTGAGCTGTATAAAGGAGGCTTGCCTTTGGCTCAGGCTGTAATCATGTGGGCTGTATAAAGGAGGCTTGCCTTTGGTTCAGGCTGTAATCATGTGGGCTGTATAAAGGAGGCTTGCCTTTGGCTCAGGCTGTAATTACGTGAGCTGTATAAAGGAGGCTTGCCTTTGGTTCAGGCTGTAATCATGTGAGCTGTATAAAGGAGATTTGCCTTTGGCTCAGGCTGTAATCATGTGAGCTGTATAAAGGAGACTTGCCTTTGGCTCAGGCTGTAATCATGTGAGCTGTATAAAGGAGATTTGCCTTTGGCTCAGGCTGTAATCATGTGAGCTGTATAAAGGAGGCTTGCCTTTGGCTCAGGCTGTAATCACGTGAGCTGTATAAAGGAGATTTGCCTTTGGCTCAGGCTGTAATCACGTGAGCTGTATAAAGGAGATTTGCCTTTGGCTGGGGCTATAATCATGTGAGCTGTATAAAGGAGCCTTGCCTTTGGCTCAGGCTGTAATCATGTGAGCTGTATAAAGGAGCCTTGCCTTTGGCTGGGGCTGTAATCATGTGAGCTGTATAAAGGAGGCTTGCCTTCGTCCCAGGCTGTAATCATGTGAGCTGTATAAAGGAGGCTTGCCTTCGTCCCAGGCTGTAATCATGTGAGCTGTATAAAGGAGGCTTGCCTTCGTCCCAGGCTGTAATCATGTGAGCTGTATAAAGGAGGCTTGCCTTCGTCCCAGGCAGTAATCCTATGCAGTGTGTGCTGAAGAGCTGTGATGGAAGGGGCCAGCTTCCTCGCTCAGTGACAGTGGGAGAAATGCCTTTGATTTGTGAGCCGGTGTTTGCTTGTCAGAGCTACCGGGACTAGGGATTCACGACGCCACCGAGGGGTGAAGTCCCAGCTACTGCACAATTACAGCATCCACTGGCCAGACTGAGAATGCAAACGTACTGGACTCTAGTGGGAGCTGTGGCCTCTGGCCGAGGCCTGTCCTGGCTGGAGAGAGAGAGCTTGGGAGGCAGCTGTTCCAAGAGAAGGTGAAGCAGAGGAGGCTGCAGGAAGTGAATATATAGGGGACTTAGCTGGAGGCAGAAGATTTAGCACCCGGTGTCATTCCCAAGGCAGGGGCAGCGTCTCTCACCACATTAATGTTCTCCTTCATATTTCATTCTTATGCATTCTGCACTATCTACAATCTTGATTTGTTTTTAATTATCTTTCTTCCTCCTAAATAGGTCATCCTGGCACTAATAAAGCTGCCAGAGATCAATCCCAGGGGGTGGGGGTTGGGGGGAGGGTTATGGAGAGTTCATTCCCTGCCAAAAAAAAAAAAAAGAGGGGAGAGGAAGAGAGAGCATGGGGGAGAGAGGGTGAGAAGAGAGATGTTGAGAAACAGTGAGGAGGAGAAGGGGATAGACAAGAGTCAAGAGGAAAAAAACAGCAAGAAGAACAAACAAAAACCAGAGAAGAGGGAGCGACAATAAACTGAAAGAATGAAGGGGAAATGAACTGAAAAGGATGCTTGGGTGAAGATGAAAAATGAATACAAGGCACAGGAATCAAAATTGGGCTAGAAAGAGAGGCAGAGGGGCACTATAGAGACAGGATCGCACAGGATTAGGGGGCAATGCATTAAAATCACAGATTTCAGGCCTAACGAAGAACTTAAAAGTGTCCTCAGGGGCACCCAAGGAAAAAAGTGAGAGAGGGAACGAGGAGAGCAAAGCCCGTGGGCATTAACAGGGGCTCCCAAGCCTTCACCCACGAGGGCCTGCAAACAAACCCCGAAGGGAAACGAGCCAGACAGACGCGAGAGGAAACGCAGAGGATGTGGGTCTAGCAAAATCCCCCGGGCACAGGGAGCAGGTCTCCCCCGAGGCTGAGCAGCAAAGGAGCCCCGCCACAACGCAGGCAGGGAAATCTCGGGGCTCAGGCCAGCGTTCGCCCCAGTCCCAGCTGACAAACCGAGCCGGGGAGCAGGGGCCCACAAGAGGCTGCTGCCAAAAAAACAAACAAAACAAAAACCTAAACCAACCAGAAAAAGTCTCAAAGCAGCAAGAAATTTGGTGTCTCTTGCAGGGCCGGGGGAAGCATATTTGGTGCCCTAAGTGAACCTTCGGTCACTGACACCCCCTCCTCCCCTAATTTAACTGCAGCACAGCACTCCCCTCTTAGACGTTTTTTTCTGTGGGACGGCGCCCCTCTCGATAATTACATTGGCTGGAATTTGCCGCCCTAAAACTCCTGACGCTCTAGGCGACTACCTAGTTTTCCTCATGGAAGCACCAGCCCTGATCTCTTCACAACCAACCAGCTCCCAACAGCAAAGCTAATCCTTTCCAACCTGCTACCAAGAAGGGATATGAAGAAAAGCAGTCTGTAAAACATTAACGTTCGTTTGCGCGAATGCTCTCGGATGGGCATCACCGAGACGGCGACCACAATGAGCACCTCTGTGATCAAATGCAGGGCGTCTTGCGGGGGAGCAGGTGATAATACTGGCAAATCCTTTAAAGATGAAGTCCCGGGGCAAGACTCCTCTACAACTGACTGGTAAATGTCCTCTCTTCCCCCATCCCCGGACGGGAACGGATCCACCGTGCCCAAGATTCTGATTTCAGCTTGGCAGTCACAGAAGGAGGAGGGTCTTCACTGGTCTCAAAAGCTTGTGCATCTACACATTTTTTTTCTTCATCCAACGAAAGGTAATCGCATCTTACAGATATTACAGTCCTTAAGGAAGAAGCGACGAGTTGCCAAAACTTCAGGAACTGGAAATAGGCTCTGCCACCAAGAGAAGTTATGACTGATTCCTTTTAAAATCACTCTGCAAACATGTTCCTTTTCTACCTTGATTTGATTTCTATTTGAATATGATGAACTTGGAATAGCTTTTGGCACAACTAATACCGTGGCCATGCCAAGAGCATGTTGAATTGAATTGGACTAAACTGAACTGAAGTGAAAAAAAAAATGAAATTGAAAAATGGAAAAAGAATGAAAGAGAGCAAAAGGAGAGGGAGAGAGAGAGGGGGAGACATGCAAAAACAGGAACATGCGTGTGCACACACACACAGCAAAGTGAAATTACAGACAGACAGGCATACATAGCCTGACACAGGATTACACGGGTACACTCAATGGGAGAGAATTATATGCACGCACACATTCATTGGGACATAATTATATGCACATACATACACTCAGCATAGTAAAATTACAGACACACATGCATACATAGCCTGACACAGGATTATATGGATACACTCATTGGGAGAGAATTATATGCACGCACACATTCATTGGGACATAATTATATGCACATACATACACTCAGCATAGTAAAATTACAGACACACATGCATACATAGCCTGACACAGGATTATACAGGTACACTCATTGGGAGAGAATTATATGCATGCACACATTCATTGGGACATAATTATATGCACATACATACACTCAGCAAAGTGAAATTACAGACACACATGCATACATAGCCTGACACAGGATTATATGGATACACTCATTGGGAGAGAATTATATGCACGCACACATTCATTGGGACATAATTATATGCACATACATACATACACTCAGCATAGTAAAATTACAGACACACATGCATACATAGCCTGACACAGGATTATACGGGTACACTCATTGGGAGAGAATTATATGCACGCACACATTCATTGGGACATAATTATATGCACATACATACACTCAGCAAAGTGAAATTACAGACACACATGCATACATAGCCTGACACAGGATTATACAGGTACACTCATTGGGAGAGAATTATATGCATGCACACATTCATTGGGACATAATTATATGCACATACATACACTCAGCAAAGTGAAATTATAGACACACATGCAAACATAGCCTGACACAGGATTATATGGATACACTCATTGGGAGAGAATTATATGCACGCACACATTCATTGGGACATAATTATATGCACATACATACATACACTCAGCATAGTAAAATTACAGACACACATGCATACATAGCCTGACACAGGATTATACGGGTACACTCATTGGGAGAGAATTATATGCACGCACACATTCATTGGGACATAATTATATGCACATACATACACTCAGCAAAGTGAAATTACAGACACACATGCATACATAGCCTGACACAGGATTATACAGGTACACTCATTGGGAGAGAATTATATGCATGCACACATTCATTGGGACATAATTATATGCACATACATACACTCAGCAAAGTGAAATTATAGACACACATGCATACATAGCCTGACACAGGATTATATGGATACACTCATTGGGAGAGAATTATATGCACGCACACATTCATTGGGACATAATTATATGCACATACATACACTCAGCATAGTAAAATTACAGACACACATGCATACATAGCCTGACACAGGATTATACGGGTACACTCATTAGGAGAGAATTATATGCATGCATACATTCATTGGGACATAATTATATGCACATACATACACTCAGCAAAGCGAAATTACAGACACACATGCATGCATAGCCTGACACAGGATTATACGGGTACACTCATTGGGAGAGAATTATATGCATGCACACATTCATTGGGACATAATTATATGCACATACATACATACACTCAGCAAGGGGAAATTATAGATACACATGCATACATAGCCTGACACAGGATTATACGGGTACACTCATTAGGAGAGAATTATATGCATGCATACATTCATTGGGACATAATTATATGCACATACATACACTCAGCAAAGCGAAATTACAGACACACATGCATACATAGCCTGACACAGGATTATACGGGTACACTCATTAGGAGAGAATTATATGCATGCATACATTCATTGGGACATAATTATATGCACATACATACACTCAGCAAAGCAAAATTACAGACACACATGCATGCATAGCCTGACACAGGATTATACGGGTACACTCATTAGGAGAGAATTATATGCACGCACACATTCATTGGGACATAATTATATGCACATACATACATACACTCAGCAAGGGGAAAATATAGATACACATGCATACATAGCCTGACACAGGATTATACAGGTACACTCATTGGGAGAGAATTATATGCACGCACACATTCATTGGGACATAATTATATGCACATACATACACTCAGCAAAGTGAAATTATAGACACACATGCATACATAGCCTGACACAGGATTATATGGCTACACTCATTGGGAGAGAATTATATGCATGCACACATTCATTGGGACATAATTATATGCACATTCTTGTGTAGATGCTGAGAATTGTATGCAGACATACACAGTGAGATAGAATTACTTACTGACACAATTCAGTGACATGGAATTATACACATAGCAATGCATAAAAGCTCAGGAGTGAAGAACAGTGAACCATGCTGGGCTATTGCCCAAAAGCAGATAATACCAGTGTGTATGTAGCAGTAATGTACTTGAGAGCCACAAATAGGCCTGTTTTTCAAGATCTCCATAATAAATATGCATGAGATAGATTTGCATAACATAGAGGCAATGCATGCATGCAAATCTATCTTTTGCATAGTCATTGTGGATATCCTGAAACTCAGGCCTGGCTATGACTCTCGAGGACTGGAGTTAGCCACCCCTGGACTAATGCATTAGAACTGAAATATATCAATCTAGTGACAGCAAGCTAGGAAGTCTCGCTTCGAACCTGGTTGTTAAATATATCAATCTAGTAACGGCAAGCTAGGAAGGCTCGCTTCGTACCTGCTGGTTAAATATATCAATCTAGTGACGGCAAGCTAGGAAGGCTCGCTTCGTACCTGCTGGTTAAATATCTCAATCTAGTGACGGCAAGCTAGGAAGGCTCGCTTCGTACCTGCTGGTTAAATATATCAATCTAGTGACGGCAAGCTAGGAAGGCTCGCTTCGTACCTGCTGGTTAAATATATCAATCTAGTGACGGCAAGCTAGGAAGGCTCGCTTCGTACCTGCTGGTTAAATATATCAATCTCGTGACGGCAAGCTAGGAAGGCTCACTTCGTACCTGCTGATTTGGGCCTCCAGGAGGCAAAGGATGGCGAAATATTTTTCTTCTGCGTATCTACTGTTGTAATAGGGGATACCAGGCTGCTATTATGAGTGTTTTGAAACTTTACCAAAATATATTCAGAAAGGCCTAAAAAATAAAAAAGAAGATAATGGAAGTGTGCAGGAGGTGGCATCCACCCATATGATCCATATGCAGGCTCCTATCTGCTTTACTCCACAAATGGCGATTCACCCGCCCAGTTATGCAGCTCCAGCACAGAGCAGCAGATCTGTCCACACTCCTGTTTGCCCATGTACTGTAGCTTCCCTTATGCAGAAAATTAATTTTTTTAATTCCCTTCTTTTCCTTGCATGGAATATCTCAGGAGCTGGCTCCTGACTCCCTGAGATCAATATTTAAAGGGCTTATCCAGGCTGGAGTTAGCTGGACAAACCCCAGCATTTGAATATTTTCCCCTTGCTCCCTAGCTAAATTATGTTCAGGTAACTTGTTGTTTGCACAGAGTTTACCCAGATAAAAAAAAAAAAAAAAGAGATGGTACTCGGGGTGTGGTTTCACCTTGTCCAGGTGGCACTGAATATGCATTTTGCCTGGACAAAGGTAGCCAGAAGAGATAAATACCTGCCCTAGAGTTATCCCGAGAAGGTTATCTGCGTAGCACTATCTGGGTAAAGTCCGCAGAATACTTACTCAGCTAAGTTTCATTGAACATCCCATTAAAGTTATCTGAGGAATTTTACCCAGAAAGCATTCCTGCTCACCAGTTTACCCATTCAGTGGGAATGGGAATAAAAAGTTGCAAGTGTTTTATTTGGAGCCATTTCTTGCCGTACTTATCTGTCGAAGCAGAACATGAAGATCGGTAACCAAAGGAAAGAGCTCATTGTGCTGGGTGACTCTGTCGTCAGAGGCACTAATCTGGGAACTCTTAGTGATTCCAACACGATGCAAAATGCAGGCGCCGGAGTGCCTGGGATAGGCCACAAATACTGGACCCTGAAAACCGAGGCACAGGGAGACAAGCACAAGATCCGACGACATATCTAAGGTCACGGAATTAGCTGCTGTGGGGAAAATTCATGCTTTTTCTGGCCAGGACTACTCCTGATTCGCAATTTACGACTTTGACCATTCCTCATGTCCTGTGACTCCTTTCTTCCTGAATATTCTGGCAGACGGAACCTTTTATCCTGAAGCCTCTTTAATCTGTTCAGAAATGAATCATGTATGCCTGGAAAAGGGCAGACTAGATAGGCTTAGTGATCTTTTTACTTCCCATCAGTTTTCATGCTCAATTTCAATTCATCTATCCAAAGATTAATCTTTCCTTCTTAAAAGCTATTTTGTCTATCGAGAACTAAACCCTTCATTCCTCAAGAATGAAGGCATGTGGCATTGGAAGATACATAATTAATCTTGGAGTTTCTTTATTCTGTGGAAAGATATACTCATTATTCTAGAAAATTCTAGTTTATTGGGTGGTGAATTATTATTATTATTTTTTGTTTATGGAAAGACTAGCCCCTTTAGTCCTGAGAATTAAGCTTAATCTTTTGAGAGCTGGGTCCTTAACTTTGAGAGGCTGGGTCTCACCTTATTAATCACTAAGGAAGGCCTGTCACAAATACTCTTCACAGCAACAGCTTACAGAGAAAAATTATCTGCCATGAATATTGAAAAAACGTCCTTATTTATTTTACCCTAATGGAGCATTTCATGAAAACACATAAGATGCCGTACCGGTGGGCGGGCGGCTGTTAACGGTGAATCCCTGAATAGATGGGGGGGTCACGCACACACTTCTGTAACTGAACTCTAGAGCGAATTCAGTGGGGATTGCCAGCTCCCGATAACCCCAGGTCCATCTGAAATCGGGGGGGGGGGGGGGGGGGGGGGGGGGGGGGGGGGGACCCTTAGACACAGGACTTTGGGTGTAGCTCCTACAAATAACACAGGACACCGGAAGTGGCGTTCCAGAAGAAA
Organism: Rhinatrema bivittatum; assembly: GCF_901001135.1. Classification (NCBI taxonomy): domain Eukaryota; kingdom Metazoa; phylum Chordata; class Amphibia; order Gymnophiona; family Rhinatrematidae; genus Rhinatrema; species Rhinatrema bivittatum. The sequence goes on along the minus strand of NC_042623.1, from coordinate 29,032,752 downwards.
ATAAAAGGTTTACTCCATAAACTCACCTCCAGGTTTGATCATCTTCCCGTAGATACCGTTAACAGGAGTCGAATCCACAATCTTACAGATGTTGAAGTTCAAAGCCCGCCCTCCAAGGAATCCTCTTTCATTTCATTTCCATTTTATTGAACCTCATGATTCGCCTTTCTCAGAGAGCATCGAGGCGAGGAAGAATCAAATAAAAATATACGTCAAAATACGATAACGGTTAAAACAAATAAAATAAAACATAGCAAAGCAGTTTGACAGCTATAAACTCTCTATATAACAGAGCTTCAATTCCCAGCCCTCCCAACCCATGGCGCTGTCTCTTCTACAGAGCCCCACGGGGGTCAAACAGTGGATCATTGAACCAGACCGGTGCAGAAGGACAGATGTCCATGCCAGAGAAGGAAGAGTGGATGGGTTACAAGCAGCAGCAGCAGGCAGAGAGGAGGGAGGGGTGAGGGGGGGAAAAAAAGGGCAGCCAGGGTCAACCTCAGGAACAAGTTTACATGTCTGGGAGAAGGGAGCCCGGGGACTCCAGAAATCATGGCCTCAGAGAGGGCAGAGGGGGAGAACTAGGATTCCCATATTTGATGGGCAGAGAGGGAAGAGGAGAGAGGGGGATCCCCAGATTGGAGGGGAGAGTGGAGACTCCTGGAGAGGGATAAGAGGGAGTGTTGAGATTAGGGATGAGGGGAGAAGAGGGGTCACTCAGATTTGGTAGCTGGATGGGTAGGGAAGAAAAAGGAGAGAGTGGGAACTCCTAAATTAGGGGGGAGGCAGGGGGAGTTGAAGTTGGGTGTAGGACAGACAGCAGTGACTCGGGTATGTGTGAGAAGGGAAGGAAATTGGGGGTGAAGAAAAGGAAAGGCAGGGTAAGCATTTACCCCTCAGAGCCCCTGCCTCAATCAATTGAGTCCAATCAATTCCTTTCTGATTGCACAAACAGCTGCCAAGTCTACCGTGGGGGTGGGAGATGTGACGGCCGAGGAGGAGAGGCCGTTGTTGCATCACTGAGCCCGGGCAGACCTGAGCAGCCTCTGTTTCTCCACCAGCATTGGAACCAGCTAGGCCCATTGCTTGCGGAGTTTGAGGGAAAGCCACGGCTGGGGGAAGAAAACCTGGCTGTTCGCAGAAGCCTACCGCTGAAGGATCTCCTCAACCATCACTGACTCTCACTCCCCCACCCCTCCCCAATCCCTACCCCCCCTCTTTTCCCTCTCCCGTTCCCCCCCACCCAACCTCACCCTTTCCTTCTCCCTCTGGACATACCATGCTAATAACTGCCTAGGATAAACCTATGTTTATGTATCTTACAGTTTTTGTTGATTTATATATTTATCTCTCTCTAATTGTTTCTTAGTTTAAACTCTGTACTGTCTTCCATTGCCCAGGTTTTATGCTCCCTGTTTAATGTAACTTTACTTTCTACCTTGATGTTAATTGGTTTCCCCTCAGTTACATTGTAAACCGGTACGATAAGACCTAGTCTTGAGCATCGGTATAGTAAAAGAAATTAAATAAATAAATAAATAAATAAATAAATAAATAAATAAATAAGAGCGGCATTCTTAACCTTCGTTGGAGGGCAATTCGGTTCCAGCAGTGGTCCAGGGTTTGACAATTTTTGCATGGAATTCATGAGAGGGGGACCCATGGCTTGGAACGGCAGGGGAAACGTCTTCTTTAATGCAGAGACCCCGAGAGTGATGAGTCCTCCACAGGCTCCTGCTAAAGTTACCTTGCAAGATCCTCGACTTACGATGGCTCGGACTGACGGATCGGCTCCATTCTCATGATCGTGCACTGCGGGATCGCAAGCGTAAGACAGGGGACTCACACAGGCAGATATCTTCCTTACCAAATATTAAGGCCCATTTGACGAAGGGTGCGACTTCTTTAAGGGAATACAATGGATTCTTAAGAAAATGTGGCTTTGAATAATTATTTTTCCTCAGTCCAAATTGCTGTCTCCTTAAGAAATGCTGGTTTCACTGTTCTAAAGTGGTTTCACTGTTGTCAAGAGTCATTTTTTTTGGTTTTTAATCATCCTGGCTATACATGGACGTCAGTAAAGGATGTAGAAGGCGGTGGAGATATTTTGACTCCTACTACACTGAAATTGTCTGCATTGCTTGAAACTACCCTGGAAGAAATGAAAACAAGGGTGACCTTAGGGATCACCTTGGCTACGCATTCAGGGCCGGATTTTAAGACGTACGCGCGGGCGTACATTCTGCACGCAACCCGGCGCGCAGAAATGTACGCCCGATTTTATAACATGTGTGCGCAGCCGCGTGCATGTTATAAACCTTTATTTTATAAGTTGTGCACGCCGGCCAATGGCCAGCCCGTGATCCCGGGCACAGCACCAAATGGCCGCTGTGCCTGGAGGCTCCGGCCCCGCCCATGCCCCGCCCCTTTTTTCAAGCCCTGGGACTTACACGCAACCCGGGGCTTTAGGCCCGGCACGCGTAACCTCCCCTATGTGCGTAAATCCACCTGGATTTACGAGCGTAGGCTTTTAAAATCTGCCCCTTAGAGAGAGATTTTGGTTCTTTGGACCTTCTTTAAACCCAAGAATGAACTCTTCTTGGTTATGATTTATCCTGATTTATCTAGAGGCACTCAAGTTGCTAGGAAGAGATGTATTGCCTTACATCAACAGGTTTTAGATTTAGAAGCTACATTTTGCCTTAAGTTACCACATAAAGGTATTGCAGGGTGCGGTACCAAGTGGTGGGTGGGTAGCCAGAGAACAGACTCCAGGCTGGACTCTAGTAAAATCTTTCATTTGCAGCAAGTGACAGGCAAAGCAACTTTCCTATTCTATGCAGCTCAACAAACAAAAGGCAACAATGCCACTTACAGTTCAGTGCAATGCTCGCTCGCTCGCACTCAAAGCTTCGTTTTCTCTCCAGGGGCCCCCACCTAACCCCTCCGGGCCCTGCTGTATTATCCCCAGCTGAAGGGCTCCTCCCTGACCCAGAATCCCTTGCTGGGTGAGCTCTTGAGGAGGACCTGGTCAGATAATCGTGGCCGGCGCTTTAAGCTGTTCTGAGGGAGTTCCTTATACACTCCCTCACATGGGGATTCAAGGAAACATTATCGACTTTGTCAATCCTGATCACCATCCTAACTGCTAATGCATTTTAGTATCCAGCTAAATTGTTTAATTTTTCTAGGGTCTCCCTGCTTGCATTATTGCTTATCACGACTATTGGGCCCTCCCTTTTGCTGGAGCTGGATTTACATTACTTTATAATATTCTTATATTTGTTGGGGGTTTTTTTCCTTGTACATATGTGATGGATTTCTCATGCACGTGGTTGAAGTCATATATATATAAAATCATCATAAAAATAAGATTAAAAATTACACTTTTAAATATTAAACGATGTCCAATTATGCCTTTTTACAGGATTGTTCATTGGGAGAAGGGGGAAGGTGCTGATCACGATTGTTCAGGGGCTTTGAAGGCGAAGGGCTTATGGACCCCCGGTCCTGGATCTTTCAGTCCCTAGCAATGCCTCTGGTAGGCGCTCTTCTCCCTTGAAGTACTCTGACAGGCAATGGCTGGGTACTCTCTCCTCCTGCCCCTCCCTCAGTTTACCTGCAACTCCTTTGATCTCCCCTTCTCCTCACTCACTGTCAGGCCGATTCAGTAAAGTCCGCGGGAGAGCGGACGAATGCCCGCTCTCCCGGCGCGCGCACCGGCCACTCGCCGGTGCGCGTGATACAGTATGCAAATTAGGTGGTGCGGTAGAAATAGGCAAAAGGAGGCGCTAGGGACACTAGCGCGTCCATAGCGCCTTCTTTTAGCCCGGAGCGGCGGCTGTCAGCGGGTTTGACAGCCACGGGCTCGGAAACCGGACGCCGGCAAAATTGAGAGTCCAGTTTTCAACCCGCAAGCCGCAGGCCCATTTTAAATTTTTTTTTTTTAAATTTTTAACTATTTTTAACTTTGGGTCCTCCGACTTAATATCGCCATGATATTAAGTCCCCGGCGCCGGCAGAAATTAACGCCTACCTTTGGGTAGGCGCTAATTTCTGAAAGTAAAATGTGCGGCTTGGCTGCACATTTTACTTACTGTATCACACAGGAATGACTAATAGCACCCGCAACATGCATTTGCATGTTGCGGGTGCTATTAGTCTCGGGGGGGGGGGGGGGGGGGTTGGTCGCGCGTTTTCAACTCGCTATTACCCCTTACTGAATAAGGGGTAAAGCTAGCACGTAGAAAACGCGCGTCCAAATGCCGGTTAACAGTGCGCTCCACCTGTCAGTAAGGGTGGAACAATCCGTGCACTTTTTAGTCACAGTCAGAGGTGGCAGTCCCGGGGGGGCAGGCTTACCTCTAGGGGAGGAAACCATGCACGTCGACTGCGTTCTCAAATCCAACCACTTGATTTTTCCGGGGGGAGGGAAACCCCGCCCAGAAATCCGGTGCAAATCCCGCAGGTACCGCCTCGCTTTGGCAAGTTTTAACGTGGCAATCCACGCGTACTTTGGGTTACAAAAATTGGGGGTAAGTCCGTGGGTTAAAAAGTACCCGCGGGCTTTATCACGGAAAAAGCAGGTTGAAAAAATGCCCCCAAAGCAGATACAATAAGAGAACACAAGAAAAAATTACAAAAGTACGATAACAACAATCCAAGAACATGCCCGAGTCGGTCTCCGCCCCCCTCTGTCTCCCCCTCCTCTCTCTTTTTCTGCTCGTGGTCTGGCTCCCTGTGGCTGTCTCTGTCTGACTGCCTTTATATTCCCTGTCCCCGGGCTCTCCCACGCCCACGTCAGGCTCTTCTCGGGGTCGCTGGAATCAAATGCCATTTTTCCTGTCTGAAAGCTTAAGTGATCGCTTCCCTGGAAAGAAACGCAAAGAGCAGCCAGGGATCAAACCCCAGTGTGATAGGAAAGCAGACAACGCATCTTCCTCACACCAATTAAAATCCAGGGAGGGAAGAGGCGGCGGCGGCAGGTGGAGGAGCAGAGAGAGGAGTTTTGCATAAAACTCATTACGCGGTAAAAAGCAGAAGAGATGGGAAGCGACGAAGACAGAGAGAAAAAGGTGTTTGGTTTATAATAAAAACAGAATCCATAAATATAAATAAGAATTAAATTTACAGAAAAACAAAAAAAACCAGAGATAAGGAAATCAAAACAGGTTCTTGAGAACAAGAATATGCCTTCCTGTACAGAGAGAGCTACCAGCCAAAGGGAGAGGAAACAGTTGTGATCTCTAAGAAGGCATCTGCAGATAATTAAATTTTTTTCAGCTGGCTGTGAGAGAATTGTACAGTTCTATCACAGAGAGGGAAAGTATGCCTGCACGCACATTTGATACACGTGTGTTTGCGTGCCTGCACTGCAGCCCAATGGCTTTAGCAACTGAAACTCAACCCCTCAAACTGGGAACTCCTCTGGCTAAGCCACCAAAGTCATCCCCTACGATATCTACCATCCCAGTCAGGTCCCCCCCCCCTACATCCTAAAGAATCAATACAAAGCTTTAAGCATGTGAAGGAATAAAAAAAATTCGTTTTCACTTCGTTTTGGAGAGTTTTTTTCACACGAATTTTGGTTAATGGAATGTTTCATTTGTGTGAAAAAAATGAATAAAACATTAAAAAAAAAAAAAAAAAAAAAGATAAAACCGAAAACAGGGACTCCTGGGCCCCACCACACATCCCTCCCAGCCAACCTGAAAAATGCCGAGGCCATGATCCTCTCCAGCCCCCACTTACCTGGTCTGGGGAATTCTCCGGCCTTGGAACAGGCCGAAGCCTTGTTCTTGCGTAGGCCGAGGCCTGATCCTACTTCCAGACCTAATAACGCGGCCCGGCTCAGAGGCTGGGTCCCGAAGCTGTGGCCTCGACTCGGACCCAGGTCCCAGGCCGGGAACCAATGCCAAGGCCTCAGGCTAGGCTGGAGCCAGGGGCCAGATCCAATGCCCCAGCCCAGCTCAGAGGCCAGGTCCCGATGCCGGATCCTTGGCCCGGACCCAGGCCCGACACTGGGACCAGAAGGCTGCCATGGCCCAGACACAGGCACAGGCCCGAAGCCCAGGCCTCAGAGATTTATCTCCTTTCTTTGGCTATTTTATGCTAACTGATGCCATCCATTTAGGTCACGCCAGTCACGCAATAACCCTAGCCAGCGAACCCTGGAACCGTCTGCTGGGCTGAATGCGCTGGGTTTAATTAAACTCCAGCACAACCCCAGTGGATGGCATCAATGGACATAGAAGAGCCGAAGAAAGAAGAAGCAGAAGACAATCTCCAAGTCTCCGGGCCTAGGCTGAGGCCCTTGTGTCTGGACCTGGCCTCCAAGTCGAGCCCCAGCCTTCTGATTGGGTCCCAGTGTCAGGTCTGGGTCCAAGTCAAGGTCCCCAGACTCCATACTGGGATGCAGTGTCAGGCCTGGGCTGAGGCCCAGGCCTCAGGACCTGGCCTTTGTCAGATACCCAAATGGATCAGGTAAATTTTTTAAATTTTTCTAGGGTCTTGGCCGAGACCCTGACCCCGGCATTGGCTTGGGCCTAGGCCAAGACCCTGATGCATTAATTTATATCAAATGCAACGAATAAGGTTCGTTTCACTGATTTGTTTTGGGGTCCCCGAATGAAATAAATTTGCCTTTTTCATTGTGTTTTGCGCTTTTGTTTTAAACAAATGCACATCCCTACAAAGCTTAGGGGTCCAACTGAATGAATGCCTCACCATGGAAACTTACATCTGAAAATTGATAAAGATCTCCTCTATGCTCTTTCATCAGATTTGCCGATTGCATAACTACCTCAATGAATGCAACCCTCCCCTCCAAGGAAAGCTGAGAATATACGAATTAAACACCAATTGAATTGACTACTGTAATTCTCTATATATTCCAGGATCACCACTTTTATATCAAGAGCTTGCAGCAAACAATTTAGAGCTTCTTTCAGTTTACTGCAGTCGGTCAGTTCCTTTCCTTGTTTACTAAAATGTCATAACAGCTTGAAGGATTTCAACTTATTGCTTTGAATAACTTTTTCCTTGCATAGGTCTCTTTCTTCTGTAAAGCAGTCCATTTTTGTCTCCAGACACTAGTTCATGTTCATTGGTTGATTCATCTAGAAAATCTTGCTCATCATCACTGGAGTTCTTGACTCCAGACTCCTCCTCATCCAAATAACTGGGTTCAGTATCTTCTAATGGATGAGACTGTACATTGGCATCTCACAATACAGTCTGAAATGCCTTCAGAATGCAGCCACTAGAATTTTAGTAGGGGCCAAAGCAACCAACCACGTTAGACCAATCCTACATCAACTGTACTGGCTCCCATTAAAAGCAGGATTACATTTAAAGCCCTCTTCTCAGGGGGAGAGTGCCTGGAGACTTCCCCACCGGCCCCCTAACATCTAGGGGACCGGCAGCTGAGGCCGCTGACATCATTGCAAGCTTGGGGTCATGCCGATAAAAGTTGGTGTGTTGGTTCCATCGTGGGGAGAGTGCCTGGAGACTTCCCCACCGGCCCCCTAACATCCAAGGGATCAGCAGCTGAGGCCGCTGATATCACTGCAAGCCCAGGGTCACGCCGATAAAAGTCGGCGTGCAGCCGCTGGCGTGCGCCGAAGCTATGCGCCCCTTCTGCCGTTTTTTTCTGTGGAAGTCTTCTCATCTTTCTGAGTTTCGTCACCAGGATATGGATAAGAAGAGAAAAAGTACATTGAGGAGCTTCCCTCCTGCCTCTCAGTCTACCCCTCGGTCTATCCAACCAGGTCTGGAAACTTTTAATTTTACGAGTTCATTAATGGGGCTAAGTGAGCTTAGAGCTTCTGGACCATCTGGCTCCGCTCCTGGAGAGTGCTCACTCTGTCTTAGCCCCTCTGGTCCAGTCCCACCGCAGCTGCCTAATACACCGCTTCTGGAACCTAGGGAGAGCCTGGTTAACGCAACAAGCGTATCCAACCATCCCTCGGAGGTGAGGCCCCAGGAGACAGGAGTTTCCTAGCAAGATGGTTAAACCTGCTGAAATAACATTAGACTCTTTATGGTCAGCTATTACTAATCTGGAATCAGCTCTTTCCTTACGCATTGATAACGTTCTGGGCTCTTATGGTGATTTATTTTGTTCAATCAAAGAACAGTCTCTTAGAATTGCTGATATACAAAATAAGATTGTAAATGTTGTTGCTGATTGAAATACATTACGTGATACCACGGTTTCCCTGTTTAGAGACAATCAATCTCTAAGCAGGAAGGTAGAAAGTATGGGTAACTATTCTAAGAGATGTAATTTAAGGTTTCTCAGTTTCCCTCGCTGTTCTTTACTGTCTCCCCCTGAGATGATTAAGACATTCTATTTGGATTTCTTGAAAATCTCTGAAGAGTCCATCCCTGAGATTGTTAAAGCTGTTTATATTTTAGGTAATAAATTACCTGATCAGGGCAGGATTACAGAGAGAGAATTGGATGCAGGGGAGGAATTACTCGATGTTACAGATTTTTTGGAAGAGTCCATCGTAGATGTTAAAGTAGAACAACTTTGTTGGTGACATTTGCTTGAGAATGTGATAAACATTGGACTCTCAAATTATTCTTTCACCTTAAAGATACTTTATTTCTTGGTTCTAAGATAAATGTTTTTCCAGATGTTGTTAAAGAGAGACAAAATCGAAGGAAAATGTTTCTTATTAAGAAGCCCAGAGTATTGGCACTCGGTGCTTCCTTTTTACTTAGATTTCCATGCAAGTGTGTAATCAAGTTTCAAGGTAACAATTATATTTTCTTTGATCCTATTCAATTAGCACATTTCCTACAAAATCAAGCTATTTCCAAATGATGTTTAGCAGCCACAAGGAGTTTAGGGTGGACCATAAAAGAGGAATTACTAGTAATTTCCTTAAATATTTTTTTTCCTTATGTATTTCTCCCCGTAATGTGGATTATGAAGCAATTTTCATGCCTGTTATGATGTATAAAGACTTCTCGTGTTAAAAAATTGCAGTTACTTGAAATACAAGGTTTTTCTTGTACAGTTGATAAAAGCTTAATAAATAAAGAATATTTTTTAAAAAACCCTCTTGTTACAGCGGGTGAGCCCTTGGCTGTGGTGAGATTGATGCTGCCCAACTGGTGACCCAGCTGGGGCCCTCACCAACAGTATCCAGGCAGTGGTTGGGGGCAGGCAGAGTTTAGGCGGCGTCAATATCCAGGCAACGGTGGGGCACTAAAAGAGCTATCTGAAGGGGAGGCAGGAGCAGAACTGGAGTGAAGGCGAGGCAGGCTGGGATAAGGCAAAAGGCAGGACAGGTTGGAACAAGGCAAGACTGGAGCAGGCAGGCAGAAGGCAACGGCAGGACAGGCGAGAACAAGGCAATGTCAGGAGACACAATACGCTCTGCAGACCTGGCAGGGGACCTGTTGCGGAAGCACCGGCTGGGAGCGCGGGCCAGGTTTAAATAGCCAGCCGACGCGGACGTCATCCGCCTGCGATGCTGCGAAGCTCCCGCTGTGGTTCTCTCTCTCCAAACGTCTTTCTTCCTTCACTCCCACAGGAGAACTTCAGTCCTTCCAAATTGTTTTCCTGACCACCTCACTCCCCCTCCCCACGCGGTTCTGTAGAAGACGCCCTACTTTCAGCTGCTTTGCGCTAAAATTCCGGAACAAGCGACCACTGCCCCTGAGCCACGTTACCACACTTTCTGAAAAAAAAGGCCAAGGAGTGGCGGCTTGCGTACACCTTTGACTGGATTCTCCCGGAAAGCCTCAGTCTTAAGGACTTGACAGAACCACAATCTGATCCTCGTTTTCTCCCCTAAACTATAAGTGTCCTATAAATGTTACTGTATGCGTTTGATTAAAAGTTGATTGTAAACCGTCTTGGCGCCATTCATTTCATGTTATGTGCAATAATATCAGATGTTCATAAAATCACAATAAATAATCTCTTCCTTGGATACATATAGCATCCGTTTCAGGAGCAGTTTCACAGAGTGCCATGTGAGGGTCAGGGAGAGAGCGAAGAGTTTAAGATTGATATTCCCCCCACCTCGTTAATGGTGGCCTCAGGCCGCGCTAATGGAGCACAGACTCACGTGAAATGTTTTGGGACTTGAATATTCTGGTGTGACCTCTACCCTTCCAGTAATGCATTTAATTTGAGAGCGGAAGGGGGAACCGCTGTGAACAGAATATTCATTAAAAAAAAAACAAAACCCCACACCAGTAGTTTAGCAGAGAGGGGAAAGCTGTGCAGATGCAAACTTTGTGCCAGTAAGATGCCACGGGCAGTGAAAAAGCAGGTCTGGGATATTTAGGATTCTATTTGCAGTGGTTGTAATGTGTACGAAATAACTAGAGATGTGAATCGGAACCAGAATCGGTTCGGATTTCAGTTCCGATTCACATCTCTAGAAATGACTAGATGTTGGGTTTTTGTAGGGGAACTAGGGCACTTGGAAAAAAAGAAGAACAGTGCATTGCTAACAGCATCGGAAAGACAGCCACAGCCAAGAGACAGTTCATCTCTGGTCCAAGACATCCGGAAACGGTCCTAAAGGGATATGTCTTATCACAGAGGGGCAGAAGACCCTTGGTATTCAGAGGGTCATTTTTAAAGCCATTTGGTCTATCTGAAAAAAATGCCCTGCCTCCTCGGTGCAGCTGGAAAGTATGGCCAGGATTCACCACGTGTGTACCTTCAGCCGCATTAAAAAGGCGCATTCCTTTGGGTGCGTTTAGGTCGGAAGAGTAAAACACAGCATGTGCTGGGCATTTTCAGAAGTAAGTATGCTGTTTTACAAACACACTCCCCACCCCGCCCCTTCCCCTGCTGTCGCCCACACAAATAGCAGGTACAAAGTACGGGAGTGCTTGTAGCCTGCATATTTTGCGCTAGATAATATTTAAAGGGAATCAGCCTGCATAGTCTTACTTTCAAAATTAGTAGCAAAGTAGCATGGCGAAGGCACCTGCGTACTGTGAAACTACATGGGTAACTCCAAATCTTTCCTCCCCCCACCCAAATTCCTGCACAGATTTGGACACCCTGCACATAGGCCTAAACAGAGCCGAGGGATCGATGTCCCATTCTGGGACATGTCAACCCCTTCCCAGCCATCTGCCGCTCAGGAGGCATTGTCAGCATTTTTAATTCTAAATGATGGATAACGTGGACCTACTCCGGACCACGAGCGTTCTCAGCTCTGGTCCTGCAGGGCCAAAGAGGAACTGAAGCATGCAAATAAACCCATTCTTGGACCAAATATGGATCTGATGAATATTCATTATGGATATCCTCAAAAAAAACAAAAACCAGAGGCGCCTATTGATGGCTCTGGAGGGCCAGTGTTGAGAAGCCTTGCGCTTCACCACATGGATTCCCAGAACACTGCCACGGTGCAGTGCATGGCCATCATTTCCTGTGAGAACTGCGCAGGGAAAACTGTTTTGTTTGGGGGGGGGGGGGTGTTTGGGGAGAGGGTTGGGGTTGTTTTGATTTGTTTCTCTCTTTCTTTCTTTATGTTTGTTCTATCGCATGCTAAGTGATTTTTTTCCTACATGTTAAATCATTTTAGCATGTGATAAAGTCATATATAGTGCCTACCAAAAACAAAATTTAAAGAAATAAAATTATGGAAGTTTTTTTTTTGTTTGTATTGTCTCCAGTTTGAAATGATACAACACGAAACAACAAATTGTGTTTATTTCCCTGTTGCTTTTCAACAGCACATCACTACCCCCTGTTTGTTAAAATATCCTGCCTTGTCCCACGCTTCAGTCATCCATGCTGTAAGCCTGCGTGGGGATCCAATTGGGATCAGCACAGTGACAACTCCACTCCCATGTGCTTAGATTAATGGTGGCTGTATGACTGCGTGGGGATCCAGTGATGATCAGCACAGCAGCACCCCGCCTCCCCCATCTGCTTAGATTGATAATGGTGGCTTTACGCCTGCATGGGGATCCAGTGAGGCACAGCAGCACCCCCACCTCCCCAATGTGCTTAGATTAATAATGGTGGCTTTATGCCTGCGTGGGGATCCAGTGATGATCAGCACAGCAGCACCCCCACCTCCCCAATGTGCTTAGATTAATAATGGTGGCTTTATGTCTGCGTGGGGATCCAGTGATGATCAGCACAGCAGCACCCCCATCTCCCCCATGTGCTTAGATTAATAATGGTGGCTTTACGCCTGCGTGGGGATCCAGTGATGATCAGCACAGCAGCACCCCCCCCCCCCCCCACCTCTCCCATGTGCTTAGATGAATAATTGTGGCTTTACGCCTGCGTGGGGATCCAGTGATGATTAGCACAGCAGCACCCCCCACCTCTCCAATGTGCTTAGATTAACACTAGGAGCAGTTCCATCAGAGGAGTTTTGGAACTGTGGAAGCAGCCGTGCCACCTGACGGCATGCTTTTGAACAAGTGGCTAAAATACCTTTCATTGCTCGTAAACGAGGTTTTATTTCTTCAGATATTTTTCTCTAGAATAGTCTAATTTTAGTGAGATTTTTCCTTCCATGGTCGGCTGCCATTTTTCCACTTCTTGTTTCTACCCAGCGCATCTGCAGTGTTCCTGCCCCTTTTTCCTCGCCCTCACTGCTTAGCTAATAAGGGCGCACAATCCACACTTCAGGAGGAGAGGTTTGACCCAGCAAGAGCATTGGTGGCCTGATCTAGAACAGCACCTGGAAAATCTTTTTCTTTTTTCCTACCAAGTCTGAGGGTAGGAGTGGGTTGAGTTATGCAGCCAGAGAAGCATTGCTAGTGCTACTGCTATGTGTTCCTCAGCTTTACCCCAAATCAAGCTGTGCTAAACATTACCACATCTCCTCAGGCATGAAATGAAAATCAAAAACAGAAAAGGGGGATTGTTAATGACTTTCTGTGTCAAGCGAATTATCTAAAAACTGCATTTTTTTTGTTAGCTTTGCTGCTTTAATTGTTTTACGTCTTCCGCCAGGCTGGGGTTGGAGCTGGGCACCGGCTCCTTCCCCCTGACCGACAGCCTCGTTAAATGCATTTAATTTCCATGCAGCACGTGGAGGTATTCAGCCAAATGGGACCAGAGAAGCTGGACTGAAAGCAGGCGAGGAAAGGCTGGAGGAATAGTTGCCCTGCCCAGCGAAGGGCGCCTGAGATGGTATCACCTCCTGCTTCGCACTGTGTCAGTGAGGTCACAAATGAAATCATTCACATCACGTGAGCAATCGCGCGAAAATGGCATCAGCTGATTCTCTCGCTTAAGTTTTGGTTTTTTTCGGGGGAAGCCTATTGATGGGACGTTTCCTTCACCACAGTGGACCTGCGTAGTCTTAACTCAGTTTTGCTTCCAGCCAGGGCCCTTTTTTTTTTTTTCTGCCAGTACTTGATGGTACTTTGTATCGGCACCTTTTTTCCACCCCTCTAAATCAGACCCTGGAAAATGACAGGGGGGGGGGGGGGGGGGAGGGGCTCGACTAGGGCGCATGATAGCTCTTCCCTGCTCTATTCTGTCTGCCCCTGTCTCTTTGCAGGAGAGAGGACTGTTCCCTGCTGGGCGCTGGCCAATGGAAGTGTGGCACCCGCTCTGCATTTCATGACCTGGAACAGCACCAGAACCTGATAATTGACCATTCCATCAGCCATTCTGTACCCTGTAACTTTAATTATGCTTATTAGCACGATTGTGCATTTTTCCCTTTTAACCACTTTCGTACTATTTTGGCAACAGATGTACAAATTTTGTCATGACAATAACGTTTCCAAACGCTAAATGTGAGCAAAACACCAGTAAAGGGGGGGGAGAGGAGAAACAGAAAGGCACCACTTGGGAAAGGAGGAGGAGAAAGAGAGAGAGAGAGAGAAAAGCACCACTAGGGAGGGAGAGGGAGAAAGAGAGAAAAAACATGGTAGGAAATGGCACACCCCCAATTATAATGATTAATTGGAACCTCCAACTGTACAAGGTGCAGTATTTATTAATTACTCAAACTATGGTTAATCAGAGTTCATTTTAATCGGAACAAGAACTCAGTTTGTCTACCGTTAAAGATTTTATTGAGTTTTATCAATTAAAAATATAATTGATCGATATAGTAATTGTTTAATTGATTTAGAGAGTTATAGGCAGTTTCACAGTTTCTAAAGTAGCACAACAGATTATTGAACACAAGTTTGCACAAATTTAATTCAGAGCAATCACAATTATCCACCCGAACTAAAGGAAACATCAGACCTCTTAATTAAAAGTTAAAGTTTGTTCTCACACAAAGCTGGAAAAACCACAGCTGAAGGAGATGGGTAGTTTCTCTCTGTGTGAACATAAGAACATAAGAAATTGCCATGCTGGTTAGACCAAGAGACCATCATGCCGAGCATCCTGTTTCCAACAGAGGCCAAACCAGGCCACAAGAACCTGGCAAGTACCCAAACATGCTACTGATGTAATTAAAAGCAGTGGCTATTACCTACGTCAACGATTAATAGCAGTTAATGGACTTCTCCTCCAAGAACTTATCCAAACCTTTTTTGAAGCCAGCTACAGTAACTGCACTAACCACATCCTCTGGCAACAAATTCCAGAGCTTTATTGTGTATTGAGTGAAAACGAATTTTCTCCAATTAGTCTTAAATGTGCTACTTGCTAACTTCATGGAATGCCCCCTAGACCTTCTATTATCCAAAGTGTAAATAACCGATTCACATCTATCATATCCCCCCTCAGCCGTCTTGTCTCCAGGCTGAACAGCCCTAACCTCTTCAGCCTTTCCTCATAGGGGAGCTGTTCCATCCCCTTTATCATTTTGGTTGCCCTTCTCTATACCTTCTCCATCGCAACTATATCTTTTCTGAGATGCGGCGACCAGAATTGTACACATTATTCAAGGTGCAGTCTCACCATGGAGCGATACAGAGGCATTATTACATTTTCTGTTTTATTAACTATTCCCTTCCTAATAATTCCTAACATTCTGTTTGCTTTTTTGACTGCTGCAGCACACTGAGCTGACGATTTCAAAGTATTATCCACTAGGATGCCTAGATCTTTTTCCTGAGTGGTAGCTTCTAATACGGAACCTAACATCGTGTAACTACAGCAAGGGTTATTTTTCCCTATATGCAACACCTTGCACTTGTCCACATTACATTTCATCTGCCATTTGGATGCCCATTCTTCCAGTCTTGCAAGGTCCTCCTGTAATGTATCACAATCCGCTTGTGATTTAACTACTCTGAATAATTTATCATCTACAAATTTGATAATCTCACTCATCGTATTCCTTTCCAGATCATTTATAAATATATTGAAAAGCACCGGTCCAAGTACAGATCCCTGAGGCACTCCACTGTTTACCCTTTTCCACTGAGAAAATTGACCATTTAATCCTACTCTCTGTTTCCTGTCTTTTAACCAGTTTGAAATCCATGAAAGGACATCGCCTCCTATCCCATGACTTTTTAGTTTTCGTAGAAGCCTCTCATGAGGGACTTTGTCAAATGCCTTCTGAATGTCCAAATACACTACATCTACCGGTTCACCTTTATCCACATGTTTATTAACTGCTTCAAAAAAAATGAAGCAGATTTGTTAGGCAAGACTTGCCTTTCTTAAATCCATGTTGACTGTGCTGACATCAGCATCTATTCTTCTGCATGCAGGTCAAGAAAGCTAAGTAGCTGAGCCCAGGCATCCCTGGTCCTGAGGGTGTTGTCATTACTATTTGGTGGGAGCCCTCTGATGGCCTGCTCTTGAAGAACTTCTCGATAATGGGAACTCCGGTTCATTTGTTTCACGCTCTTTCATAGAAGTGAATCTGCATAATGCATGCACAGTCAACGCATATGGTTGAGGGCCAAGTACTGCTCTCTCATTGAGAGTTTCACACGTTTTATAAGGAGTGATAAGTTCAGTTTAGCATAGAGATCTGCTTATTTTCAAAATGCCATTGGAGATAAGAATTCTCCAATCAGTATCAAAGCCCTTTGTTCCAGGCAGAGCTAAGGTGGACAGAGTGGGGGCAGTGACAAAGATATACTTTATAACCTAGGCATCCTTTCCTGCAGACCTGGTATTTCTCAGTCCCAGAACATATTGAAGAATGTCTATAATCCTTTGCTATTCCTCTTCCATTTTCATGGTTTCAGAGAGAACATGCTTCTTTAAGATATACTCATAAAATATTGGCCTGAATTATCCCTAATGGTGCTGTCCTCTCTTTTAATCGCCTTTCTCGAGCCATGAGGGTGAAGGAGAAGGCAGCAGGAGTTAGAAGTGCCCACTTCAGCTTGTGTTCTTTTGTCAATCTCATATCCTAAGTGAGTGCTGAGGCTCAGGAGAGAAGCACTCAGGCAACCCAGGATTTCGGAGCTTCTTAGGGTCTAAGAGGGTCTTGAGAGTTGAAGAACCAATTAGATGAAGAATGGTGAGATGAGAGTTAGTCCCATACACTTTATGCTTCGCTAAAGATTTCCCTTGAGTGGATTCCTGGTTGGAGTCAGAATAAGGACTGGCAGATCTACTTCTGGGTTGCTCTTTAGAAAGAGTCTGCAAGAACTCATGAGTATACATTCAGGGGAGTGTTCCAGTTCAGCAGTTGGGGCCGCAGATATCTGCACATCACAAATCGGGTACTAATAAGGGAAAGACTGGGCAGGATCCCTCTCCATAGAGCAGTGTCTGCCACCCTTTTCAGGCCCAAGGCACACCTACATTAACAAAAAATGTTGTGTGGCACACCAGCCTCCATGAGGCTGGCATTGAGGACATGGAGAGAAAACTCGTACGGCCAAAAGAAGAGCCACGGCAGCGCTGAAAGACCCACCAGTCTCTTCCAAATTTTCAAACAAATGGAAGGGGGGGGGGGCCAAAACATGCATGAACTCATCTCAGTGGGCCAGTTCCTTCTATATACAAGTGCGACGTGGGCAGCCGGCTTGCCAAGTTACCTTGGCTGCCACAGCTCCTCCACCTGCTGCTACTCCCAGCACTCAAGAGTGACTCACATCCAGTGCACGCTCGGCCCATCTCACTCAGCCCAGGAACAGGTCCGCAGGCTGCGAGAAGGCACAGCAGGGGGGAGAGGAGGAGAGGATAATGTGTGCAATGAGTGTGTGTGCTGCGCAATGCAGGGACCACGCCCTGTGAGCTGCACGTTAATTAGCACACCCCAGCGTTCACGCTGTATCTAGGAAGAAGAGGCATGCACCATTGCACACATCAGAAAGGAGCTCCTACATGTTTAAGAGCCACGGCTAGTTAAGTGTTGATGCTGTGAGGTGCTCCCAGCAGTGCCCAGGTGCCAGCCTGGATCGTAGCATCAAGGAGTGCTGACCTTTCCATGGCACATCTGATCAGGTCTGAAGGCTCGCGCCAGTGTGCCATGGCAACCCTGGATGGGAAACACTGCTGTAGAGAATTTTTGCTAGGAGCTTGGAAGGTGAAGAACCCCCCCCCCCCCCCCCCCCCCCAAGACTGATGTCCTGGACTGTGTTCCACATTTTATTTTCTGCATGGATCGTGCCAGATGCAAATGTACTGTCTGCCAAATAATTCATTTGCATCAAATTCCTAGATAAAAGGATTTACTTTTGGACAAAACCAGACTGTACACAGCCTGTGTCTTATTCTTACTGGAAGGTCTTGGAAGAGAATTCCATGAGGCTAAGGGCCATTAAAGACTTTTGCTTTCCTCCCAGTTAGGATAAAACTCCTAGGAGCATGGGTCAAAATGTGGCCCCTGAACTACCCTGTGAGCGCCCTGCATCTGACCAGGGGTTACGCCCTCATTTTATATGGCTCACAAGGCACCATTAATTTATGAAACCTTATATAACACACGGGCTTATTTAAAAAGGCCTTTTCCCTATTCTGAGTGTTGTATAGTGGTGCCTGATCCTTAATTGCTAGCTGTACCTCTAAATTCCCACAGTGCTAATTGTTAGACAGTCACTAACTGATGTTAGCGGCCTGTTGCTACGGAATTTGTAAACAGCATCCTGGTGGGGAGGGGAAAGTTCATACTTTGATCTTAGAAGCCCTTGCTGGTCATGTTATCATAAGACTGGTGAGCACCGGAGTCAGAGCCATTATGACATTGCTAATCTTAACAAAATGCATGAGAGTTACCTGCAGAGAGCGGCAGTTACTACCCTTAACAGAAGCATGGGGGTAAACTGCATGGAGTGGCACTTACTACACTTAACAGAACGAATGGGGGCCGCCTGCATGGAGTGGCAGTTACTGCCCTTAACAGAACGAATGGTGGCTACCTGCATGGAGTGGCAGTTACTGCCCTTAACAGAACGAATGGGGGCTACCTGCATGGAGTGGCGGTTACTGCCCTTAACAGAACAAATGGGGGCTACCTGCATGGAGTGACAGTTACTGCCCTTAACAGAACGAATGGTGGCTACCTGCATGGAGTGGCAGTTACTGCCCTTAACAGAACGAATGGGGGTAACCTGCATGGAGTGGCGGTTACTGCCCTTAACAGAACAAATGGGGGCTACCTGCATGGAGTGACAGTTACTGCCCTTAACAGAACGAATGGTGGCTACCTGCATGAAGTGACAGTTACTGCCCTTAACAGAACGAATGGTGGCTACCTGCATGGAGTGGCAGTTACTGCCCTTAACAGAACGAATGGTGGCTACCTGCATGGAGTGGCAGTTACTGCCCTTAACAGAACGAATGGTGGCTACCTGCATGGAGTGGCAGTTACTGCCCTTAACAGAACAAATGGGGGCTACCTGCATGGAGTAACAGTTACTGCCCTTAACAGAACGAATGGTGGCTACCTGCATGGAGTGGCAGTTACTGCCCTTAACAGAACAAATGGGGGCTACCTGCATGGAGTGACAGTTACTGCCCTTAACAGAACGAATGGTGGCTACCTGCATGGAGTGGCAGTTACTGCCCTTAACAGAACGAATGGGGGCTACCTGCATGGAGTGACAGTTACTGCCCTTAACAGAACGAATGGTGGCTACCTGCATGGAGTGGCAGTTACTGCCCTTAACAGAACGAATCGGGGCTACCTGCATGGAGCGGCAGTTACTACCCTTAACAGAAACATGGGGGTAACCTGCATGGAGTGGCAGTTACTGCCCTTAGCAGAACGAATGGGGGCTACCTGCATGGAGTGGCAGTTACTGCCCTTAACAGAACGAATGGGGGCTACCTGCATGGAGTGGCGGTTACTGCCCTTAACAGAACAAATGGTGGCTACCTGCATGGAGTGGCAGTTTCTGCCCTTAACAGAACAAATGGTGCCTACCTGCATGGAGTGGCAGTTTCTGCCCTTAACAGAACGAATGGGGGCTACCTGCATGGAGTGGCAGTTACTGCCCTTAACAGAATGAATGGGGGCTACCTGCATGGAGCGGCAGTTACTACCCTTAACAGAAACATGGGGGTAACCTGCATGGAGTGGCAGTTACTGCCCTTTGCAGAATGAATGGGAGCTACCTGAATGCAGTGGCAGTTACTTACATAGAAACACAGAAACATAGAAATGATGGCAGAAGAAGACCAAACAGCCCATCCAGTCTGCCCAGCAAGCTTTGCACTTTTTTTTTTCTCATACTTCTGTTACTCATGGCTCTTAGTAACCTTTTGGTTCTATTTCCCTTCCACCCCCACCATTAATGTAGAGAGCAGTGTTGGAACTGCATCTAAGTGAATATCTAGAATTAGTTAGGGGTAGTAACCGCCGCAATAAGCAAGCTACACCCATGCTTATTTGTTTACCCAGACTATGAAATTCAGTCCTTGTTGGTTGTTGTCTGTATATAGATCCACTTTTCTTCATTCCCCCTGCTGTTGAAGCAGAGAGTTATGCTGGATCTGCATTGAAAGTGAAGTATCAGCCTTTCTCCCCTGCCGTTGAAGCAGAGAGCTATGCTGGATATGCGTGAAGAATCAGCCTTTCTCCCCTGCCGTTGAAGCAGAGAGCTATGCTGGATATGCGTGAAGTATCAGTATTTCTCCCCTGCCGTTGAAGCAGAGAGCTATGCTGGATATGCGTGAAGTATCAGTCTTTCTCCCCTGCTGTTGAAGCAGAGAGCTATGCTGGATATGCGTGAAGTATCAGTCTTTCTCCCCTGCCGTTGAAGCAGAGAGCTCTGCTGGATATACGTGAAGTATCAGTCTTTCTCCCCTGCCGTTAAGCAGAGAGCTATGCTGGATATGCGTGAAGTATCAGTCTTTCTCCCCTGCCGTTGAAGCAGAGAGCTATGCTGGATATGCGTGAAGTATAAGTCTTTCTCCCCTGCCGTTGAAGCAGAGAGCTATGCTGGATATGCGTGAAGTATCAGTCTTTCTCCCCTGACGTTGAAGCAGAGAGCTATGCTGGATATGTATTGAAAGTGAAGTATCAGGCTTATTTGGTTTGGGGTAATAACCGCTGTAACAAGCAAGCTACTCCCTGCTTTTTTGTGAATGTAAATCCTTTTTTCCACATTTCCTCTTACCGTTGAAGCTTAGAGCAATGTTGGAGTCACATTAACCGTGTGTATGTTTATTGAATAAGGGTATTATCTCCAGGTAGTAGCCGTCATTCCCGCGAGTCACCCACTCTTCATTCACGTCCTCTAGACTTTATGGATCCACAGTGTTTATCCCACGCCCCTTTGAAGTCCTTCACATTTCTGGTCTTCACCACTTCCTCCGGAAGGGCATTCCAGGCATCTACCACCCTCTCCGTGAAGAAATACTTCATGACATTGGTTCTGAGTCTTCCTACCTGGAGCTTCAAATCATGACCCCTGGTTCTGCTGATTTTTTCTGACGGAAAAGATTTGTCGTTGTCTTTGGATCATTAAAACCTTTCAAGTATCTGAAAGTCTGTATCATATCACCTCTGCTCCTCCTTTCCTCCAGGGTGTACATATTTAGATTCTTCAATCTCTCCTCATAAGTCATTTGATGAAGACC
Organism: Rhinatrema bivittatum; assembly: GCF_901001135.1. NCBI lineage: Eukaryota > Metazoa > Chordata > Amphibia > Gymnophiona > Rhinatrematidae > Rhinatrema > Rhinatrema bivittatum. The sequence goes on along the minus strand of NC_042623.1, from coordinate 29,011,838 downwards.
ATCCACCTTTCTGGTTGCCCTTCTCTGGACCGCCTCCATCTTGTCTCTGTCTCTTTGGAGATACGGTCTCCAGAACTGAACACAGTACTCCAGGTGAGGCCTCACCAAGGACCTGCACAAGGGGATAATTACTTCCCTTTTCTTACTCGATATTCCTCTCTCTATGCAGCCCAGCATTCTTCTGGCTTTAGCTATCGCCTTATCACATTGTTTCGCCGACTTCAGATCGTTAGACACTATCACCCCAAGGTCTCTCTCCTGCTCCGTGCACATCAGCCTTCCCTCCCCCCCCCCCCCCCATCGAATACAGTTCATTTGGATTTCCACTCCCCATATGCATGACCCTGCACATCTTGGCATTGAATCTCAGCTGCCATATCTTCGACCACTCTTCCAGCTTCCTTAAATCCTGTCTCATTCTCTCCACTCCTTCTGGCGTGTCCACTCTGTTGCAGATCTTAGTGCCGTCCGCAAAAAGACAAACCTTACCTTCTATCCCGTGCGAAATGTCGCTCACAAAGATATTGAACAGGACCGGTCCCAACACCGATCCTTGTGGCACTCCGCTTAACACCACTCTCTCTTCAGAGTAGGTTCCATTTACCATCACACATTGTCTTCTGTCCGTCAACCAGTTTGCAATCTAGGCCACCACCTCGGCACTCACTCCTAAGCTTCTTATTTTATTCACCAGTCTCCTGTGTGGGACTGTATCAAAAAGCTTTGCTGAACAAATGGGGGCTACCTGCATGGAGTGGCAGTTACTGCCCTTAACAGAATGAATGGGAGCTACCTGCATGGAGTGGCAGTTACTACCCTTAACAGAATGAATGGGAGCTACCTGCATGAGGTGGCAGTTACTACATTTAACAGAACGATTGGGAGCTACCTGCATGGAGTGGCAGTTACTACTCTTAACAGAACGAATGTGGGCTACCTGCATGGAGTGGCAGTTACTACTCTTAACAGAACGAATGTGGGCTACCTGCATGGAGTGGCAGTTACTACTCTTAACAGAACGAATGTGGGCTACCTGCATGGAGTGGCAGTTACTACTCTTAACAGAACGAATGTGGGCTACCTGCATGGAGTGGCAGTTACTACTCTTAACAGAACGAATGTGGGCTACCTGCATGGAGTGGCAGTTACTACCGTAAGCAAATTGCTGGGCAGAGTGCTGTCGTTACTGTGTTACTATGAGCTCTGATTAAAAGCCAGTTTGCGGATAGTGCTGTGGCTTTAAGTTATTACATTGTGCCTATGGAAAATAATCTGTATTGAATAAGACCCAGATGGTAGTAAAAAGGCAAAGTTAGGTTTTGCCTCTTGCAGTCACGCAGCACCCCCCCCCCCCCCCCCCTTATCTTTTTCCTCTTGGCATTGGGGTTCCTTGTGTAGATGGAGAGTATGGAAGGAGGGAGGCCTCTCTGCATCCGTGGTGGACAAGAATCAGCTTCAGGCCTGTCTAAGACCCTTCCCAGCTCACCTAAGCAAAGGTCTTAATCACCATGGCCTGAGTGGAGTGCAGAGAGCCAGCTACTGATTTTTCACTGGCATCCAAGAGCCAGAGCATCTGGAGTCAGGCATCAGCTAGAAAGGATCAACTTCATAGTCAGTGTTTCCATGCATATTTATGAAAAGATTGTATAATATATATCAATGTTGTTAAAACACACACACATGCTGCTTGATGTACTTCTAATGTGTTGAGGTAAGCGGGAAGGCGCATGTTGGACAGAGCTGCATGATGATTCCTTGATGAAAGCCAGCTGGGGAGCGGTAAGGAGAGGAACCGATAACAGCTGGGTCAGGAGGCAGGTAGGGGAGGATAAACAATAAAAACGCATAGCTCCTTCAGAACAAAACCTCCAGAGCACAGGAGGACAAGGAGGAAAGCAACCAGAATTTATTTCAAAGCAAGGGTCAGCGTTTCCTGGCGCTTCTAAATCCTGCCCTCAAGGACGGCCATTGTAAATCACGGGGAAGAAAGGCAGCCATAAACAAAGAGAGAGAGAGAGAGAGAGAGCAGCCCACGCAAAGCAGATTCAGCCTGCAGCCAACCCGGCGGGGCATGCTGGGAAGGAGAGGGGCGAGCAACACCCAGGCCTGCCAGAGGTGCAGTCTGACCCGGGGGAGCTCCTCTCAGCACGGTAGCTAATTAGGGGCAACAGGGAGAAAACTACTTCTCACTTCACTTCTTCAGGTGTTAGTCTTTTGTTTTTTTCTAAGGTAGGGGGTGCTTCTCGTGACTTCCTTGGACGCATCCGCGCGTGCGCTAATCTGCAAACGGATCTGCTACAAGTTAAGTTATTCTCACCGACGGCGCTGGTTTCATTTGCTCTTTTACGGTTAAACCGGCACACGTTTACCAAAGGGAACGGAAATTCTGTGCAGTTTCTGGGGTGCTCAGGGCTAAGGCTGTTCACAACAGCCAACTGCATGGAAGAACAGCAAGAAATATTCAATGGTATTTATAAAACATGTCTCTCTGTTTTCAGAAGGCCTTTCGGTCTGGATTTAAGTTTCAGGCAAAGCGAAGTGCTACTAGTGTTGCAATAGCACATTTTTACTCCAGGATTTAATTTCCAACAATTTCTGGAAGGAAAAACATCCATAACTCTGCCCCTCCTGCCACCCCCACACCCAAAAAAATAAATCTATATAAACTGTGCCAGCAAAAACTTGTGGCAAAGTTTCTCTGAGCTTTACATTTAGCACTTTTGCCATGACTAGCAGGCAATGCCACCAGACATGCTCTGCCACAAGCCTGACCACCACGAATACGCCAACTCATTCTACTCCTTCCGACTCTGCCCTTATGAATGTGATTACTGTAAACTAAGATCCAATTACAATTGTAATCATCTTAGTAATCCTCCTTGAGACAGTGTGGTGGTATAAAGCAAGCGAACAAATATTCACTAATAAATAAATAAATAATCCAGAAAATTGTGCATAGAAAGTGGCCTGGTGCACTTTCACACTCTCCTTGACCTGTTGTTGTTTTTTTGGCCTGAACCTTAAATCTAGCCCATAGTTTGAGAAATCATGTGCTGTCCCATCCAATGGCCAGACGATGAAGCCTCAAGAGTTGGTGCCCTGTCATTATGGGGCTGTTTCCAGTAAATGTGGTAAATGTGCGGGAGAAACCCAAAGCAACGTCAATGTTCCAGATCATGCCAAGGGTCCAGAACCTAAAAACATTGCTTTTTCAACAAGCCTACTTCCCCTCTACACCCTCCACCTGACGTACGAAAATCTTTTGTACATATGACTGTTGACGCTATTGTCGCATTTGTAAATATACTGTACATTACTTTTATTAATATTGTTTAACTTGTCCATTGTAATACCTGTTACTTTACTTGAATGTTTATTTTTTTAGTTTCTGTTCCATGTAAAGGCATCGCCTATTAGTTCTGAGTTAAATGTACACCGATACGATGTGCAAACGGCTGTCGGTATATAAAAAAATGTTAAATAAATAAATTTACAAACTTCCCCGGCCTAAGAAAAGAACAGCAGAGAACATCATGAGCTCATTAAGGAATGGACGAGTTTCTTCTGCCTGAAGACAATGTGCCTATTGTTTAGCATGATTAAGGATTTTTATGAGGGAGGTTCCAATTTGGACTGAAACACTGGTTTACATGAGTAGCTCACTGTTCATGTTATACACCACATTAACCTTTCAATTAAGTTTCTGCAGCTTTTTCTGCACTGACTTAATATATTTGTAGGCTGTGTATGTGCACCACTGAGAAAGGGCCCTTGTGCTTTTGGTTCTGCCCCTCAGTGCTTCCACGACAGGCAAGGCTGGCTTAACCGCTACGCAGACTAGGCGATTGCCTAGGGGTTGGTGTCTGGGGGAGTGGGTGGTGGCAAAGAGCAGCATCCGTGACAGCAAAATAATAAGTCCTGATCAGTGCTTTTAATCACTTTTGTCTTCACGTTTTTTCATGTGTACAGCCACCCAAAGGATTGTATTTCACCATGGTTCTGCTTCTGTTTTAGGTTTAATTTATTTTTAAGTAGTTTGACCCAATCTGTCTACATCTCTGACAGAACCTGAGTTTTCAGCTTCGTTCCCAGGGTTTAGCCTAGGACTTCCCAGTTCAGGCTTTTATAACTCATGAGAGCATCCCTTCAGTGGGTCTTTCGTTACAAATTCCAGAGCATCAAATGGTCCTATCTACTAATGTCTCCTTCAGGGGGTGGACAGCGTACACTGGTGCTGCATGGGGCCAAGAAGGGTCATGGTCTATAATAGAGCATCATCTGCAAATCATCCTTCTGGAGCTGCAAGCCACCCATTACGCCTTAGGGGCTTCCTCTCACTTGCTCCTGGGAAAGAGAATCTTTCACTGCTCCTCTGGGCAGAGCCGTAGAGTGCCTATGACCAATATGGCCTCAGCCATAGTACTGCAGGTGATGTCACCCTGAGGAGGAGCAACACCACAGCTCTGCTGGAATTGCCAGCAGGACATGGGAAGGAACAGCAATGCTGCGCCCTGTCAGAATCGCTGGCGGGGCCTGAGGAGGAGGAGCAGCAGCAATGCCACGACCCCTACTGGAATTGCCGGTGGGAGGAGGATGATCTGCACGACCTGCTCTGAGAAGGAGCTCTAGGCCAGAGCTGAGTCAACTCCAAGAAGTAGTCCTGTTACCTACGAGAGATGAAGGAGACTGCTGCTGCTATTTCAAAGGTGGTGGTGGTGGTGGTGGGGGGGGGGGAATAGAGAGTGTGTGTGTATGTGAGAGAAAGAGAGAGTGTGTGTGTGTATGAGAGGAGAGTCTGTGTGTATGTGTGTGAGAAAGACAGCATGTGTGTATGTCTGAGAGTGTGAGAGTATGTGTGAGAGAAAGTGCATGAGTGTGTGAGAGAGCATGTGGTGTGTGAAAGTATGTGTTTGTCAGAGAGGAAGAGCATGTGTGTGTGAGAAAGCATGTGTGTGTGCGTGTGTGTGACTGTGAGAGAGAGTACATGTGTGTGAGAGAGCAGAAAATTTGTGTGCAACAAACCTTTTTTCTCTCTTCCTGCTAAATCATGACAATCTCAGGGCATCTGGAAATCGAAGGTTCCCAGGTATGGAAAGCAGGGGATTTTAAAAAATCCTTATGTGTTTTAATTAATGGCTGTTATTTGATATCTGTTTTGAAATATTTTATTGATGTTTGGCAAATGTTTATACGAGTTTTTAATTATTAGTTGTTATTCTGTTTCTTAGCTGTTTTGAATTATACTTTTTATTCATGTGGTTTTACTACTATTAATGAAATTCATATTTTGTAATTTTGTTTTATGAGACGTGGTAATGTTTCATTTTTCCCATTGCTGCACTGCATACAGAGTTTGGCTTCTTGCAATTTCCAGTTCAGTTTCTGCCTGCACTTTTCCATTTATATTTTATGGTCAGTTTATTCTGTATTTGGTGAGGGTCTATCTGTATTCTGCATGTGTGCCCGAGGCAAGGTAGTCCGCTAGTGTATAATTTCAGTGTGGAGATCTATAGCAGCTTGGCTTGTTCTGTTTCCCTAATAGGGGGTGATTGGTGTTTTAGGGCCTGTTGTCATGTTTTCTTTTTACCTTTTCATAGGTAGGGTTGTTACTGTTTGAGTGCTGGCAGTTAGTGCTATTTTGATATAGAAAGTGTATTGTATTGCAATTCTGTTTTCTTGTGGCTTACAGAGGGTCAAGCCCTTGCCCATGGGGTGTTACACAGGCCTAATACCATATGGGTTCCAAGTGTCTGTTTTGCTTTTTTGCAAGGTTTTCTGGTTGGCACCACAGCATTGCATGTAAATATAACTTACATATTGTCAGTGATATTTTATCTCAGGAGACTGTATTTTGAATATCCTTTCATGTAAAATCTATTATTCTAAAAGTATAATTTATAATCGTGCGAAGGGAGGATGTCACAAGGTGGGATGGGGGTGCAAGGCTGTACCGGCCTTGGGCATTGCTGGACAAACATTTGACAGAGTCTCCTAACTCGTAGGGTCACGTTTTGTGTAATGGGTGAGGGCGCAGCTTTTCACTTTGCCAAAGGTCCCAAATTGCCCGGCTACGGCTCTGCCTCTGGGCACCTCATCCGGCGGCAAGGTCTTCTGCCCCTTGTTCAACTCCCGACCTTTTGGCAGACCCAGGAACCGGTGCCAGGGGTGAGGGAGGGGGTAGGCCTTCCCTGACTTATAGGAAAGAGGGGGGAGCAGAGCCCCACCTCAACGTCACGTGGCACGGGGGAAGCTGAGAAGGAGAGCGGTTCTGCTGTCTGACCTTGATGCGAGGCCTCCATCTTCCAGGAAAGGTACCTTCTGCGCCAGCGGGGACATTCGATCACAACTCTTAACAGTTGGTATCATCATGAACTTGGGCCCAGACAGCAATAGCAGACAGAATGCAGGAGGTGGTGAAGACGAAAACAGTCAAAGAATAATTCAAAGGGGCCATGGGATAAACACTGTGGATCCCTAAAGGCTGAAGGACAGAAATGAAGAAAAGAGTGCATGGGGGTAACTTGCTGGGTGGCAGTTACTACCCTTAATCAATATGCACGGTGATTTCTACCCTTAATCAATAAGCCTTGATGCTTTTTGTGCAATTGCTGTCCTCTTTGATGGCATGGGGAGAAAAGGGGAATTGGATTCAGAGGGCAACCAACTTGTGCCCAGACTCTGGGGTACTGATGCAGGCCTAAGGGAATACGCACAGATCAGCTTCTGTGGCCAAGTTCAAAAGCAAAGAACGTCAAGCAGCATTGCCTGAATTTTCAATAAAGTTCCTCACCCGCTAAAAATGTTCCTTTGTTAATATATAAGGCTTGGGAGCACGGAGCGGCAGTTACTACTTAACAGAAACATGGGGGGTAAGCTGCTTGGAGCCGGGGCAGACTGGATGGACCATTTGGTCTTTTTCTGCCGTCAGTACCATGTTATGACAAATGCAGGCCTTAAACCTGCGGATTGCACATTCTTAGCCTTGGATTTCTCTATTTCTTTCTGTGGATGGGGCTTCCGAGGCAGCACAAAGAGATAAAAATGAAACCGGGATTGGAGGTCACATGACGCGATGGTGGAGTAGGCCGTGCGCCTGCCTAGCTCCGGATCCCCACCTCCCTTCTTCCCTGGGTATTTGCAGGTCCAATGCAGAGTCATCTCTTTTACTGAAGACTTACCTCGTTCTCTTTCGTGCACCGGATAAATTCCTCTTGTGAGCCTGCACGTTCTCTTTTTAAGGCCTCAAAACCTCGGCGCCGGGACAGGGAGAAACCGAAAGCGGCGGGACAGAAAATGGCGGCTCCTCTCAGCGCTCCTCTGTCCCCGGTCGCGGCGGAAGCCAGAGGTACGGAGGTGTCGGCGGCATTCCTAGCCGCCCTTGAATCTAAATTCGATAAAGTATGTGGCAAATTTGATGAAGTCTTTTTCCCCGCTGGCCGAAACCGGCAAACAAATGCAGGAAGTCCAAGCGTGCGTGCCCGACGCGGAAGACCGCGTTGCAGGCCCTGCGAAGCAGAAGTGGCCTCGCTAAAAGCTGATCGGGACTCGCGGTCACAGAAATTGGGCGTCTTGGGAAAACGGATCCCGTTAGGGATAATTTGCGATTTATTGGAATCCCAGAGCACGTGAGTGATTCTGCCCTCCCTGACATGTTGGAGGCATGGCTGCCCCGTGCTTTGCAACTGGGAGTAGGACACAGCAAGCTCAGAATTGAAAGGACTCGCTGATTAGGGCCAAGGTCAACGCAGAGATTGCGACCCCCCGTCCAGTGATTGCTAAGTTACTGAACTCAGCCCACAAGCTGGAAAGTTTGCAAGCCGATCGCAGGCACCGTAAATTGAAATATGAAGGTGAAAATATACTAATTTTTCGGGATTATTCGACGATTGTGGCTGCAAAACGTAAGGCCTTTACATAGATTTGCACTCAGTTGATTGAGAGGAAGATTCATTTTGTGCTGCAGTTCCCAGCTAAACTTTGGATCGCCTATAAAAACACAGAGACCATCTGCGACCCCCGTGGAAGCTGCTGAAACCTCTCTCTCTGCGATGACTGAGGCCCAGACTGGCTGAATTATTTGAACTGCTGTGGAGAGCATTTTGTGGAGCCAGTGACCATGGGACATTTCTCAACGGGCCTCTGTTGCAGTTAGAGTGTTAATTCAACATTTCCTTATTGTTGGACTAATTTGGCTGGTTGTGGCACAGTTACTACTTTGTTTTGTTGGATTCTTAAGGCATCTTGCTCCCAGGTATTTGTGGGAATTGGGCATGCATATTTACCAGAGAGAGAACCAGACTTTTTTTTGTGATGAATCTGCTCTTGGCTCAAAGTTGGCTATATTAAGTTTTAATGGACTGCATCCCGAAAATATATATATATTTTTTTTTTTAATGTGGTGCATCTTCATTAATCTGTTTCCTTGCTTAACTTGATCACCCCTGATGTAATGGGAGGTAGGGATCTACACGATCAGTAGCAGATCTCTAATCCCCCTTTTGTGTAGGGGTCAATGGTGGGAGTGAATGGGAGTACTAGGCACAAGGGGCAAGGAGCAGGTCTGGGGCGGGGGAACGGTTGGGGGGCAGGGCGAGGGGGGATTCAAGGGAGGGTTGAGGGGTTGCATGTGGCAGTTACGATAATGGAAGATCTTTCTTGCTTCCAAATTGTCCTGGTGGGCAGATATCAGTGGACTGGGCTTAGGCTGGGTGCCCAGACAGGGAATTGGGAAGAACTGTTATAGGTAGCTCGGAAACGGACTTTGGGTGATTAGTGGTTCGCGGTCTTTGATTCGATTAACCACTTGGAATGTTTCAGGCTTGGGGGTCAGTGTACAAACATTATAAAGTATTGCAAACTTTACGTAGACAAAATGTGCAAATAGCAATGTTGCAAGAAACCCACTTAGATGAAAAGGATCATAAAAAACTCCTTCAGGGATGGGGTGGTGAAGTATATTCTTCCCAGGCCTCCTCTAAGAAATCCAGTGTAGCCATTCTAATTGGGAAGCATGTTGTCTTTAAATTGAACCAAGTGCTCACTGATCAGAAGGTAGATATTTAATCGTTACGGGTATGTTATTTGGTCAGTTGGTCACTTTATGCAATGTTTATGGTCCAAACGTATATCACCATTCCGTATTCATGACCTTGGTTAAGTTAATAGCTGACAAAGTCCAAGGGTCTATCCTGCTGGGAGGAGATTGTAACTGTGTGCATGACCCTAAGCTGGATAGATCCTCAGGGCAAGGCATGACGGGGGGGACTGTCTCACCAAAGGAGTTTCTTATGTCTGTAATACTTTGGATTTGGTTGACGTGTGGTGTAAATTGCACCCTGGGGACAGGGAAAATACCCATATTTCCAGGGCGCATGGATCCGAACACATGTGACGAAAGTCACACGTGTTGAGACTGGGCCTCTGGAGGTCTCTGACCTCGCTGTGGTGTGGTTCGATTTAGAAGGGTTTCGCCCTATTGAAACAAATATTGTATGGGGGTTTCCCATAGAAAGTAGGAAGATTACGTGAAGGATAAGAGAATCATGGAGAAATACCTGCTGTTTTCTGGGAAGCGGCTAAGGTCATCCTGCGAGAAGAAATTATATCTTATGTTGATGCCCAGAAAAAGACCCTGTCCAAAGGTGTGTTACTTTTGGAACATCAACTAAAAAGGGTAAAACATGTCTATGAAGTACAGGCGACACCTGCTAACAAAATTAAATTCATGGAAGTCCAGATAGCACTTGACTCCTATTTACATAAGCATGCCCAGAAATCATTGCTGTATTATAAAGCGAGATTTTATCAATTTGGTAGCAAGACCAGTAGGATGTTAGTTAATCTAACGAAACACTGGGATGACCAAAGATATATCAGGGCCTTGAAGGGAGAATCTGGTGAGATTAAAAATTTGACCATAGATATTAGTGCCATATTTCGCCCATTCTATAGGAGTTTGTATAGTGACTCCTCAGCTGAGGACAGGAACATTGTTAAATATTTAAAGGTTAACTTGCTGAAGTTACAGGATTCTCAGAGTTGAATGCCCCGATTCAGCTAGAGGAGATACAATGGGTAATCCAACAAGCGCTGCTTTTGAAGACACCAGAACCTGATGGATTTTCTGGGAATTCTTTAAGTTAATGGGGGATAAGATCCTACTACCCTTGGGGGAAATGTATGAAGAACTTATAACAAAAAAGGGTGTTTCCCATGGGCACCCAACTTGGCTTATATTGTGGTCATACCCAAACCAGACCGTGATCCGTTGTTACCTGGGTTGATTCATCCCATCCCATCTCACTCCGAAATTCTGAAATTAAATTATTGGCAAAAATAATGGCGGATAGGCTATCTCAATGTATGCCGGGCCTGATTGACGATGCCCAAGTGAGGTTTATAAAAGGGAGGAATTTGGTGTTTAATGTACGAAAGTTGGTGTCTTCTATGGAGTATATAGTATAAAAGGTAGTTTGCACTCTCTTCTTCTTAGCTTTGATGCAGAGAAGGCATTTGACAGAGTTAATTGGCAGTTTACATGGGAGGTGCTTAAAACAGTAGTCATCGATGGCTATTTTAGTGCAGTGGTGCAGCTGCTTTATAGTAACCCAACTGCATCTATTTTGGCAATTGGACTCCATCAGAGAGTTTTGAATTTAGGAGAGGTACCCAGCAAGGATGCCCACTCTCCCTGCTATTATTTCTTCTTATATTGGAACCTTTATTGACCATGATTAAGAACAATGCCGCCATTAGAGGCATATCCTTGGGATGAGCCCATGTTTAAACTTTCAGCGTTTGCTGATGACATATTGGTCCATATTATGGATGTGCACACCTCATTACCAGCTTTATTAGACAAGTTTCAGGCCTATGGGGCTCTGTCTGGGTTCAAAATCAACCTAGATAAGACTGAAGCCTTATCAATGACATGCTGCGAAGGCATTATGTGGGATTTGTTTTCCTTTCAGTTGGGCTCTGGATTCTTTTAAGTGTTTGGGGATAATTTTACATAGAGACTTGTCCAAGATACAAAAAGAAAAATTTCAGATTGGTTCTCATTCATACTTCTACACTCTTGAATTCCTGAATGGATCTCCCTCTGTTCTTGCTGGGGTGAGCGAATTTGTACCAAATGTCGATTCTCCTGGTGGTCATATCTACTTCAGACATTGTCCTGTTGGTTGACTAGAGGGAAGGTAGCTGGGATTGAAAGACAGATGTGCCAATTTTTGTGGCATAGAACCCAACCTCAGATACAATTGGCCTGGTTAATGAGGAAGCGGAAGCATGGCGGGTTAGGAGTAGGAAACATAAGGCATTACACAATGGGGCCTGCAACATGCAGCATGTTGGGGACTGGTTGATGGGACAACTTTTTTCACCCCCTTAAACATAGAGGCGTGCTTGGTAGCTCCCCAAGAGTTGCAGTGTGTTTTACACAGATCGCATCTATCTTTGCCTTCCCATCTCCAGTGTAGTGTCCTTATAACCCCCATAATAAAAACGTGGCATTCGTATTGTAGGCTTAATAAGGTTGATTACCGTATATCTCATTTCTTGCCCATTTTGGGGAATGCTGACTTTAGCCTGCATTCTCACTCTCAGCCCTTTTGAGACTGGGCATATAGAGGGATATGAATTATAAAGCACGTCCTCACTGAAGAGGGTTCAATTTTGCCCTTTGCTGAATTTTGTTCCAAATTTGAAATGTCACCAAGACAGGACATCTCTTGCTTTCAATTCTGTCATTACTTCAGGTCTCCAGATCTTGCTGCCTTGCGAGGCGACCAAAGAGAAATTCAATTAGAATTGTTTGAGGATGACCCTGATTGCCATTCCATTTCTTTTGGAGTCTGATTATGAGAAGGTGGCGTTGAGTTGGAATCGGGAGTTAAACATAGGCATAACTGGTGACTTTCTCTCCAGGTGTCTTTCCAAGGCCCGAAGTATCACTATCAGTGTTCCACTGAGAAAAACACAGTTCAAATTCTTACTTAGGCGTTTTACGCCCAAGGGTCTAAGTGTAACCTAATATCTTCGAGAATTTGTCTGAAATGTCAAATATTGGGAACACTGGGATATAGTTTCTGGGAGTATGAACCTATCCAAGATTATTGGAGGGATGTGCAGAAGTTGCTGACCTTATATCAGGGGGTGTGGCGCTAGCCTTTGATGTTAAAGCGTTATTGTTTGATGAAATATGCACCTATACTTTTCTATCAGGACACATTAAATTATGGTGCAGAAACTTACTCCTGCTGGCCAAAAAAATGTTTCTTACATAAATGGACAACAGGAGACCTCCCTACTACTGGACAATTGAAGATTATGCTCTTTCAAACTTGTCAATTAGAGAAATATGTCGAGCAAATGGAGTTACAGAAGAAACATCGATCTATCCTGAAAATATGGGATTTATAATTGCAATATCTATCTCTTTGAGCGAGGAGTTTGATCTTGAACGATTTCACTTTGTAATTGATCATGGACGCTGTCTGTCAGCTAGGACATTGTAGTTTCTTACTATCTTCCGATCAGACTTGTGAGGGGAGGCGGGATGGGGGGTAGATAGGGGAGGGTATTATTTGCTTGTATATTTTTTTGTGAAACTGTATGCCAAGATGTGGCAGTGTACACACACCCTGGCTCTTGTTGTTTATTACATTTTTAGCAAATGTTGCAAAACAGATTTAAACCTAAAAATGAAACAGGGCAGTGTTACCCCCATCTTCGGGTGCCTGCCAACAGATGGGTCCATAAAAGCACCTGGTAGCCTCTGGGGCTGGTTACTCCTGCTAGTTCTTTTACACAGTCTCTTTACTTTCCAGGGCCTGAGTCCTGTCTTGGTGGGAGTAGATAAACTCTCTTTCAGGAGTGATAGGGGTGCCAGGGTACTCTCTTCCTTGGCTTGGTACATTGATGTTTCCTAGTGCGAGTGCTGTACATGCCAGTAAAACAACAGAAGCTTTGGTTTAGTATCCAAAAATAAATTCTTTACTGATGGGTAATCAGGTGAAATAATGGCACCGTTAACAAAGTCCTTAGCATCACATAAGGCTGAATGTTTGTCTAGGGTGCATAATACCCTTGCACCTGCTCTGAGAATGTGAGGTTCGAAGCTGTAGCTCCACCCCTCAGTGCAGTGATCCTCTAACAGAAAATTGTGAGCTATTGCTCTGACCCTCCAGTGCAGAGAGTAGAGTACATGCATGCACTCAGTCGGAGCTTGTGGTGGCCATACCTGGGAACGTTTGTTTTCCAGTCAGCCTGAGATTAGCTGGGGAGTGGCCGGCAGCAGCATGCCCCCACGAGCACACGGACATATTCACTCATACTCTCTCACACACAGATACAAACATGCTCATCCTCTCTCACACATGCTCAATCTCACTCCTCGTTCACTCACACATACACGCTCACTCAACTCTCTCCCTCTTCCACACACAAGCACTTTTTATTCTTTCTCCTCACAGCCACAGCAACCTCCTCCTTCCCCAGGCCTATGAGACCAACGCTCCTCTTCTTCCTCCTTCTTCTGCAGTGTGGTCACGATACTGCCCCCTGTTTTCACTTTCCCTGCGAGGAGCAGACGTTGATGCTTTTGCGCCTTCTGCTGAGAGGGGTTGATGCTGACTGTTCCTTGTTCCCCGCGAGGGGGACCCACGCTCCGGCTCTTCCTCCTGCCCTGCGGAGGCCGATACTCCTGCTTGTTGTTTTTGTTTTTGTCTCTGCATGGCTCTGACGTTTCTCCTCCTTCGGGCCTGCCCTGCTCCAGCCACTCATTATTCTCTGCCTGCCTTCTGCAGCGGGGCATCCGGAGTTTTCGGGCGTTGGCCTGGAGGACCCAGCAATTCGTTCAAAACTCCGAAATCTCCGGGCCATATCCGGAGAGTTCCCAGGTATGGTGGTGCCATGTGTGCACACCAGGGTAACCGTGAGTAATATTGACCCTGAGGCCTTGGGGAGTAATCCTTTAGCCTAACAGTCAGACCTGAGTATCTGTAACTGCAGAAAGTACGGATGCAAAATGGAAGTTACAACAAACTTATAGAGAGAGAGAGATCTGCACTTATTATAGTCTGGGCAGCCACTCAAACGTCTGCCTGGGGAGTCACAGTACTCTCCATATTTAAATTAAAAATTGTACTCTTTAAAGTTATTCCTTTAATTGATCCATAACTTTCCCCCTGCTCCCCTGGCGTCAGTCATTTTGGCAGACGTGTGATGTCATTAATTAAAGTGACACATCCCTCACCGGGTCCCCCTGGAATCAGACTGTAAAGTGGCTCCCTGCTCCAACAGACTAGAAGGGGGCAGGTCAATTATAATCTAAAGCCTCTCTTTTTCCTAATGGTTATCATTACATTTTTAATTATGATCGTTAAAATAAGAAAGGGGAAGAAAAAACAACTAAAGCTTTGACTCCATTAAGAATTAGAAAAGAAAACCACTTACAATCAAGCAGGGAGCCACTTTGCATTTGGAACACAACCGGGTCTCCAGTGAGATGTGTGACACAAATGACATCACAGGCCTGCCAAAATGGCCGCCCCCAGGGAAGGCAGGGGAGGCTGTCGATTGTTGGGAAGTAACAAATTTTAAAAAATAACGATGTTGTAACATTTTCAGTTTTGGCCCTGGTGAGTGTCTCTCAAGCACACTACATGAACATTGTAGCAGAAAATTAAAGAAATTTGTGGGGATTTCAGATTTGTTTAACCCCTCTACGGATTTCCCTGACCACCTCCACCAGGTGATAAATTCTCCTCTGAACTCTACACAAGGGGCCTTGTTTGCTAAGGACTAAAGGAATATGGTCTTTATCACATATGATTTATAGCAGCAGTGTGACTGGAGTAGGATCCTGATGGATGAAAGCAGCAGTGTGATTGGCTGAGGAAACAACACTAGCATTACAGTCCAGATTTGTTGTGTGTTGTCCTAGCATGTAAAGATTAGCTTCAGTTGTTAGGTGGTAGATACTGTGTGCTCACAACTAAAGTACTATTATGTGTTTCTTTTTTATTTTTTTGTGCTGCAAGGTCTGTCTGTGTCTTTGTAACCCATGCTTGCATGCCTGAAGCTCCTTCATTTTATTTTTATTTATTTATTAAGGCTTTTATATACCGACTTTCTTGATACAAATCAAATCAATTCGGTTTACAATGAACTAAGCAGAATATACAATTAACCAATCAACAAGAGATACGGAGCATACAGTTACATTATAACAAGGAAGCCTTAACTTGGAGTAGGAAAATAAAGAAGGGGTGAACGGAGCAATAAATATCTAAATAAAATGAAATAAAATAGAATAAATACTATATACAGAAGAGGGGGCAAGGGGCCAACCTCTCTTTCATCAAACTGTACTGATATACCTCCTGCCTTGCCTCACTCATATCAGTTGATTAAACAATATTTGGCAATAAGAACAGGATCGCTAGACAACTCCCCTTCTATTTTGAATTTATGGTTTGGCTAAGGCAAAATATGTGCTCAATGGGATCCTCACAAAGGAAGTAGAATAGGTGCTGTTCTGTACAAAATCCCAATTTTATGGCAGTAGGAACAAAATTACTCATATATTGGCCCATTTGATAAAGATGCAAATTAGGGACAAGATAGCTGTGACAATCTGTAAGGTTAATAGGGATCTAGTTAAGTAATTGACTGATGTTGGTGAATTTGCAAATATTACACAAAGAAGTGATATTTGATGCTAAAAAATATGATGACCTCTTCTAGGATATTGGAGGGCGTCCCGCTGATGGCGCGGTTAAGGCGCAGGGGTGGGAGGCCCTCTAGTGACATGGCTGGCTGGGTGAGGTTCCTGCCGATGATGTGGCCAGCCAAAGAGGGGGGCACTCTGATGCAGCCTGCTCTGAAGATGGGGGGAGGGGTGCAGGGGAGCAGTGGCGGAGTAACTTCTGCGGCTGCCGCAACGATAGCAACGGCAAGGCACTCGCTCTAGCACCCAGAGTGGCTGCCCATCTTGCCCTCTGACAGCACACTGAGCCGACGATGTTAAAGTATTATCCACTATGATGCCTAGATCTTTTTCCTGTGTGGTAGCTCCTAATATAGAACCTAACATCGTGTAACTACAGCAGGGGTTATTTTTCCCTATATGCAACACCTTGCACTTGTTCACATTAAATTTCATCTGTCATTTGGATGCCCAATCTTCCAGTCTTGCAAGGTCCTCCTGTAATGTATCACAGTCTGCCTGTGATTTAACTACTCTGAATAATTTTGTATCTTCTGCAAATTTGAATATCTCACTTATCGAATTCCTTTCCAGATCATTTATAAATATGCTGAAAAGAGATCCCTGAGGCACTCCACTGTTTACCTTTTTTCACTGAGAAAATTGACCACTTAATCCTACTCTTTTTTGTCTTTTAACCAGTTTGCAATCCACAAAAGGCCATCACCTCCTATCTCATAACTTTTTAGTTTTCTTAGAAGCCTCTCATGAGGGACTTTGTCAAACGCCTTTTGAAAATCCAAATATACTTACATTGACCTTTTCACCTTTATCCACATGTTTATTAATCCTTTCAAAAAAATGAAGCAGATTTGTGAGGCAAGACTTCCCTTGGGTACATCCATGCTGACTGTGTTCCATTAATCCATGTCATTCTATGTGCTCTTTGATTTTAATCTTGAGAATAGTTTCCACTATTTTAGCGGCATTGAAGTCAGGCTAACTGGTCTATACTTATCCGTACCATGCCTGGAGCCCTTTTTAAATATTGGGGTTACATTAGCCATCCTCCAGACGTCAGGTACAATGGATGATTTTAATGATAGATTACAAACTTTAACTAACAGATCTGAAATCTCAATTTTGAATTCCTTCAGAACCCCAGGGTCCATACCATCTGGTCCAGGTGATTTGCTACTCTTCAGTTTTTCAATCTGGCCTACTATAATCTTCCAGGTTCACAGTGATTTGGTTCAGTTCATCTGACGCATCACACTTGAAAACCATCTCCAGCACTAGTATCTTCCCAACATCCTCATTAGTAAACCAAAAGCAAGATTTTTTTTTTAATTCCACTTTTTGCACTTCAAAGCAGATAACATTCAAGACTGTAGGTATTTCCCTATCCCTCAGAGGGTTTACAATCTAAGTTTCTACCTGAGGCAATGGAGGGTAAAGTGACTTGCCCAAGGTCACAAGGAGTGACAGTGGGACGCAAACGTTGGTCTTCTGGTTCGTAGTCCACTGCTCTAACCACTAGGCTACCATTTAGTCTTTCTGCAATGGCTTTATCTTCCCTAAGAGCCCCTTTAACCCCTTGGTCATCTAAGGGCCCAACCAACTCCCTCGCAGGTTTCCTGCTTTAAAAATATTTTAAAATGTTTTGTTTTGTTTGGGTTTTTTTTTTTAATAAGTTTTTCCTTTACAGCCAACTTCATTTTAAATTCTCTCTTAACCTCTCTCATCAATGTTTTACACGTATCTTGACAATGTTTATGCTTTTTTTTGGATAAAATAGCCTCTTTCTCCTCACCTTTTAACCATGCCTGTAATCGTTTTGCCTTCCTTCCACCTTTCTTAATTCGTTGAATACATCTGGTCTGCGCTTCTAGGATTGTATTTCTAAAAAATGTTCATGCCTGTTGCACACTTTTAACCTTTGCAGCTGCACCTTTCAGTTTTTTCTAACTATTTTCTTCATTTTATCAAAGTTTAGTGTTAGAGCCGTGGATTTGCTTTCTGTCCCCCTTCCATTCATTAATTCAAATTTGATCATATTATGATCACTATTGCCAAGTGGCCCCACCACCATTACCTCTCTCACCAAATCCTGTGCTCCACTGAGAATTAGATCTAAAATTGCTCTCTCTCTTGTCGGTTCCTGGATCAATTGCTCCATAAAATTATCATTTATTTCATCCAGGAACTTTATCTCTCTAGCAAGTCCTGAGGTTACATTTACCCAATCAATATTGGGGTAATTGAAATCTCCCATTATTACTGCACTACAATATTTTCTACTGAGCAATTAGTCTATTTATGAACTGTATCCTGTTGAACTCTAAACCCCTCCCGGACATAAAGTGCCACACCCCCACCTAGTTGATCCTACCTATCATTACAATATGATTTGTACCCTGATATAGCACTGTCCCATTGGTTATCCGCCTTCCACCATGTCTACCTGCCAATTATCATATCATTCACTGCTATACACTCTAACTTTCCCAGCTTACTTCTTAGACTTCTGGCATTGGCATACAGACATTTCAAAGTGTGTTTTTTGTTTGTATTAACAACCTGCTTTTCAGTTGATATGGATAATTTGGAATCCTTTAACTCAGGTGATGATTTACTTATAGGCACATGGACTATTTTTGCTTTTATTGAAACCTCTCTGTTGGGATGCCTTAACCCTCCTGTTTCATTAGTATCCTTCAAAGATACCTTCCTCCAAACCAGGCACTGCTGAGTGACTGTCTCCTTTCTTCCTTGTTCTAGCTTAAAAGCTGTACTATCTCCTTTATAAAAGTTAGCACCAGCAGCCTAGTTCAACTCTGGTTAATGTGAAGCCATTCATTTTGGAACAGTCTTCCCCTTCTCCAAAAGGTTGACCAGTTCCTTACAAAGCTGAATCCCTCTTCCCTGCACCATCGTCTCATCCGTGCATTGAGACTCTGGAGCTCTGCCTGCCTCTGGGGACCTGCATGTGGAACAGGAAGCATTTCAGAGAATGCCACCCTGGAGGTTCTGGATTTCCGCTTTCTACCTAAAATCCTAAATTTGGCTTCCAGAACCTCCCTCCCACATTTTCCAAGTCATTGGTGACCACATGTACCATGACAGCCAGTTCCTCCCCAGCAGAGTCTATAATCCTATCTAGGTAACACGTGAGGTCCGCCACCTTCGCACCAGGGAGGCAAGTTACCAGGCAGTCCTCACGTCCACCAGCCACCCACATATCTACATTTTAAATAATTGAATCTCCACCTATGATGGCCGAGCTAACCCTTCCCTCCTGTTCAGTAGGCCTGGGAGACTCGTCATCAGTTCAAGAGCACAGAACATCACTCGGAAAGCAGGTCCTTGCTGTGCTACACCAGGGTGATGCTCTCCATCAAAGAGTCCTTTCTGATCCAAGGCAGCAGCAGGGCTGCCAGACTGGAACTGGGACTTGGCTCCTATGTCGCTGAAGGTTTCTGTCTGCCTCAGCTCCTCCAGGTCTGCCACTCTAGCCTCCAGAGATCAGACTTATTCTGTGAGAGCCAGGAGCTCTTTGCACTGGGTGCACTCAACCTTCACTAGCGGGTAAAATATCATAGATGTGACACTTGATGCAAAAGACTGGACAGCCCCCCCTCTTGCTGCTGGACTGCTGCCTTCATCTTAATTCTGTTGAGTTCCTAGTTAAGTTTAGGTTGCTATGGGAGTTGGAATGTGTATAAAATAGAGTCCTTTACATTTTTAGGTGTATTCACTAATTAATCTAGTAGTGACCTACAAGGGAATGATTAAACTCTCAATAAGGGCTGGTGCAATAGTATGATTTAGATAAAAGCCGGATTGATTTTTAATGAGAAAATGTCTCTTGCCTATAAATTGAAGATGAGCTAGGGGGTGGGAAGGAGGGAAAGAAAGACACTAGAATTAACTCCCTTTGGCTTGCTTATTATCTCAGACAGTGGGACAGTGCTATACCGGGGTACAAATTATATTACAATGACAGAGAGGAGCACCCGGGAGGCGCTGTAGCACTATGTCCAGGATGGCATATAGTCCAACAGGATAAACATCCTGCATGAAACTAAATGCACAATCGAATCTTTATGGGTAGAAATCCCTTGTGTGTTGGGGAAGACTATAGTGATAGGAGTATACTACCGTCCACCTGGTCAAGATGATGAGACAGACAGTGAAATGCTAAGAGAAATTAGGGAAGCTAACCAAATTGGTAGTGTGGTAATAATGGGAGATTTCAATAACCCCAATATTGACTGGGTAAATGTATCATCGGGACATGCTAGAGAAAAAGTTCCTGGATGAAATAAATGACAGTTTTATGGAGCAATTGATCCAGGAACCAACAAGAGAGGGAGCAATTTTAGATCTAATTCTCAGTGGAGCACAGGACTTGGTGAGAGAGGTAACGGTGGTGGGGCCGCTTGGCAATAGTAATCATAATATGACTGGAAGGGGGACAGTAAGCAAATTCACGGCTCTCATCTAAACTTTCAAAAGGGAAACTTTGATAAAATGAGAAAAATAGTTAGAAAAAAGCTGAAAGGAGCAGCTACAAAAGTAAAAAGTGTGCAAGAGGCATGGTCATTGTTAAAAAATACCATCATAGAAGCACAGTCCAGATGTATTCCACACATTAAGAAAGGTGGAAAGAAGGCAAAACGATTACCGGCATGGTTAAAAAGGGAGGTGAAAGAAACTATTTTAGCCAAAAGATCTTCATTCAAAAATTGGAAGAAGGATCCAACAGAAGAAAATAGGATAATACATAAGTGTTGGCAAGTTAAAGGTAAGACATTGATAAGACAGGCTAAGAGAGAATTTGAAAAGAAGTTGGCCGTAGAGGCAAAAACTCACAGTAAAAACATTTTAAAATATATCCGAAGCAGAAAGCCTGTGAGGGAGACAGTTGGACCATTAGATGATCGAGGGGTTAAAGGGGCACTTAGAGAAGATAAGGCCATCGTGAAAAGATTAAATGATTTCTTTGCTTCGGTGTTTACTGAAAAGGATGTTGGGGAGGTACCCGTATCGGAGAAGGTTTTCATGGGTAATGATTCAGATGGACTGAATCAAATCACGTGAACCTAAAAGATGTGGTCGACCTGATTGACAAACTGAAGAGTAGTAAATCACCTGGACCAGATGGTATACACCCCATGGTTCTGAAGGACTTAAAAAATGAAATTTCAGAACTATTAGTAAAAATTTGTAACCTATCATTAAAATCATCCATTGTACCTGAAGACTGGAGGGTGGCTAATGTAACCCCAATATTTAAAAAGGGCTCCAGGGGTGATCCGGGAAACTTCAGACCAGTTAGCCTGACTTCAGTGCCAGGAAAAATAGTGGAAAATGTTCTAAATATCAAAATCACAGAACATATAGAAAGACATGGTTTAATGGAGCAAAGTCAGCATGGCTTTACTCAGGGCAAGTCTTGCCTCACAAATCTGCTTCACTTTTTTGAAGGAGTTAATAAACATGTGGATAAAGGTGAACCGGTAGATGTAGTGTATTTGGATTTTCAGAAGGCATTTGACAAAGTTCCTCATGAGAGGCTTCTAGGAAAAGCAAAATGTCATGGATTGCAAACTGGCTAAAAGACAGGAAACAGAGAGTAGGATTAAATGGACAATTTTCTCAGTGGAAGGGAGTGGGCAGTGAAGTGCCTCAGGGATCTGTATTGCGATCCGTTCTTTTCAATATATTTATAAATGATCTGGAAAGAAATAAGATGAGTGAGGTAATCAAATTTGCAGATGAATCAAAATTGTTCAGAGTAGTTAAATCACAAGCAGATTGCGATAAATTGCAGGAAGACCTTGTGAGACTGGAAAATTGGGCATCGAAATGGCAGATGAAATTTCATGTGGATAAGTGCAAGGTGATGCATATAGGGAAAAATAATCCATGCTATAGTTACACAATGTTAGGTTCCATATTAGGAGCTACCACCCAAGAAAGAGATCTAGGCATCATAGTGGATAACACATTGAAATCATCGGTTCAGTGTGCTGCGGAAGTCAAAAAAAGCAAACAGAATGTTGGGAATTATTAGAAAGGGAATGGTGAATAAAACGGAAAATGTCATAATGCCTCTGTATTGCTCCATGGTGAGACCGCACCTTGAATACTGTGTACAATTCTGGGCGCCGCATCTCAAAAAGATATAGTTGCGATGGAGAAGGTACAGAGAAGGGCAACCAAAATGATAAAATGAATGGAACAGCTCCCCTATGAGGAAAGACTAAAGAGGTTAGGACTTTTCAGCTTGGAGAAGAGACGGCTGAGGGGGGATATGATAGAGATGTTTAAAATCATGAGAGGTCTAGAACAGGTAGATGTGAATCAGTTATTTACTCTTTCAGATAATAGAAAGACTAGGGGGCACTCCATGAAGTTAGAATGTGGCACATTTAAAACTAATCGGAGAAAGTTCTTTTTCATTAAACACACAATTAAACTCTGGAATTTGTTGCCAGAGGATATGGTTAGTGCAAGTGTAGCTGTGTTTAAAAAAGGATTGGATAAGTTCTTGGAGGAGAAGTCCATTACCTGCTATTAATTAAGTTGACTTAGAAAATAGCCACTGCTATTACTAGCAACAGTAGCATGGGATCTTTTTGGTGTTTGGGTACTTGCCAGGTTCTTATGGCCTGGATTGGCCACTGTTGGAAACAGGATCCTGGGCTTGATGGACCCTTGGTATGACCCAGTATGGCATGTTCTTATGAATATATTCCACTATTTCACCTCTCTCCAAACTTTTTTAAGCCCTACGATTTTCCAAAGCTGTACTTGACAATCCTCTTCAACCACCATTAAGTTGATCTTCTGTCAATGGATTGAGCGATTTTGAGATTCACTGGAAGCTGGGGCTGTGGAGTTCGAAGTGTAGATCGCTCACTATGACCTCTGGACGTCTCTCCCGGGGGATGCTGGGAACAGTATGCATATGAGCCTTCCGGTCCTCTTCTACTGCAAATGGTGTAACTGCACATTTATTTAAAGATGGACTTTAATCTGACTTTAAACGCTCAGTACATTATTATTTAACACCCTGTGCCTGGTCCTGCCTGCTTTGTTACAGCAAATCCTTTTTGGGGTTGCCACCGCAGCTACCAACCCTTAAGGGATTAATCATTCCACTGTCTGGGCCACAGACGAATCTCCACCCCCCCCCCCTCAATAAAAAGAATCCCCAAAAGGGATCAAGAGTTGAGTTTGGAAGGAGTCAGCTACCCAGAGCAGCCCCAAAGAAATACATTTGTTGTGTGCCCGGGAGTTACCACCTCCAGAAAAGGGGTAGCATATCAGTATATAGGTCAATATCCAAAAGTGTGGCTATGTTAGCCTGATTAACTTATCCAGCTAAATTGTACTGGATATTCACAGCGACTTTCTCTCTTTAACACAGTGTCAGTGCAGTGTCACTTTCCTGTTCAGACAAAAAGAAAAGGTAATGCTTTAAAATGTCTATGCTTTTTAGAGTATTCTATGTAACCCTTGTGAGGGCTGAACCCAGCTAACCGTTCCAGAGGCCTTATCTCAAATTTATATTTAGGTGGACACTGTCATAGTGCATAAGATTTATGTTCCAGGGGTTTCCTGCACAGGGGAAAAGTTTCTTTTCAAGGCCCTCATATTGCTCTTTACATTTCCTAGAGTTAAGTCTCTTGCACACAGCACTGATAATCTCAGCAGAGGAGAATAATGAAGTTGCTACTCAATGAAACTCATGAGAATTCTTTGCTGGTTTCCGACATTGCTCCCTTTCTCTTACTGATAAGGTTCAATGATGAGTTTTAAAGCCTTTACAGCTGTGTACTTCACCTTCAAGATAATACCAAGTGCTTGCAGTGCGTCTGTGATGTCTTACGGTCTTTCTTAAATTCAGACGTTAATTCAATTGAATCAGTTCTTTAATTTCTTTAACTTATTTGATTTCTTCCCTCGTATTGGAATACAGGGTAAGTGTGGTACTGCCCTCCCAGTGCAGATGAAGTATCAAAGTTGCGCTTTTAAATTGTTAAGTCTTTTATCTCCTCCCTCCTCCTGCAGTATCTAGGGTGATAGCTCTTATTCCTCTCTCTCTCCTGCTTTTCAGTAGGCACTCGTGGGCCATTGATGTGGTTCATCTCCTCTCCTTCTCCCTACATGGCTGGAAGTCTTCCTCTCCTTGGATTCTGGTGATCTCGGGGCCCTCGTGCATGAAGGGAACCTCTTCCATTAGTTAGAAGAGAAAACTCAAAACAGCGTCATTGAGTCCAAAATGATTTGGCACCTCAAACTCAAATAAAGTTAAAAGTGGCATGAGAGAGCGGAAAGAGACTCTCATCCAAAACAAAAGTTTCCGTGGAGTTTAAAGCCGAGACTTAAGCATGCTGCCTCCCTGAAAGCAAAAAAGGATCCATGAGGGTGAAATGGTGATCCCTCCAGAAAACACCAGGGTCGCTAGCATTGCTAGCTGCCACCTGGGGGACCTGCAAACTCAACAAACACCAATCTGTCTCTCCCCACAAACCTGAATGGTATAATCCTTATCCAGTATTAGTAGGGGACTAACCGTATCTCTACATTTACATTTCCTTCGTTTTCTGTTTTTATTTTATTTTTCCTGGGGATTTATCAGCATTTATCTTTTGTTCTAGTAAAATAAAATAAGACCTGAAAATGAAGGTCACTATATATATTATTAAATTCCTGTCCCCCATGCTGGAGCCAATCCCCCATTTATAATATTGTTTCGACTTAGGACATGGTTCAAAGGAACCAATTTTGTCTTAAGTCTTAAGGACTTCTCTCTATTTGTTCCTTAGGTTCAAATAATTATTTTGAGACAGTGAAAAACTGCTGATGTGGAAATTTTCAGAAAGTGGAATAATTTTGTTTCATCTGCACCTTCTTATGCACATGGATTAGCAAAAATGAATGATACTGGAGACCGACTTAAAACGACTTGGGTTAATTTATTTGAGTTCACCATGGCCGAGTCCAAATCGGAGAAAAAATCCATAGTTTGATATTTTGGGAAGTTGCTCTGGGGATCTGGAGGTTTTTAGGTGTTTGAGTCCACTTGTAGGAGGGGGTGCACCATTTCAGAGCAGCAGCTGCTCCACAGAGGTGGCTGGAATGGCCTGCCCCCTGCTGGTACAAAAAAAAGCAGCCTGCAGCCTGGCTAGGTGGGGCATTTTTGGTCAGAGGGGAAGGAGCTGTTTCTCCCGAGTTGATGGTCTTCCCTGCTTGCCTGCAGCTGTTATCTGAAAGATCCTGGGAGTCATCTGGAGAAGGAGAACTGTGAATAAGATCTTTTATTCCCGCGTGGCGGCCCCCCACCCGGGGGCTTCACCCTGGGAAGTTTGTGCAGAGGCTGAAATCCTGTATTTCGGGAAGGGGATTTTTCCACCCAAACTAGAATACATGCCCCTGGAGGGTGAGTGTCATCCCTTAGCCCAACTATGGAGAGACACTTTCACAGACAGAGAACGCTTGGAGAGCTGTGATTACAAGCTGTTTGGGCCAAGAACTGATGTAAAAAGCGCCACTGTTTGCCATTTAATAACTGTTACAGTAAAGTTTGGTTCTGCGCCCCCAACCCAAGCATCCAGAATATTTTGTTGGCACTCACGACCTTTGCCATGGAAAGTGAAGCGATACCTCCCCAGGGCAGATAATCTTAGGGTCACCCCCCGACACCTTGGGCTCAGGAGGTGTATTCCTGCCCCCCTCCCCCCATGGGTAAGAACCTGACCCCTGGGGACCAATGGACTGTGATGGAGAGAGAGAGAAGCAAACTGCTCCAGGACCCCATGTGACCCCTGCCTTTCAGGTCCAGCCACCGAGACAGGGGGGCCTCACAAATGATAAAATGAATCCACAGGGTCCATAAGTGAGAAAACTATTAAACAAACTTGAGAACAACCCCCCCTCCCCCCAGCAACATCCAGATCAGCTGTCCTTGTGAATAGCTTAGTAATTAAACCGCTGCCTGACCCCCACACCTCTCCCTGATCTTGGACATCTCGCTGCCATGGGATTATTATTAGCTGCCTGGGATTTCACTGTAAATCTCTCCTGCAGGTCCCTGGAACAGACTCCCAGCTTCTAGGCAATGACCACAGGCAGGAGTTCCCAATGTGCTGGAAAACTGACCATTTCCTCGGCTGCAGTGCATCCCTAACATTTTCTGTCATTAGCACCTCCATAATCCGCCTCCTGCAGGAGAGGACTCTGCCCCTTTAATGATGATGTGGCTTTTGGCTATGGATTAGGCCTTTACAGATATTTACCTAAAGGAGCCAAACTTACAGACTGATCCAACGTGTGCGAAAGGATAACTGAGAAAATGAACTGATAACCATGCCATTAACAGAAGCCATAATATGGCTCCAAAAAGCTGAAATTTTTAGAGTATTTCCATGTGCAGTGCAAATTCCTTTCCAGTGTTGACATTTGCTGCCCTCACGTACGGAGAAAGGGGAAGCAGAATGACTTTTTGGTTGGGGGTGGGGGGCCAAGCCAAACAAGATCCACCCCCCCCCCTCTCTGTCATCTGGGCTCTCTCTCTTTTTTTTCCCCACCCCACCCCACCCCACCCCCTCTCCTTCTCACTCCCACCTCTCACAATTCCCCGGCACACTGCCTATTTCTTCTGGTACCTTCCCCCTCTCTGATCCCCTGCCCCCTCTCCCCTCCCATGCTGAACAGTTGCAGGAGGAGGAGGAGCTGGAGGGCGGTGCTGCTGTGGACCACATCCTCCTCTTCCTCCTCCTCCTCCTCCACTGCTACTTGGCCAGACTGAACTGCACAACTATGCAGGGTCCCGGGAGCCCAAACTGCCGAGGTGGAGGACGCCGTCGATGCACCACTGCTCTCCCTCCTCCTCCTGCTTCCAACAGCTGCCGCCTGCCCGACGCAGCCCCAGATCTCCCGCGGTGAATCTGTGGGAAGGGCCCGATACTGGTCAGGCCATGGCCCCCGTGACCCGCCTCATCCCAGTGCCTACTCATGGAGATAATTCCTGCTTTAAAAGCCCAGCATTTTGCAATGTAATCCTCGCAGCAGTATATTCTCCATAAGTTGTTTTTCTCCAGGCAGACCCCACTTCGTATCATGTCAGTCAACCAGCTCATCTCACTCCCTCTTGGTGCCTTCTCATCGCTATATTACCCAGTAGATGGATTAAATGTTGGTTATTTAGTACCTGGTAAGTTTGAAGTGGGGGTCTGACAAAATGAGCTTTCTCTCTTTAGCCGACATGTGAAGAGAAAAAAAGAAGGAAATTGTGAGGGGAAAATCAACCAGACCGGTTTGTTTCATTAATTTTTTTTTCCAGTGCAAAAAGATCCAGTTTTGGTTTACCCTACTGCAGGGGTGGGCAACTCTGTTCCTTGAGAGCCACAACCAGGCCAGGTTTTCAGCATACCCATAATGAATATGTATGAGAGGGATCTGCGTGCACTGCCTCCATTGTATAGAAATCTATCTCATTCACATTCATTATGGATATTCTATTTATTTATTTATTTATTTATTTAATGGTTTTCTATACCGACATTCATCAATGATATCACATTGGTTAACAGTAAACAATAAACTATGCTTAAGTTGCGTTTGACAAGAAACAGGGGAACAAATATATGCAATGCCATGAACAATATATATGTCAATTCGAATAGCTGACCTGTTACCTCCTCAGCCGAATATGATTAAGAATGCTGTAAAATACTTTTCATTGTAGTTATTGTATTATAGTTGGTGTATTTATTTATTGATTTATTATTATGCCAATCAGTTTTCTCTATAGTTATTGTTTCTGTATTTGCATATGATACCCCTTATTTAGTTACTTTGTCATTAGCTAATTTTCTTCAACTGTTACTTGTAAGGGCCCTGCCCAAAAGTTATTTGTTTGATGTAAACCGATGCGATGTGCGAACGGCTATCGGTATAGAAGAGACTTTAAATAAATAAATAAATAAAATAAACATGTCAGAAAGGTTAACTGTATATGGATATATGAGGGTTCAAGTTAACTATATATGGAAATATACGCTTCCACAAGCCCAATCAGATCGGCATACAAAGGATCTCTCCAGGCACCCCCTAATAAATCCACTAATCACACCTCCATTCAGAAACGAGCCTTGTCCACCATTGGAATCTACTTCCCCCAGAACCTGGCCAGGAACAATGCCCTTTCTCCTTCAGAAAGAAACTGAAAACCTGGCTGTTCATCCAAGCCTTCCCTTGCTGGCTCTCCCCACAACTAACATAGACTCTCACCCCTTAGTTTCACAGTTCCCCCCCACCCTTCCCCTTCTCATGAATCGTTCCTGCCGCACCTCATTTTTCTTACCATGCCATTGTCTAAGCTAATATCGTATGTAGATTGTTACTTACTTTGTTATGTTATGTTAAACTATTACCTTTTGCTCTTATCCTCCCGCACTGTAATTTCCCTGTTCATTGTAACTTTATCTTCTATTTAATTGGTTACCCCTGGTTACGCTGTAAACCGGTACGATAAGACCTTCGTCTTGAGCATTAGTATATTAAAAGAACTTAAATAAAATAAATAAATAAATATAAGGGTTCAAGGAAACCTTCAGTCAGAAAGATTAATTATAGATGGATATATGAATATATGAGGTGATACAGAACTGGAAAGTAAATGTAAGGGAACTATATACACAGCACTACAATTTCTAACAAGATTGCTTCAAGTATACTAAGGGGAAGGTTATCAATTACTTGCAAGGTTGCTTACATTAGACCTTAGACAGGAACCTTGCACGCAAACTTTCAGAAAGAAACTCAAGACATGGCTATTTCTACAAGCCTTCCCCGATCTATGACATCCCCTACTGCTACAACCAGGTATAGGACACCATGTATAGTGGATTACATTCAGTCCTGAATACTAGAGTCTATTATAGCCTTATGTATATATCTGTATATTATTTATTTCTGAGACTAAATACTACCTATTTCTATGCTAGCCATTACTCTGGCTTTTCCTCCTCCCAGTTCAAGTACCCCTGTTTATTGTAACTTTTCACTCTCTCCCTCTCTCCTAGCCTACTGTTCACGAAGTTGTTAATTTTAATGTTATTGTACCACTGTTTATTGTAAACCGATACGATATGATTGGTATCATGAGTGTCGGTATAAAAAAGCCCTAAATAAATAAATAATAAATAAATATACTGAGGAATTTGGGAATTGAACATGTATCAAGGAGATAGTATCAAAGATATGTATCAAGGAAATAGAGAATGCCTCAAAAAATTAGACATCAGAAGGAGGAAGGAACAGAGGCGAAATTGGGTGCCTAAGGTGTAGGGTGACTAGACTGGGTAGTGTTAGGTGGAAGCCTGAGTGAACAGCCACATCTTTAGTTTTTGCTTGAACATTTTTTGGCAGTCCTCCTGGTGTAGATCTACAGGCATTGTGTTCCATAAGGCGGGGCCGGCTATGGAGAGCGCACGTGCTTTTGTGGAGGCCAGGTTTTTGGCGTTCGAGGACTGGAGTTGGCCACCCCTGCTCTATTGCATAAATTCAGAAGTCCAACTTTAATTTCAGAAATCAGAACTACAGGTTCATGCAGCAGGATGAGAGGAAGTGGTGCAGATCCAGCCCAGTCTTCCTCTAGCAGCAGCAACAAAAAAAAGACACTAGTTCTGCCTTGAAATTGGAGAGAAACATTTTTCACTGTAGAGTGGCATGACTGGAAGGTAGCTTAAGACAGAAGAAATTGAAATGTTAGAACATGTGCCACTGCCACCTGTTCCTCTCTCTCTTGCTATGGAGCAGAGGTTAAAAGGCGGAAGAGCCATCCAAGGCAGCAGAGCAGCAGAGCAGCAGGGCACGAGTTTGGACTGGGGCAGTCCATTACTGCTTCTGAGGAAATGGAGGCAGTATTTTCAACAGAGTTCTTCCTCAATCTCAACTCCAGTCCCAGCATCAGCCCCCAAGGATGCAGAGAAGAGATCATGGAAGACATCCTTGATCTAGAGGCACTTTAAAGCAAGAGAGGATCCCCATTTTGCTTACTGTATTCACTGCAGTAAAGATATGAGTCAAGGGAAGACAGCGAGACATCTGACAAATGCAGGTATGCAATGCATCACCTGCAGAAGCAGCACCCACTAGCAATGGCATCAGGGGAGGGTGGCAGTACCAGCCTGAGAACCCCTTCTGCCAGTCACAGTAAAAGCCAGAAGAAAGGTGTTGAAAAGGAGAAGACCTTTCCCTATACTGATCCCGTGGCCCCTTCCAGCAGTCAGTTGGCAGACCCGCTTTCTCCAGCCGTGTGACTGAAACGACAACTCGCTGTACAGGAAATGTGGCAATGTTCCATAGCACTGTCCCAGGGTAAGAGGCAGGCAGCCTCTAAAGCAGTAACGAAGAGAAATGGGACATTAATTGTGCTTGATGATCAGCCCATGCAGGTAGTGGAGAATGCAGGCTTTAAGCATTTTCTGCATGTGTTAGCTCCCAATTACAAATTCCCCTCCAGTGCTACATTGAGTAGGAAGGTCATCCTCACCCTGTACAACCAGAGCCATAGTTGTTTGCAGGTCCAGCTGGCAAAGGCAGAGGGGAGTCACCTGCATGTCACCAGCAAAATCTGGACCAGCATGACGACGTGTACTGACAACTTCTTCCAGGGGCGGTTCTATAATAAGGCAGGGTGAGGCTGACGCTTCAGGCGGCAGAATTTTGAGGCAGTAAAAGAAATGGGCACCCCCCCCAAAAAATGCCCCTGCAGCGTCTGCCTCATCTGACGCATGAGCATCCCAAGTCACTGCGGTGCGCAGGCTCAGCTCTTCTGCCTCCTGCCGCACAGCTTCACTGAGCATGCGGCAGTGCTGAAGCCCTGCTGGCTATTGAAGGAAGCGATAGAGGTGGCGGAAAGGTCCAGTACTGACAGCGGTGCTGCTGCTGTTGTTGCTACCACTGGGTCGGGCCGGGGCTCTTCCTGGGAAGACATGGAGCTCTCACAGATTCTGTGCAAAAAAAACAAAACAAATGAGGGGAAGGACTTGGTTTTTCACTCCTCAGCTACTAAAACTAGAGGCTCTACACCTTAAGCAATGCGCCTAGGGTTGCCAACTGTCCGGAGCTTCTTATCAGGACTGGGATGGGGGGGGGGGGGGGGGGGGGGAACGGCAGGTAGCAGGGAATCGGCTAGAAGAAATACAAAGGGTCCGCAGAGCACGCTAGATCCCATCCTGCCGGCGACCCAAAGAAAAGGAGAGCGCGGACTGAGTTTGTATATGTGAGAGAGTGTGCATGGTTGTTTCTGTGAGAAAGAGCGAGTGCATGGGTGGCTGGGTTTGTGTGTCTGTGAGAAAGAAGGAGAGTGCATGGGTGGCTGGGTTTGTGTGTCTGTGAGAAAGAAGGAGAGTGCATGGGTGGCTGGGTTTGTGTGTCTGTGAGAAAGAAGGAGAGTGCATGGGTGGCTGGGTTTGTGTGTCTGTGAGAAAGAAGGAGAGTGCATGGGTGGCTGGGTTTGTGTGTCTGTGAGAAAGAAGGAGAGTGCATGGGTGGCTGGGTTTGTGTGTCTGTGAGAAAGAAGGAGAGTGCATGGGTGGCTGGGTTTGTGTGTCTGTGAGAAAGAAGGAGAGTGCATGGGTGGCTGGGTTTGTGTGTCTGTGAGAAAGAAGGAGAGTGCATGGGTGGCTGGGTTTGTGTGTCTGTGAGAAGAAGGAGAGTGCATGGGTGGCTGGGTTTGTGTGTCTGTGAGAAAGAAGGAGAGTGCATGGGTGGCTGGGTTTGTGTGTCTGTGAGAAAGAAGGAGAGTGCATGGGTGGCTGGGTTTGTGTGTCTGTGAGAAAGAAGGAGAGTGCATGGGTGGCTGGGTTTGTGTGTCTGTGAGAAAGAAGGAGAGTGCATGGGTGGCTGGGTTTGTGTGTCTGTGAGAAAGAAGGAGAGTGCATGGGTGGCTGGGTTTGTGTGTCTGTGAGAAAGAAGGAGAGTGCATGGGTGGCTGGGTTTGTGTGTCTGTGAGAAAGAGGTGGGGGGAGGAGGGGGTGCCCCCTCGTTCCTTGCCTCAGGCAGCAGGTTGCCTTGAGCCGCCGCTGACTCCCTCATTCTACTTTAAGGAACCCTGTTTAGGTTTCTAACCCAGTCCTCCTTAAGGCAGAACACCGCGAGGGATTCTGGGTGAAGGGAGGTTCCCAGGCCTAGAAAACGTAAGGAGGGCCTCAGGGAGCTGGTAGGACCTCTTGGTGCACCTGTATAGAGTATGTTTACCTGACAACTGTGCCTGATGCAAGATAAGCCACTATTTTGCTTCTGTAAGTGTGAAGCACTGTAAATAAATACTTGCACCAGAACTGGAGAGTCAAGTGTTCTTGTGTTTCTGGGCTATTCCTGAGGCTGCAGCAGGCCTGACTATGCTACACATGTCGCATTGGTGGGACTTGGCAGAGCCAGGGGGCAGGCAGCATCTCTAGCAGAGGTGGATCATTAAGGTGCAAGTGGGCTTTGCTGCACACCCAGTGAATGGATAGCCCCCAAACTTTGTGCAATATTCTATTAGCCATAAGAAAATGCTGGAGCACTGGCAGCTAGACTGGACAGGGAGGAGTCTTCTGGCAGGTCTGTGTGTGAGTGGTGCAAATATGGAAATAGCAAAAGAGGGTGGAGCCTTTCAGGGTATCCATTGTTTTGCACACTGCAGTGTGGGATGTCCTGGGACTGGGGCCCAAAGACCATGGAAATATATTACTGAAGGACCTGATAGAGAGAGCCAGGAAAATAGCATGGTATTTCCATTGAAGCCTGGAAGTGGGACAAATTCTTCTTTGGAAGCAGGGAGAATTCAGGATGCCTCACAAGCATCTGATTCAAGATATTGACACCCACTGGAATTCCACCTATTATGGTGTTGCAGAGGTTAGTGGCAATACTATCAATGTGGGAACCCGAAAGGTAAACACTAATGGAAGTCGAACTAAAAATTCACCTTAAAAAATCACTGAGAAATCAGGAATAAAAGTGTATTATGACCTTCATATACTTATTAGCAAGGGATGTGATCTTCTGTAGGCAGAATACTGGGAGTGGAAGATTTCACCCCAGAAATGAAAAAAGCAGTGGGGCAGTCCCAGTTTATGGGTGCCTTTAGCATTTGGCATCCTATGCGCTTGCCTATGTTGCTTATGCCAAAATAGAGCACTGGGTACACCTTGGGGGTTTTGCGGCTACTCTTCTTGCTGTACTGCTCTGCTCCTACCATTTCAGTTATTAATATTCCCCAGTGCTACTGCTGCTTCCACCACCACCACTCCAAACCATTCTTAGTGCCGTAGGATGCTTCATCCTCTACTCTATCTGTCTACAAAGTTCCTTCCAAATCCCCTTGCCCTAGAGTACTTGCCAATTTTTCATCTTGCCCTGGTCATCTGATGCTTTACACAGGCCTTATTAACTCAATTATTTTTAATAGTTTCATGTCCTCTTGGACATTTTCGTCAAACTCCATTCCCTTATGGTTCTTACGATTATTAGTCTCATCTGGTATTTAGCCTTCAATGCATTTTACCACAGCAAAAGACTAAGGCAGCAGAAGTGCAGCACCCAGAACCATGACTGCATTCCTCTATGATTACCTCTTCTGAGACAACGGAGGCAGTATTTGCAAAAACTGATTCAGAAGAAGAATCATGTCCTGGATTTCCTGACTCAGGATATTAAATAGCTAGTGGTTAAAGAGCATCTGGTGCCTCTAGTCAGTAGCATCTTAGGCTCCAGCAAACAACAACTCCAAGCTCGAACAACCAACTACTTCACCTAATGATGCCATTTGGAAATAACGTCAGGCCTCCTCCCAGGATTTCCTCCAGTTTCTCTCTGCTTAAGGTTTTCTACTAATTTGATGGTACTCTTTGCCTCTCATTTGGAGCCCTGCGGTGTTCATGCCACTTTGGGTGGCTGCTTTGCACCTCTCATTATGTTTTGGGGTCTTAATGCCACACTTTTACTTGCTTTCACTCTCTATCACTGCCTTGGGTGGGTTTCTGCATCTTATAGTGTTTTTTCCCCTCTTCCCAGTACATTGAGCGCTTCATGCCATGCTTAGTGCAACTTTGCCTCTCTTGTATAGCTTTTGGGAGGTTCACGGCACTGTTTTGGTGCCCTTAGCACAACCTTTGAAGCTTTGGGGTGAACTGGCCAAGCTTGTTGCTGTTTTGCTCTTCTAATGGTGCCTTGGAGAATTCTTGCCACTGCTGGTAGTGTTTTTCCCCATTGCGGGGCCTCAGGCTTTAATGCCACTTTGATACAGATGCTATGTTGATACAGATATCATGTTAATGCTATGTTGATACAGATATCATGTTTTGGCATACCTTCACCCTTATGATGATGTCTACCCACCAGTTTCATTAGAAATGATTAGGAAAATCCCAAATTTGTAACCCAAAATAGGTTGCATCGCTTCCCCCATTAACTATAATGGTAAAAAAAAAAAAAAAAGAACAAATAAAATGAACCAATGGAAACAAAATTTCATTTGAAACTAATGAAACAAATGGAGGTGCCCTACGAAACAAATTAACGAACCAAAACAATGTCTGCATTTAGCTGACATTCAATACTGTGCATCAGTACTGAATGTCAGCTAAATGCAGATTTTCCAGTGGTGTTTAACGGCCTCTCCCTGCCTGCCAGTGGTGGCCTAATGCCCAAGTCTAGCTGCAGAGGACTCTCTGATGTCACGAATTCATTAACCTACTTCCTCTCCAGTAGCACCTTCCATGTTCGTGCCACTCCATCCCACCTCTATGCTGCTCCGGTCGCTATGGTTACAGTCAAAGCCTCGGAGCTCTTCTGAGGCAGTGTTCAGCTTTAGCATCAAAGTTTTCTGAAAGGAAAAGCAGAAACTCTGGAATCTGCCATCATCTGGGCAGTGGGCAAGCTGGCTGGTTCCCCTCTTGAACGTAAATGAGTTTGAATCTAATTGAACCCGGTTGACCCCCAAGGCTTAATCCAGATTACAGGATTATGTACCGGTGATCTGGGGAAACGGTTGCGCGTGGAGATGCCATGTGAGGAGGGAAATTAGGCAGAAAGCTTAGCTACCCAGGGTACAAGACGAAAGGAGATACCACTGAAACTGCTCCTTGACTCTTCCACACTCTCCGCTTGCAGCTACAGAGAGAGAGCCAGGACTGAAATCACGAAGCCCTCGCTCCCAGGTCTGTTCGCCAACCGCTGGACCGACCTCCTCTGCTCAGAATATCCGATTGTTAACTTGAGAGATCGACAGTTGTCTTAACATGGTGGAGGGTGGGGGTGGGCGCACATTGGGTAAAGGTTGTGGTTTAGTTACAGTGCAGAGGATATTGGGTTTTTTTTTGCAGGTGGTTTAATGTTCCTGTTTAGGCAATGGTCATGATGTCATCTTGTCGCCAATGTGGGGTTGGTGGGTTGCTCAGGTCCCCAATATCAGCCAAAAGGCCAAGAGGGGACCGTCCCCAGCTCATAGCTCACACCCTGCATTTGGATCCCAGATGACTAGAGGCAAAGCATGAAACTGCAGAGGAATCTGTGCGCATTTATTTTTTTTACAGCCAAAAAAAAAAGTAGAATTTCAGTAGCCGTATTGATTCCTGGAGAAAACGGAAGTCTTTAGGTTGCTACAGCTTTCAAAGGACCAGCTGGAAAGGTGTTGTAGTACAGAAGCTTTCCAGACCTCACAGACCATCTCTGCTTCTATGGAAAGGTACGGGTGTGGTCTTGAAAGTTCACCTACTTCAATATTCTTTTTTTGCTGATCCTGCAAAAATGCTTCAGCAACCCTAAAATCTTTTTAAAAACCTGACATGATAATGAGCAAAATATTGTGTGTGCATTGTTAATCCACTTGAATATGTAGAAATAAGGGCCAACAAACAAGTATATTAATTTTTCTTATCCACCATTCCCCCCCCCCCCCCCAAAAAAAAAAAAAAAGGTTCCTGGTAGATAAAGCAAATTGTAGTTGATACCTTATTATTGGACTTACTCAATACACCTGGGACCTTTTCAGAGCTAAGCTCCCTTCATCAGGTCAGAGCAGTTACACTGGATTTAAAAAGTACAGAATCAGCTAGGTCCTGGGCGGTCTGCGTTTGCCATTACAGCTCAGCAAAAAGGTAATAGCAAAAGAAAGCTTCAAACAGAAAGCCGAAGCAAAGGAAATTGCACAAAAGCCTGCCAGGCCCCGTAGTGCAAGCTGTGGCAGCGCAGACCACAGGACCTTAAAAGATATTCGGAGTAAAAGGTTCACACATCCCTGGCTCCTCTGTGAACGCAGTGTACGGGATCCAACGCGTGCATGGCAAAGAGGGATGTTACACGGGTGAAACAAGCAGAATAAACCTTCAATATATTACCTTACAACATAAGGGATAATAAAATTGGGTCAGCCTGGCATTTTCGCACTGATTTCCTTTTAATGTGTGTGCGTGCGCGCCTTGATGAAAAGCTAGGAAAGGCAGGTAATTTCGTTCAGTGTCTTTCTTTCCCTCACACCCACCCCTAAGTTAATTCTTTGATTTATATACACTCTTATCCCATATAAGAGGGCAAGAGACATTTTCACATCAAAAATAAATTAGGGATTTATCTAAAACAAGAGAGTGACCTAGCTCTTATCAGTTATATTAATTGTTCCCTTGTAGGTCACTGTCAGAGAAGGGCAACCAAAATCATAAAGGGGATAGAATGGCTCCCCTATGAGGAAAAGCTAAAGAAGTTCAGCTTGGAAAAAAGACGGCTGAGGGGGGATATGATAGAGATCTATAAAATCATGAGAGGACTAGTACAGGTAAATGTGAATTGGTTATTTATTCCTTCAGATAATACAATGACTAGGGGGTACTCTGTGAAGTTACCAAGTAGCACATTTAAAACAAATCAAAGACAATTATTTTTCACTTACTGCACAATTAAGCTCTGGAATTCATTGCCAGAGGATGTGGTTAAGACAGTTAGGGGTAGATTTTATAAAATTGCGTACATGCATACTTTTGTTCGCACACCAGGCGCGAACAAGAGTACACGGGATTTCAATAGATATGCGCATAGCCGCGCGTATCCATTACAATCCGGGGTCAGCACGCGCAAGGCTGCCCAAAATCGGCAGCCTGCACGCGCCGAGCCATGCAGCCTGCCTCGGAGGGAACTTTCCTTCGGCCTCCCCCCACCCTTCCCCTACCTAACCCATCCCCCCCCCCGGCCCTATCTACACCCCCCCTACCTTTGTCGTGAAAGT
Source organism: Rhinatrema bivittatum (assembly GCF_901001135.1). Taxonomy (NCBI): domain Eukaryota; kingdom Metazoa; phylum Chordata; class Amphibia; order Gymnophiona; family Rhinatrematidae; genus Rhinatrema; species Rhinatrema bivittatum. Next base: position 28,974,837 of record NC_042623.1, on the reverse strand, counting down.
TATGCCTGCTTGAGGCAGGCGTAACTTGCGCGCACCGGGCCGGCTGCCGGCGCGCCATATTCCGGTCCGGGGGCTGGTCCGGAGGCCGCGGCCACACCCCCGGGCCAGAACCACGCCCGCGGCCCTGCCCCCGGATGACACGCCGGCCGCATCACGCCTCCCGACACCCCCCCCCCCCCCCCCGATGATGTGCCGGTCGCGACATGCCCCCCCACGACACCCCCCCCCCAGGAAAGCCCCGGGACTTGCGCGCGCCGGAAGCCTATGCAAGATAGGCTCTGCGCGCGCAGGGGGGGTTTAGGGTAGGTTTTCGGGGGTTACACGCGTAACCCTCTGAAAATCTACCCCACAGTGTAGCTGGGTTTAAAAAAGGTTTAGACAAGTTCCTGGAGAAGTCCATAAACTGCTATTAATCAAATTGGCTTAGGGAACAGCCACTGCTTATTCCTGGCATTAATAGCATGGGATTTATTTACACAGTTTGGGTATTTGCCATGTGCCGGATACAAGGATGCTAGGCTTGATGGACCCTCAGTCTGAGACAATATGGCAACTTCTTATGTTCTTAAATTAACATTAAATATACCACATACATTTAAAGGACTCTGATTTTCACATCCCTACTCCCATAGTAACCTAAATTAACTAAAAACTCAACAATATTAACATGTTGATTGTACATGGGGGCCTTCCAGTCTTTTGCATTGAGTGCCACGTGTTGGTGAGAGATCATATGTGTGCGCCTGGTACGAAGAGCTCTTGTCTCTCAGAGAATGAGTCCAATCTCTGGAGGCTAGAATGACAGACCTAGCGGAGCTGAGGCAGGCAGAGAGGTATATAGAGGAGACCTTCAGGGGCAGAGTAGCCAAGTCCCAACTCCAGTCTGGCAGCCCCCGAGCTACTTTGGAGGATTGCAGGTGAAGCAGGAAGTGATCCTGTAGCAAGGAACTGCTCTCCAGTTGGTGCACTGAGGGATCTCCAAGGGCTAGTGCCCAGAAGGGAGGGGTTAGGACAGCCATCATAGTTGGTGATTCAGTTATTAGGATTGTAGATAGCTTGAGTGGCTGGTAGATGTCAGGCTCACTTGGGAACTTGACTGCCTGGGAAAAAGCTGGCTGTCATGCTACATGTGGGCACCAATGGCAGAGGAAGGTATGGGAGGGAGGTTCTGGAAGCCAAACGTAGGCTCTTAGGTAGAAAATCGAAATCCAGAACCTCCGGAGTCTCAATGCGTGGATGAGACGATGGTGCAAGGAAAAGGGATTCCGTTTTGTAAGGAACAGGGGAACCTTTTGGGGAAGGGGGGGAGTCTTTTCCGAAGGGATGGGCTCCAGCTTAACCAGGGTGGAAACAGACTGCTGTTGCTAACCTTTAAAAAGGAGATATTTTATTTTATTTTTATTTATTTTAGATTTATAATCCACTTTTCGCACTTTTTTCAGCGCTTCAAAGTGGATTACATTCAGGTACTGTAGGTATTTCCCTATCCCCAGAGGGCTTACAATCTAAGGCCTGGATGTTCTAAGTTTGCAGAACTTAGAAAATCCGGTGGTAAGGGGGGGGGCAAAGTGTGGGGCGGGCCTGGCACCTCCACAGTGCTATCGCTGCCGGCTTTCACACCCAATAGCGCCACTGTGAAAGGTGGCGCTATTGGGTGGATACTGGCAGTGATAAGGATTCTTACCTTTCGCCGTCAGCAAAGTCATCGCGGAGTCCTCCCCGAGGCCACCCTGACTCCTCCCCTTCTGGTGCGGACTCCGCCCCAACTCCTCCCCTTCTGGTGCGGACTCCGCCCCGACTCCTCCCCTTCCGGTGTGGACTCCGCCCCAATTTAGATATCGCGTGCGAAAAGTCCCTTTTCGAGTGCGATACCTTTGGAAAATGACCTCCTATTTTTGTACCAGAGCAGCTTTTAAACTAGAACAAGGGGGAAAGCTGACATTTGCTCAGCAGCACATGGTTCATATGCCTATAAGTAAAGAAGCACCTGAATTAAGATTCCAAATTACTCCAAGCAGGTTGTTAATACAAACAAAAAACAAACTTTGAAATGTCTGTATGCTAATGCTAGAAGTCTAATAAGTAAAATGGGAGAGTGAGAGTGTATAGCACTGAAGGAAGAGGTAGACCTAACTGGCATCTGAGAGACCTGGTGGAAGGAGGATAACCAATGGGACAGTGCAGGGCCGGCGGAAGCACTAGGCGAACTAGGCGATCGCCTAGGGCGCTGAGCATTAGGGGGCGCCGAGCCGCTGATGGCCAATGGCCGCCGGTGGACGTCATCCCAATGGCGGCTGAGCGGCGAACTACTGCTATGCTGTGTGCCGGATACACACAGCAAGAAGATCGGCAGGACCGTGGTACAGTCGCGTCTAAACATGCTGGTGCTCCTCCTCCTCCTTCCTGCCCGCGCGGCCCCGGAAGAAAAATGTTGCCGGGGCCGCGCGGGCAGGAAAGAGGAGGAGCATCAGCCAATGCAGGAACTTCTCCTCCTTCCTGCCCGCGCGGCCCCGGAAGAAAAATGTTGCCGGAGCCGCGCGGGCAGGAAAGGGAGGAGCATCAGCCAATGCAGGAACTTCTCCTCCTTCCTGCCCGCGCGGCCCCGGAAGAAAAATGTTGCCGGAGCCGCGCGGGCAGGAAAGAGGAGGAGCATCAGCCGCGTGCAGAAGAGGATCAGCGCGGCTCGAGAAGACCGGGGCCGCTGCAGAGCCCATCCTGCAGTGGCCCGTGAAGAGGAGGCCCAGAGGTGAGAGAGAGACTGAGGGTTTGTACAGTGTGCATGTGTGCGTGTATGGGATGAGTTGAGAGACTGTGTGTGTGGGTGTGAGTGAAGACCTGAATGTTTGCAGAGACAGCATGGGAGAGCCTCTGTGTGTGTGAGAGACAGCATGTGATAGTGAGAGCCTGTGCTTGAGCAAGACAGCATGTGGGAGTGAGAGAGAGCCTGTGTGTGTGTGTGAGTCAGCATGTGACAGTGAGAGCCCGTGTGTAGGAATGATTGTATGAGAGAGAGCATGTGACAGTGAGAGCCTGTGCTTGAGCAGGACAGCATGTGGGAGTGAGAGAGAGCCTGTGTGTGTGAGTCAGCATGTGACAGTGAGAGCCCGTGTGTAGGAATGATTGTATGAGAGAGAGCATGTGACAGTGAGAACCTGTGCTTGAGCAAGACAGCATGTGGGAGTGAGAGACAGGATGTGCAAGAGAGAGACTGTGTATAAATAATTGTATGAGGGACAGCATGTGAGAATGCCTGTGTATGTGAGAGAGAGAAAGCATGTGAGAATGAGAACCTGACTGTGTGTTTGAGGGAAGCAGACAGATGGAGAGAAAAGAAATATGTTATAAAAGGAATTGGCAAAAAAATAAGAAAGGGAAGGTGGAAAAAAAAAGCCTGTGACCAACCGATTAGAAAACTAAGATCAGACAGCAAATGTAAAAAGAAATAAATTACTTTTTACTGATTGGCACATGTAATCTTTGGGAATGTGCAAGAGTAGCACTTTCTCTATGCGGATCTCACAATGTACGAGATCAGCATAGAGGAACTGGAAGCCCATGGGGCCTGCACAGAGGAGGCAGCAGAATGGGCTTCAGTGCCAATAGCAGCAATCAGCACCTCCGCAATACCCATACAGCAGCAGTGACAGTGGCAGCAGAGGGATGAGAGAGGCTCTGAGATTGCTGGCAAAAGAAAGAGAGGGGGTCTCTGCCTTTAGTGTGTGCATGTGTATGAATGGGAGTCTGCCTGGCGGTGTATGTGTGTGAATGCATGGGTGCCTGCCTGAGGGTGTGTCTGTGTATGAGAATGTATGGGTGTCTTCCTGGGGTTTGTATGTGTGAGAATATGTGCCTGCCTGTTTGTGGTGTATGTGTGTGTGTGAGAATAAATTGGTGCCTGCCTGGGGGTCTGTGTGTGTGAGAATGAATGTGTGCATGCCTGGGGGATGGAGAGGGAATGGTGTGAAAATGAATGGGAGCCTGCCTGGGGTTCAGTGTGAGAATGACTAGGAGCTTGCCTGTGTGTGTGTGTCTGTGTGAGAACGAGTGGGAGCTTGCCTGGGAGTGTGTGTTTGTGTGTATGTGAGGGAGCCAGTGAGAGCATGAGTGTGTATGAGAAAATCCAGGGGAGTAAGAGTGTGTGTGAGTGGGGGGGGGGGGGGAGAGAGTGTCTTACACCCTGAGAGTGTGTCAGTGTCTGTGAGAGCGAGAGGTTATGGTTGGGTATAAGAGCATGAATGTGTATGTATGTGACAGTGTATGTGTGAGAGAGAATGGACATGTGAGTATGTGTGAGAGAGAGAGGATAACCTCCTAATTCTCGACAATATCAGGGTGACTGGAAATCAAGAGCTCCCATGTATGGACAGCAGGGGCTTTTTAAAATCCTTATTAGTTTTAATTATTGTGTGTTATTTGATATATGTACTGTTTTGAAATATTTTATTGGTGTTTGGGAAATTGTAAAAAATGTATATGATTTTAATTAATAGAAATTCTATTTATCAGTAGTTTTAAAATATTTTATTAGTATGGTTTTACTATTATAACTGATGCTTTGTTTCTTGATTTTATTTGTTTTATGAGGAATGGTTGTTCTGTTTTTCCATTGCTAATACACAGAGTCTGGCTTCTTGGGGTTTCCATTTCAGTTTTTTCTAATTTGTGCTCCTTTATTTTGTATTCTGTATTTGGTGAAGGTCTGTCTCTGCTCTGTGTGTGTGACCATGATGAGAGATTCTGCTAGCATAGGGATCTATAGCAATTGGGTTTGTTTTGTTTCCTCAGTAGGTGGTGTATTGGTATTCTAGGACCCAGTGTAATATTTATCCTTGCTTATTCACAGGTAGGGTTATTGTTGTTTGAGTCCTTGGTGTTATTACTGTTATGTTATGATGGGATTGCAGTATAGATTTTGGGTGTCTCTTTTGCGGTGCTTTATGTTAGTTCACAATGTGCCTGGCAGTGGAAGGTGTTTGTGCTGCTGTTACTGTGAGGTGACACCAGAATTTGAAAATATCTTTTAGTATGATGAGCTGTAAGGGAAACATCCAAGCTCCATTGTTTGGGGGAATTTCAGTGGATGCACAGAGATACAGAACTGGAGGTGCAGGATTTGTATTGACATTCTGTCCCTTCCTATATATTCCAGACTTCACTCTCATAATCCATATAGAATTAGTTGAATGAGGCTATCAAATAATTTTATAGTGTGAAACTGGCCAGCTTTTTAAAATAATGCAGAGGACCCTTTGGACTTTTTTTAACAACAATTTTTTTTATAACCAATTTTAAAGCAGGATCCATGCTATAGAGGTGGGTGTGATGAAGAAATGTCATTTTGGCTCCCCCCCCCCACCCAAAACAAATTCTTCTGTCTAGAGATGCCACTGATTTTCTGTGGCACACAAATGCATTGGCCCCTGGGCGCCGGAGACCCTTGGTGCGCCACTGGGTGCGAGCCATATGGGGCCACAAGTGGTGGCAAAGAGGAGTGGAGATTTGGCGGGCCGCAAGCAGTGCCCAATCTGCTCGCGACCCAGAAAACCCCAGTCAGCGGGCGTGATTGAGAATGAGGTAGGAGTCGGGGCCGAGACCGGGGGGGGGGCGCAAGGAAGAAGGCTCGCCTAGGGCGCCAAATCCCCTTGCACCGGCCCTGGGACAGTGTAATACCACGGTATAAATTATATCGCAATGCTAGGGTGGATCAGCTTGGTGACGGAGTGATGCTTTATGTCCGGGATGGCATAGAGTCCAACAGGATAAAGATCCTGCAGGGGACTAAATGCACAATCAAATCTTTATGGATGGAAATCCTGTGTGTGATTGAGAAGAGTATATTGGTGGGAATATCTTACTGTCCACCTGGCCATAATGAACAGATGGATGATGAAATGTTAACATAGATCAGGGAAGCTAACCAATTTGGCAGCACTGTAATAATGGGAGATTTCAATTACCCCAATATTGACTGGATAAATGTAACATCAGGGCATGCTAAGGAAGTAAAGAGTCTACTTGAAATAAATGAACCAACAAGAGAGGGAGCCATTTTAGATCTAATTCTCAGTGGAATGCAGGATTTGATACAAGAGGTAACGGTAGAGGGCCACTTGGTGTCATTGATCATACGCTAGCAAATTTTATTTAATGACTGGAAGGAGGCCATGAAGTAAATCTACAGCTCTAGCATTAAACTTTCAAAAGGGAGACTTTGATAAAATGAGAATAGTTAGAAAAAAAATTGAAAGGTGCAGCTACAAAGGTTGAGTTTAAATCAGGCATTGTCATTGTTTAAAAATCTAAAAAACAATATAGAGTCACAAAAGGCTTAGTTGTAAAGACAAACAAATGAAGAGATCACTTATAATATTATGAATACAAATATTAAAGGACCATCATACTCAGCATTACTGGTACTGTAGACCTTCATTGCTTTTTGTATAATCATCGGTCCTAAAGTTCAAATCGTTATTTTTTGATATTTATTTTGCAAATAAAGGGGCAGATTTTAAAAAAGTACGCCCGCGCGTACTTTTGTTTGCACGACCGGCGCAAACAAGAGTATGCCGGATTTTAATAGATACGCGTGTATTAAAATCCAGGGTTGACGTGCGCAAGGCTGCGCAAAATCGGCAGCCTGCGCGTGCTGAGCCGCGCAGCCTGCCTCCCTTCCCTCCGAGGCCGCTCCAAAATCGGAGCGGCCTCAGAGGGAACTTTCCTTCCACACTCCCCCTGCACCTTCCCCTCCCTTCCCCTACCTAACCCACCCCCCAGCCCTATCTAAACCCCCCTACCTTTGTTTCAAAAGTTAAGCCTGCCCGAGGCAGGCGTAACTCACGCGCGCCGGTGGGCTGCTGGCGCGCCATCATCTGACCTGGGGGCTGGTCCGGAGGCCTCGGCCACGCCCCTGGAACACCCCCGGGCCGGCACCACGCCCCCGAACATCTCACCCCCAACATGCCCCCCTAGCAAAGCCCCGGGACTTACGCACGTCCCGGGGCTTGCGTGCGCCACTGAGCCTATTCAACATAGGCTCGGCGCGCGCAGGGGGAGCTTGGGGCAGGTTTTCAGGGGGTACGCACGAATCTTACCCCCTTTGAAAATCTGCCCCACTTATCTTTGTTAACTTTAGTGTCCATGAAGTATCCCATCAATCCCGATACGGGGAACTGGTGAAGGTTATAAGGATGGTGTGTCTGCCTTTTTACCTGTTGAGCTATGTGCTAGTATTCAGCTTATATATTATATTCTATGCTTATATATCCAGGGAGAGGACAGCAAAGGCAAATCCCTGACCCAACACTTAGGCTACCAGCAGGGTTTGCTGAGGTTTTCAGAGCAGGCCCAAAAAATCAAACCAAGGCAAACACTCTTCTAAACCTCCACTAACTCCAAAAAATCAACTCACACTGTCGCCAGAGCGCTGCTAGAAAACCTTTCCCAGGGGAACGGCCATTCCAGCACCCTCACGGGGAGGGGCTGCATGTGAATGGTATCTCCCCCCTTACAACTATCCTGCACTGATCTAGCTGATACAGGAAAACCCAGGACTTACTGGGAGCGCGACGGGAGGTCCGCTTCACTTGGGTTTCAGCAAAGCTTTTGATACGGTCTCGCACAGGAGGCTCGAGAATAAAATGAGAAGCTTGGGGGGTGGGCCGCTAAGGTGGTGGAGTGGATTACTAACTGGTTGACTGGCAGGAAGCAATGTGTAATGGTAAAATGGAACCCGCTCCGATGAGAGGATGGTGCTAAGTGGAGAATGGACACGCCCTAAAGGAGCAGAGAGAATAAAAAGTGATTTAAGAAAGCTGGGTGAAGATTTGGCAGCTGGGATTCAATGCCAAGAACTGCAGAGTTGTGAACCCATGGGGTGAAAATCCAAAAGAGCTGTGTGTGATGGGGCAAAAGACACGGAGCAGGAGAGGGATCCTGGGGTGATTGTGTCTGGTGATCTGAAGGTGGCAAAGCAATGTGGCCGGGTGGCAGCTAAAGCCAGAAAGATGCTGGACTGCGTAGAGCGTGGTATAACTAGCAGGTAAAGGGAAGGGATAATCCTCTTGTACAGATCCTTGGTGAGCCCTCACCTGGAGTACTGTGCTCAGTTCTGGAGACCGTACCTCAAAAAGGATAGAGACAGGATAGAAATGCTCCTGCGGAGGGCGACCAAAATGGAGTGGGGGTCTGTTTCAGAAGACCTACGAGAAGAGGCTGATGGATCTAAATACGAATACCCTGGAGGAGAGGAGGTGCGGGGAGATTTGAGACAGACCTTCAGATACCGGACAGGTATCAACGATGCACAAACTACAAACCTTTTCCGCTGGAAAGAGTAGAGCTAGGGATCAGGGGGGACGACTAAGAACCAATATCAGGAAATATTTCTTCACAGAGAGGGTGGTGGACGCCTGGAATTCTCTCCCAGAAGAGGTGGTGAAGACGAGAACAGTTAATGAATTCAAATTGGTACGGGACAAATACTGTGGATCCCTAAAGGCATAAAGAAAGGGATGGGATAACATTTCTGCATGGGGGTAACCTGCATGGAGCGGCAGTTACTACCCTTAACAGAAAGCCTGGGGGTAACCTGCATGGAGCGGCAGTTATTACCCTTAACAGAAAGCCTGGGGATAACCTGCATGGAGCGGGAGTTACTATCCTTAACAGAAAGCCTGGGGGTAACCTGCACAGAGCGGCAGTTACTACCCTTAACAGAAAGCTTGGGGTAAAGCAGCAGTTACTACCCTTAAGAGAAAGCGTGGGGGTAACCTGCACAGAGCGGCAGTTACTACCCTTAACAGAACACATGGGGTAACCTGCATGGAGTGGCAGTTATTACCCTTAACAGAAAGCATGGGGGTAACCTGCATGGATTGGCAGTTCTCCATCCACCTCTCACCACCATTCCAGTGCATGATCATTGAGCGAGTGCTAGCAGAATACCTCACCTCAGTCACACATATAGAATACACAGTCCCTCACCAAATACAGTAGAGACAATAAAGTTTAACTAGAAACATGCAAAAACTGAATTGGAAACCATAACAAGACAGACTCCGTTTGCAGTGCACAGATGAATAAGCAGAAACATCACCATTCCTAATTAAACATCAAACAATAAAATCAAGATATATAAACCATCAATCATAATAGTAAAACCATACTCTGAAAAAGAATAAATATTTAAAAGCAGCTGATGAATAGAACATTGAGGGGTAGATTTTACAAATTTGCGCACACGCTTACTTTTGTTCGCACACCAGGCGCAAACAAGAGTACGTGGGATTTTAATAGATATGTGCGTAGCCGTGCATATCTGTTAAAATCCGGGATCGGCGCATGTAAAATTGGCAGCCTGCATGCGCGCTGAGCCGCACAGCCTGCCCCCATTCCTTCCGAGGCCGCTCCGAAATCGGAGCGGCCTCAGAAGGAACTTTCCTTTCACCCCCCTGCACCTTCCCCTCCCTTCCCCTATCTAACCCACCCCCCCAGCCCTACCTAAACCCCCCCTACCTTTGTTGCACAAGTTACGCCTGCCTGAGACAGGCGTAACTTACGCACGCCGGGCCGGCCGTCGGCATGCGATTCCCAGGCCCGGGAGCCGTTTCGGAGGCCTCAGCCACGCCCCCAAAATGCCCCGGGCCGGAACCACGCCCGTGGCCCCGCCCCCAAATGACGCACCGCCGCGACCCCCTCCCCAGGAAAGCCCGAGGACTTACGCACGTCCCGGGACTTGCGCACACCGCCGAGCCTACTCAATATAGGCTCGGTGCGTGCAGGGGGAACTTCGGGCAGGTTTTCGGGGGGTACACGCGTATCTTATGCACGTAGCCCTTTGAAAATCTGGCCCTGAATGATTAAAATATAACAGGGGTTTTTTTTAAATTTTCCAATCAATAAAATATTTCAAAACAGCAGATGCATCAAATAACACCAAATAATTAAAAATAAGGCTAAAAAAAATCCCTTGGTCTACATACCTGGGAACTTTAAATTCCAGTCACCCACAGATTGTCATGGATTAGTCAGGGATAGGAGATATGCTCAAACTTTCTCCTCTCTCTTATATATACACACTTTTTAACATATACTGTATGCTCATTCTCACACAAACTCCCTTATATTTTCTCTCACATATATGCTGACTGGCTCACACACATGCTCACTGTTTTAAATAGTCCTCTTGCTCACACAAATGCTCATTGGCGTGCTCATTCTCTCTCACTCACATACAGGTCTATCCAGTACCGAGCGGTAGGTGAGCTGCGTTAGTGCCTACGGCACCCGCGGTTGCCGCACGCACAGTGCAGCTCACCTTCCGCTCGATCCTGAACACTAATTTTATGTAAATGTAAACCGTGTCCGAAAAGCCTCAGGCCCGCGCAACCCATTTTACTGGATAGAGCGCCTATACAGGATCCTGGGTGTGCGGGCCTAAGGCTTCACGGCCACGCTGGTATCTGTCATTTCAAATGTCATTTGAAATGACAGATACCAGGAAGCGAAAAAACCAAAAGCAAGAAGTAAGTCGCTTCGCCGCTTCACTCTTCCCTCCTCCCGGAGCAGGGCGCGAAAAGCAGCCTTGCTCTGGGAGGAGGGAAGCGGCGAAGCGACTTACTTCTTGCTTTTGGTTTTTTTGCTTTGCCGCTGTCAGTGTCTTCCCTTCCTCTTGGAGCAGGGCGCGAAAAGCAGCCTTGCTCCGGGAGGAGGGGAGAATAGACATGGACAGCGGCGAAGCGAAAAAAAACCAAAAGCAATTTTGGTTTTTTTTCAAAAAGCTAAAAGTAAGTTGCTTCGCCGCTATCAGTGTCCCCCTTCCTCCCGGAGCAAGGCTGCTTTTCGCGCCCTGCTCCGGGAGGAGGGGAGAAGAGATGACAGCGGCGAAGCAAAAAAAAAAGCGAAAAAACCAAAAGGGGACCCGACCCGACCTACTTTTGCAGCCGTCCGGCATCGTTGCTCCCCTGCCTCGTCCGGGAAGATGGCTGCCAGCACGGGGGAAAGCGGCCCCTGTGCATTCAATTGGCTGCCGTGACGCCAAACGTCGTGACGTCACGTCTTGAGCAGCCAATTGAATGCACAGGGGCCACTTTCCCCCGTGCTGGCAGCCATCTTCCCGGACGAGGCAGGGGAGCAACGATGCCGGACGGCTGCAAAAGTAAGTCGGGTTGGGTCCCCTTTTGGTTTTTTCGCTTCGCCGCTGTCATCTCTTCTCCCCTCCTCCCGGAGCAAGGCGCGAAAAGCAGCCTTGCTCCGGGAGGAGGGGGGACACTGACAGCGGCGAAGCAACTTACTTTTAGCTTTTTGAAAAAAAACCAAAATTGCTTTTGGTTTTTTTTCGCTTCGCCGCTGTCAGTGTCTATTCTCCCCTCCTCCCGGAGCAAGGCTGAAAAAGCAGCTCCGGGAGGAGGGAAGAACTGAAGCGGCGAAACAACTTACTTGCACGGGGGAAAGCGGTCTCCGTGGCAGCCCCAGTCCTCTCCCCTGCTCCCGAAGCCAAAAAAAAAAGCGAAAAAAATGTTGCAGCCCCCCTCCGGACATCGGAGGGGGGCTGCAACGTTTTTTCGCTTTTTTTTTTGGCTTCGGGAGCAGGGGAGAGGACTGGGGCTGTCACGGAGACCGGCACCCACGATCGCGGCCGGGGCAGGTGAGCGGGGGCTGGGGGAAAGCTTGCCATCTACCCTTACCCCTGCCTCTACCGCAGGGGTCAGGGTAGGCGGTAAGTTTGCAGGTTAAACGTGCGACAAAACGGCAGGGAAAACTAGCGATAGTCGGGGCGCGGGTTACGGGATGCTAGGGAATAGCTAATTCGCTCGTTTGCATGCAATATCGAGCTAATTCGCTCGTTTGCATGCAATATACATGCCGCGGGCGGAAGGGGTTGCCCGGGGAATTTAGGACACGGTAGGAGTAGGTTAAAGGGGATTCGGGATCGCAGGAGGGGCTAACGCGGCCGGAACGTGAGTAAAAAGCGGCTTAGGAGCAGGGTAAACGCGGCCGCACTTTACAGGATAGGCCTGATAATGTGAACTGGCTCACTCACATGCTCTGGAAAACACAGTAAGCCTGAGTATTATGGAAAAAGAATTGTGTATCACAAATTACTATTTCAACAATCTAATTAACATGCTCTCTGATCCTGTATAGACCCATAATGTGAATGTTGCTTATGCAACAATCTAGTTAACATGTTCTGATTTTGTGTTGACCCATAATGTGAATGTTGTTTATGTAAACCATTGTGATCTTTTGGAATGACTGTATATAAAATGCCTAAACAAACAAACAAACAAATAAATACATAAATAAAAGATTCCTCATAAAACATTAAGCAATAAAGTCAAGAGACATAAACCATCATTCATAATATTAAAACCATACTAAAAAGAGAATAAATATGTCAAGCAGGCAACATTGATTGCAAACAAAATTTAAATTAGTAGGGTTATAAATTTCCAGGTCTCCAGTCACCCACAGATTGTTGTGGATTGGGGGTGGAGGCCTCACAATCTTTACCTCTCTCTCCCTCCCCAACACACACACACAAGCTGTCACACAAAAGGCTCTCTCTCACTCATATATACGCTGTCACATGCACAGCCTCTTTCACTCTCTCACACACACACACACACACAATCTCAGGCTCTCAAAACACATACAGGCACTCTCACTCTCATACATACGCAGTCTCTCACACATACACAGGCTCTGTCGCACTTTCATACATGCGCAGGCTCTCTTGTACACACACACACACATGCAGGCTCTCATACACACACCCAGGCTCTCGCTCTCTCATACACACACATACACACATATAGTTTTCAGGCAGCGCTGCTCCTCAATGCTGGAAAGGAGGTGGAAGATGGCCACTGCTGCCCTCGGCTCCTGCAAGGTGGGGAGGGAGGGGAGGGCCTTGGCTGTGGCCGTGCAGGACTTTCTTCGGGCCGCGGCAGGATGGGCTCTGCTGGGGCTCCGCAGGTTTTTTTTCTTCGGGGCAGGAGAAACCACGTGATCGGAGCGACCGGCCCTGGTTAGTCCTGTTTTGATATAGAAAGTTTATTTTATTGTAATTGTTTTCTTGTGGCTTTCAGAGGGACAAGCCCATGCCGTGTTACACAGGCCTAATAATGTATGGGTTCCAAGTGTCTTGTTTGCTTTTTTGCAAGGTTTTCTGGTTGGCACCACAGCATTGCATGTAAATATAACATGCACATTGTCAGTGATATTTTATTTCAGAAGACTGTATTTTGAATATCCTTTCATGTAAAATCTATTATTATAAATGTATAATTTATAATCCTGCGTAGGGAGGATGTGACAAGGTGGGATGGGAGTGCAAGGCTGTACCACCCTTGGGCATTGCTGGACAAACATTTGACAGAGTCTCCTAACTCATAGGGTCACGTTTTGTGTAATGGGTGAGGGCGCAGCTTTTCACTTAGCCAAAGGTCCCAAATTGCCTGGGTACGGCTGTGGTTACTATCCTTAACATCATACATGGGGGTAACCTGCATGGAGCAGCAGTTACCACCATAAGCGAATAGCTGGGCAGACTGGATGGACCATCTGGCCTTTATCTGCCGTCGTTACTATGTAAAGAGTAGCAAATCGCCCAGACAAGATGGTATATACCCCAGAGATCTGAAAGAAGATTGGAGGGTGGTGATCTTTAAAAAGGGCTCCAGGGGTGATCCGGGAAACTACAGACCAGTTGGCCTGACTTCAGTGCCAGGAAAAATAGTGGAAAGTGTTCTAAATATCAACATCACAGAGCATATAGTGAGACATGGTTTAATGGAACAAAGTCAGCATGGCTTTACCCAAGGCAAGTCTTGCCTCACAAATCTGCTACTTTTTTTGAAGGAGGTTAATAAACATGTGGATAATGGTGAGCCTGTGGATATAGTGTTTTTGGATTTTCAGAAGCCGCTTGACAAAGTCCCCCATGAGAGACTCCTGAGAAAATTAAAAAGTCATAGGAGAGGAGGCGATGTCCTTTTGTGGATAGCAAACTGAATCAGAGAGCAGGATTAAGTGCTCAGTTTCCTCAGTGGTGAAATGTAAACAGTGGAGTGCCTCTGGGATTTGTACCGGGATCAGGGATTTTTAATATATTTATAAATGATCTGGAAAAGGGAACGACAAGTGAAGTGATCAAATTTGCAGATGACAAAATTATTCTGAGTTCTGAAATCACAAGCAGATTTGTGAGAAATTGCAGGAGGACCTTGTGAGACTGGAAGACTGGGCATTCAAATAGCAGATGGAATTTAATGTGGACAGTACACAGGGAAAAGAAACCCGCACTGTAGTTCCATGATCTTAGGTTCCACAATAGGAGTAACTTCCCAGGAAAAGGATCTGGGCGTCATGGTGGACAATACTTTGCAATCCATGGCTCAGTGTGTGGTGGCGGTCAGAAAAAGCAAACCGGAATTATTTGGAAAGGAATGGAGAACTGTGCACAGCGCGAGTGGTCTACAGCTGGCTGGAGGGCAGATTCCAGTCTGGACTCTGGCTGTCTGTTATACAAACTTTATTATTTACAGCCAAATGAATAACAGAAGCCGCTTACCCTCAGCACTGCTTTTCAAATCTACAGCAATAGGTAAGTTATTTTTGTAGGAGCTGCCTTCTCCTCTACTCCCCAGGGCCTCTATCTGCTCTCCACTGAGCCTAAGCTATATTCCTCCTCAGGGGAGCCGCCCTGTACCCAGAATGCCTTGTCTTAAGGTGGACTGGGACCAGTCCTTTAAGGAGTTCTGAGGGTTTCTCTGGTGCACTCTGTCACAAGAACAAATAGAGAATGTCATCAGGCCTCTGTATCGCACAATGGGGAGACCACACCTAGAGTACCGTGTACAATTCTGGTTGCCACATTTCAAAAAAGATATAGTTGCACTGGAAAATTTACAGTGAAGGGTGACAAAGTGGATGGACCAGCCCTCCTATGAGGAAAGGCTGTTTAGCTTAGGGGAGATATGATAGGGGTCTATAAAATCATGAGTGGATTAGAATAGGTAAATGTGAATCGGTTATTTACTGTTTCAAAAACTATAAAGACTAGGGAAAACTCCATGAAGTCAGTAAGTAGCACATTTAAAATGAATCAGAGAAAATTATTTTTCATTCAATGCTCAGTTAGGTTCTGGAATTCATTGCTGGAGGATGTGGTAAAAGCAGTGGGCATAGATGGGTTTAAAAAAGATTTGTACATTTTATTGGCAGAGAAGTCCATAAACTATTAATCAGGTAGACTTGGGGAAAGCCACTTCATATCCCTAAGCATTAGCAGCATGGGATCTGTCTACTGTTTGGGATCCTGCCAGGTACTTGTGACCTGGCCACTGCTGGAAACCAGACACTAGGCTTGATGGACCCTGACCCAGAATGGCAGTTCTTAAGTAAGAAAGTTTCAAAGTTGAGTCAAAGATCTACGTGGCACCATTCCCAGTCAGCACGCCCAGGCCACTGACCAGTTGAAAAGGATACAACAAATGATTGCTGTCACTAACCAACACTGCACAAAACAGCTGTCCAACAGTGCAAAGGTAATGAAGGCGTCCTCTTCGGACAACCATGCAAAAGATTTAGAGGACCTAGACCTAGCAACAATTCAGCACAGCTTTGGTCTCAGCTGGGATCTCAGTCCAGGAAAAGCCATATACCAGATGTGAGATCCAATCATCAGTGAACAGCCTATATGATCCTCTTGGATTTGTAACTCCAGTCTCTATACAAGGGAAATCATTGTTAGGAGATCTTTCAGCAGAGACATGAAAATGGGACACCCCACTGCCCCTAAGCAAGAAAGGGGAGTGGGAGACACGGAGAGTCCCCCTACAAGTTCATGAACAGCTCCAGATTTCACGTGCATCTACCTCTGTTTGTCTCACTATAGCACAATACAGGGATATCAGTGTCTTTTCAGATGCTTTGGTGAAAACTATAGCTGCGGTAGCTTACTTGAAGATAACAGACATTGAAGGTAAACCCCATGTGGGATTTGTCCTTAGTAAGGCTAAATTAGCTCCATAGACTAAGCTGCACCATCCCAAGACTTAAATTGTGTGGGGCAGTGTTAGCAGTGCAAATTGCTGAATTGGTACTGAATGAAAGAGACTTGCAGCCTGACATGGTTAACATTTTACACTGACCATAAAGTGGTTTTGGATTACATATACAATCAGAGCAGGAGGTTTGTATGTGTATGTGAGCAACAGGGTTGAACGCATCAGAAAATCAATCCGGCCAGAGCAGTGGCACTACATTCCCACTACGTGAAGGGAACCCCGCAGAAAATGTATGAGGTCCTGTCTCTGCAGCTCGCCTAATGCAGTCCTACCTAGCTGCAGGGCTGCTGCTTCCATTAGGAAAACTAGGCAGTTGCCTAGAGGGCTGATCATTTGTGTGAGGCCGCCAGCAGAGTCCATCCCGCTCGCGGCCGGGATTAGCAGGCAGGCCTGGTAGGGCTGTGGGCGAAGCTGATCCCGCTCTTGGCTGAAGATAGAACCGGCAGGCAGTGAGTGGAGCCCATCCCGCCCATGACAGAAGACAGACGGAGGTCCGGCAGAAGAGAGAGAGAGAGAGAGGCCTCAGAATGGCTGAAGACAGAAGAGAGAGGCCGAGGAGAGCTGGGGGCCGAGCCTTTACCACCTGCATAAGGAAGAAGAAACAGAGGCCCAGAATGAGAGTGGAGACCAAGAGAACCTGTGACCCACAGAGAAATTGGAAGGGTGCCTCTGTACGTTTGTTTGGAGGAGAAGTCCATTAACTGCTATTAATCAAATTTACTTAGGGAATAGCCACTGCTATTAATTGCATCAGTAGCATGGGATCTTCTTAGTGTTTGGGTACTTGCCAGGTTCTTGAGGCCTGGTTTGGCCTCTGTTGGAAACAGGATGCTGGGCTTGATGGACCCTTGGTCTGACCCAGCATGGCAATTTCTCATGTTCTTATGTTCTTATGATGGTGCCTCTGTATGTTGGTGTGTGTGAGGTAATGAGGGTTCCTCTGTGTGTGTGAAAGAGAGAGAGAGAGGGAACTTATGTGAGGTAGTGTATATGAGTGAGAAATTGGGTGCATGTATGTGTATGAGAGAAGGAGCCTCTGTGAAGGAATGTGTGTGTGTATGCAAGAGACACAGAGTGAGGTGATATATGAGAGAGGGAGATAGAGGAAGGGTGTGTGGGAGAGACAGAGACGAAGCCTCTTTGGGAAAGTGTGTTTGTGAGTGAGAGAGAGGGAGCTCATATAAGAGTGGGTGGGTGGGTGAGAGGGATTGTGTATATACGAGAGAGAGAGGGTGTGTGCGTGAGAGAGAGAGAGAGAGGAAGGGTGACTGTTGAGGGTGTGCATGTGAGTAAGACAAGGAACCTATGTATGTGTGTGTGTGTGAGAAAGAGAGAAGGGTCCTGCCTAAGAGAATGAGGATGTGTGTATGTGAGGGAGAGAAGGTGTGAAAGCGAGAGAGTATATGTGTAGGTGTGTGTGTGCACGCATAAGTGAGAAAGCATGTATATGTATGGTAGAGTGTGTATATGTGGGAGAGCCTGTGTGTTTGTGTATGTGTGTGTGTGTATATGAGAGAAAGAAGAAAGTTTGTGTACAACCCCCATTCCCCACCTCATTAGATAATCCATGACAACCTCAGGGCATCTGGAAATCTAAAGTTCCCAGGTATGGTGAGTGGTTCATTTTATACTCTTGTTAGTTTTAGTCACTGGGTGTTAATATTTGATGTGTGTGCTGCTTTTCAGCACACACATCAAATATTAACACAGTACTATCTTTCGGATAGTAGAAAGACTAGGGGGCACTCCATGAAGTTAACATGTGGCACATTTAAAACTAATCGGAGAAAGTTCTTTTTTACTCAACGCACAATTAAACTCTGGAATTTGTTGCCAGAGGATGTGGTTAGTGCAGTTAGTGTAGCTGGGTTTAAAAAAGGATTGGATAAATTCTTGGAGGAGAAGTCCATTACCTGCTATTAAGTTCACTTAGGGGTAGATTTTTAAAAAAAGCGTGTTCGCGTACTTTTGTTGGCGCACCAGGCGCCAACAAAAGTACGCTGGATTTTATAAGATACGCGCGTAGCCGCGCGTATCTTATAAAATCCTGGATCGGCGCACGGAAGGCTGCCGATTTTGGGCAGCCGGCGCGCACCGAGCCGCACAGCCTGCCTCCGTTCCCTCCGAGGCCGCTCCGAAATCGGAGCGGCCTCGGAGGGAACTTTCTTTCACCCTCCCCTCACCTTCCCCTCCCTTCCCCTACCTAACCCACCCCCCCGGCCGTATCTAAACCCCGCCCCTACCTTTATCCATTTTACTATTATTGATGTTTTATATTTCTTTATTTTCTTATTTGATATTTTATGAAGAATGGCAGTGTTTCTGTTTTCTCATTGTTGTGCTGCATACAGAGTCTAGTGTCATGCTTCTAGTTCAGTTTTTGACTGCACATTTTTAATTTATGGTCTCTTTATTCTGTATTTGGTGGTTTGTCTATGTTCTGCATGTGTGATCAAACTTGAGGTATTCTGCTAGTGTATAGTTTTTGTGTAGGGTTCTATAGCAGCTAGACTTGTTCTGTTTTCTAATAGGAAGTGTATTGGTGTTTTTGGCCTGGTAAAATATTTACATCATTGCCTTTTCTTAGGTAGAGTTGTTAATATTTTAAATACTGGCAGTTAATGCTGTTTTGGTATGGGAGTTTTACTACATTGTAACTGTAATTCAATTTGCTCATGACTTTGAGTGCCAAGTCTACACCCAACAGGTAATACAATAGGCCTTTTAGTAGGGTTTTCGAGTTGACATACAATATGTATACTATATTTACATGCACTGCTGTAAGTGATATTTTTATCGCAGAAAACTATACTTTGAATGTCCTATTTCATGTAAAATCTATTATAAACACAATACCAATCAAACATTCTTGAGGATAACTGCAAAATAGCAGATTTCTATGTTTATAAATCTTTACTTAAATTGTTCAAAAAAGCTTACTGGAAATGGTATCAGATTATTTAGTGCTCCCAGTCTCATGGGCTCTTGCCCTTACAGGGCTACAACCCCTCTCTTGTATAGGCACTATCTGATTACGTCACCTACCATTTCCATGTAAGGTTTTATAAAAATTATAAAACCTTATATGGAAATGGTTTTATAAAAGGGAGTCGATATGGAGCGGATATCAGACCTCCAGGCCGAATCATCGGGACTTACGCACGTCCCGGGGCTTTGCACGCGCCGGCGTGCAGGGCTTTTAAAATCTAGCCCTTAGTTTTCAGACTTTTTAAAATTAAGTCAAGCATTAGAAGGAATGGGAGAGGGGACCATAGCTACAGAGGGGAAAATGGCCACAAGAGAAAATATTGGGGTAATGCGGCCCTTGGATGAACCTAAAGAAATCACCTTGCAATCATTATGGACTGCAATAAAGTCTTTAGAAAATGCAATTATTGATCTGACTAGAGTGACAATAGATTCAAATAAACGTTTTGATAACATTGAATCTTCTCTTGGTAAGAAACAAGAAAAGATTGAACAAATGGAGATTAAAATGGTTAAACTAGAGAGCTTGCAGCAAAAACTTGCTAAAGCTGAGATACTATATGAAAAAAAATTTGAAGGGATTGAGAATACATTGAAATATTTAAATTTAAGAATGCTTAATTTCCCTAGACATGAGTTAATCTCAGCATATGATGTTTAAAGAATATTTAGTGCAAATATTAAAAATGCCAGAAAAATCATTGCCTGTTTTATCAAAAATATACCATGTGATACCAAAAGATAAAATAGATGATAAGAATAAAATAGCGGAAGATCAGGTTAATCTCTCAGACATAATTGAATCCTCTATTGAGAAATTAATTTCAAATAGAAATGATATGCATATAACATTTACTTTTGCAGCAGATAGAGAAACTGTTTTAAGGCTTTATATGAGGAATCGTCTCGCTTTGTTTCACGGAGATAAAATACGTATATATCCTGATTTCAGTAGAACGACTCAGGAAAGGAGAAGAAAGTTTTTAGTTTTGAGAAATGAGGTAGAATCCAAGGGCGGGAAAATGTTATTAAAGTTTCCGTGTAAATGCGAAATTGTATGGAATAATCAGAAGTACATTTTCTTTGAAACATCTCAACTTCGTGCTTTTCTTGATGCCCAGTCCCCTCAGTCTGTAGTAATGGGGCCTAATGCAAAGTCGTGATATCCAGATGATACTCTCAGTTTTCAGTTGTAATTAGGAGGACTTCCTCCTTTTTGTCCTTTTACCGCTCTTGTTTTCCTAAACTATTTATCTCTCTGATATTGCCTAGAATTTCAGATGTTATGTTACTTTAAAATAGTTTTGGAGTGTATTGATATTTTGTTGTAATGATAATATCTGGTAATTGTAATAATATTCCTATTTTGTTTTGAATAAGCATAAATAAAAAAAAATGATAAGGGGAAGGAACAGCTCCCCTATGAGGAAAGACTAAAGAGGTTAGGACTTTTCAGCTTGGAGAAGAGACGACTGAGGGGGGATATGATAGAGGTGTTTAAAATCATGAGAGGTCTAGAACGGGTAGATGTGAATCGGTTATTTACTCTTTCAGATAATAGAAAGACTAGGGTGCACTCCATGAAGTTAGCATGGGGCACATTTAAAACTAATCGGAGAAAGTTCTTTTTCACTCAACACACAATTAAACTCTGGAATTTGTTGCCAGGGGATGTGGTTAGTGCAGTCAGTATAGCTGTGTTTAAAAAAGGATTGGATAAGTTCTTGAAGGAGAAGTCCATTACCTGCTATTAAGTTCACTTAGGGAATAACCCCTCCATTAGCAATGGTTACATGGGATAGACTTAGTTTTTGGGTACTTGCCAGGTTCTTGTGGCCTGGATTGGCCACTGTTGGAAACAGGATGCTGGGCTTGATGGACCCTTGGTCTGACCCAGCATGGCATGTTCTTATGCTCTTAGAGGGCACTCCATGAAATTAGATAGTAGCTCATTTAAAACAAATCAAAGAAAATTCTTTTTCACTCAGCGCATAGTTAAGCTCTGGAATTCATTGCCAGAAGATGTGGGTTACAGCAGGGGGTATAACTGTGTTTAAAAAAGGTTTGGATAAGTCCTTTGAGGAAAAATCCATAAAATGCTATTAATTAATAAGCAATAGTAGCTTGAGCTCTATTTGTTTTGGTACTTGCCAGGTACTTGTGACTTGGATTGGCCACTGTAGGAAACAGGATGCTGTGCTTGATGGGCCCTTGGTCTGGCCCAGTATGGCGTATCTAATGTTCTAATGGTTTATAGATTTTCTTCCAGAGATTGTCCAAACCTTTTTTAAATGCAGCTACACTAATAGCTTTACCACATCCTCCAGCAACAAATTCCAGAGTTTAATTATGCATTGAGTAAACAAATACTTTTTCTAATTGTCTTAAATGTCTCACCTAGTAACTTCAATGTGTGACCCTCTAGTCTTTGTACTTTTTGAAAAAGTAAACAACCAATTTGCGTTTGCTGTTCCACTCCACTCATTATTTTATAGACCTCTATCATCTCTCCCCTCAGTCTCTCTTCTCCAAGCCGAAGAGTCCTAGCCTCTTTAGCCTTTCCTCTTAGGGGAATCGTTCCATCCCCTTTATCATTTTGGTTGCCCTTCTCTGTACCTTTTCTAATTCTGTTGTCTTTTTTGAGATGCGGTGACTGGAATACTCAAGGTGTGATTGCACCAGGAAGCGTGATCACTTTAGATTCCTCACTAGCGGGCCGATTCAGTAAAGTCCGCGGGAGAATGCCCGCTCGCCTGTGCGCACGATTCAGTATTTAAATGAGGTCCAGCGATAGAAACGGGCAAAAGGAGGTGCTAGGGACACTAGCGCGTCCCTAGCGCCTCCTTTTGGCCCGGAGCGGCGGCTGTCAGCGGGTTTGACAGCCGACGCTCAATTTTGCCGGCGTCGGTTCTCGAGCCCGCTGACTGCCACGGGTTCGGAAAACGGACGCCGGCATAAATGAGTGTCCGGTTTTCGACCTGACAGCCGCCGGCCGATTTCAAAATTTTTTTTTATTTTTTTACCCTTCTGGACCTCCGACTTAATATCGCTATGATATTAAGTTGGAGGGTGCACAGAAAAGTAGTTTTTACTGCTTTTCTGTGCACTTTCCCGGTGCCCAAAGAAATTTGCGCCTACCTTTGGGTAGCCGCTAATTTCTGAAAGTAAAACGTGTGGCTTGGCTGCACATTTTACTTACTGAATCATGGGCGAATACCTACTAGGGCCCTCAACATGCATTTGCATGTTGAGGGCCCTATTAGGTTTGGCGGGTTGGACGCGCGCTTTCCGCCCCTTACTGAATAAGGGGTAAGGGAAAATGCGCGTCCAATTGCGTTGGAGCGCACTGTACTGTATCGGCCCGATTGACTGTAATATTCTTAATTAGTGTTAGTTAAAAGTGGAATCTTATGATTGCAGACAGGGAGTGTCCTGTCTCCACAGGTTTTTTCTGTTTATTCAATGTTGTCCTGCTTTCACAGTGTCCTGTTTCTGTTGCTCATGCTGTTGTTCATGCTTTGCTCTGCATAGTTTCTTTGTTGTTGTTATGCTGTAACTGGTGGTCTGCCTGCCTGTTCACTGCTTCTGCTATATTCACTGCAGCTGACTGAAGGGTTAACCGCTGACTTAGAAGCAGGGGTTCCTATGTTTTTAACTACGGTTTGGCCTGTCTTCAGTCTACTCTATGTGTCCCCCAAGCTAATCTGCCCAGCCCTGCAGAATAATCCTCATTTTTTTTTTTTTTTTATTTAAAGTTTATTGTACGTATGGTATATTAACAGAGCAATTCTTTGCAAAAGACAACAGTAAGTGTAATCATACATACAAGTCAGACTGTTGTAAGTTGTATGCTAAAGTAAACAACCAATAAAACTTATAACATCAGCTGTGCGTCTCTTTACTGATCTGATCCCCCCCCCTATTTTTATATCCCCCCCTATCCCAACACTATTCCTTCATTGTGGCCCATGAATTTCCTCTGCTGAGCAGATGCCGACATAGCCACCTGTACTATGTTATTCTAGATAGATAACTGCCACTGTCTGTATTTACGCCATACTTGTAAGAATGTCCCATATGTTTTATGTAATAGCGCTGTAATTTCGGCTAAGGAATATCTTTTTTTTAACTTATCTTGTACACCCCTCAGTGTGGGGAGGTGCTCTGCCCTCCATAATTGTGCAAGATGTAATCTAGCTGCAGTCAAAATGAAGGAGAGCAT
This sequence comes from Rhinatrema bivittatum, assembly GCF_901001135.1. Taxonomy (NCBI): domain Eukaryota; kingdom Metazoa; phylum Chordata; class Amphibia; order Gymnophiona; family Rhinatrematidae; genus Rhinatrema; species Rhinatrema bivittatum. Next base: position 28,951,554 of record NC_042623.1, on the reverse strand, counting down.
GCGATTGTCATAACCACCCAATGTCAACACCTCCTGCCCCAATAGCGCTTGGCCCGGGGTAAGTCGTATTGGCACCGGGAAAATCTGTCCTAGCCACTCCTCAACTTCTCGCCAGTAGTCTACAATCCTCGGACACGTCCACCACATGTGCATGTAATCACCTCTCTGATGGCACCCTCTCCAGCAGATATCAGAGGCCAGACGTTTCATCTTATGTAATTGTACCGGGCAATAGTGCCAGCGATATAATAACTTAACAGCATTTTCCCTCATGGAGGCCGCTATTAGCCCCTTACCTAATCTCCCGAAAATCCCCTCCCATTCCTTCTGCGTGAGTGAACATTGGAGATCAGTTTCCCAAGCCGACATTTGTTTCGTTTTGCTGAACGGCTGAGCACCCAATAAGGAATAAATCTGAGACAGCAAATGCGGAGCTTGATCCGCTTGTACACACAGTTCTTCAAAAGCTGATTTACCTTGTAGAAACGCAGCCTGTAGCATATGAGTTTGCGCAAAGTGACGCAATTGTAAGTAGGGAAAGATACCCTCCGGGGATAAGCCAAATTTAGTCTGCAGCTCTGAGAAAGGTAAGAGAGCCCGTCCTCCCCATAAGGAACTCCATGTAACTATTCCCTTCTGTCTCCACTCCCTAAATGCTGGATTGGTAAATCCGGCTGGAAACTTACAATTCGCATATAAGTATGTTCTCTGGTGATAAGCCTTGGTACCCACCAATAAGTGTCGATTAGCCTCCCATACCTGCAAGAGAAGTCTCATGGATGGCGGTAACACCTCTCCCGGGCATAGCTGCCATGAGGAGGATGGTTGCCATATAAAACTAGTAAGTGGAATGTCAGCTAAGAGTTGCTGACTAAGTTGTATCCAAGGTTTTATTTCTTGTGTCCTATGCCAATCTACAATCAGCTTAAACTTAGCCGCTAAGTAATATCGTTCCAAATGCGGAACTCCCAATCCTCCTTGACCCCGAAACCGATATAGGGTTGATCTTGCAACCCTCGGTCTCCGACCTCCCCATACATATTTCAAGACCCGATTTTGCCATTTAAGGAGAACCTGTTTTGGCACTGGAATAGGTAGGGATTGGAATAAGTACATCAGCCTAGGTAACGCCATCATTTTGACAGCCGCAATGCGGCCTAGCCAGGAGATCCGGTATCTGTTCCACTCCTCCAGATCAAGAGTTATTCGAGCCCATAAGGCCTCGTAATTTAATTGAAACATATTCATGTTCACACTGAGGTATATGCCCAAGTATTTTATTTTTTGTTGTGCCCACTTGAATTTATACTGTCTGCGGAGCTTGGTCGCTATTGAGGGCTCAACATTAATATTCAGGATCTCAGATTTGTCCCAATTCATCCGAAAGCCTGATACCCGTCCAAAAGCTTCCATCTCATCAATCAGAGGAGGTAATGAGGACACCGGATCGGTGATAGTGAACAGAATATCGTCAGCATAGAGAGACATTTTAGTCGAAAGCTGACCCACATCTACCCCTTTAATATTATCTGCACCCCGTATCTTAATAGCCAGCGGTTCAAGGAAAAGAGCGAATAATAGGGGGGACAGCGGACATCCCTGTCGCGTACCTCTCCTTACCGGGAAAGAATCCGTATAGCCGCCATTAACTTTAATGCGGGCACAGGGCTGCGTATAGAATTGCTCTATCCATCGCAGAAAGGATTCCCCAAATTTCATTTTCCGCAATACAGAAAAAAGGTAGGGCCAGTGGACCCTGTCAAAAGCTTTCTCTGCGTCGACAGAGAGCGCCAGTGCCGCCGAGCCTTGCTTTTTCACCCACCATATAACATCCATGATCTTTTGGATATTATCACTGGCTTGCCTCCCTGGGATAAATCCCGCCTGATCGGGATGGATCAAGTCGGCAATAAAACCGTTCAATCTGATTGCCAGAATTTTGGCCAATATTTTGAGATCCAGATTAATTAAAGAAATTGGGCGGTAAGAACTACAAAGTGTGGGATCCCGCCCTGGCTTAAGTAACACTGTAATCCCCGCAGCGTTGGCTGCCGAGGATAGAACCCCCTCGTGCTTCAACGCCTTATAATAATTGGCCAATACTGGCGCCAGCTGCTGGGCGAAAACCTTATAAAAGCGCCCCGTATAACCATCTATTCCCGGTGACTTCCCTAATTTCAGAGCTTTAATGGCGGCTAAGATTTCGATTTCGGAGACCTCCTTATCCAGTATAAATTGTTGGGCAGCCGTTAATTCCGGTAAAGGAACCGATGCCAAATACCCGAAAACACCCTCTGAAGTAATAGTATCATCCTGTGCATATAATTCAGCATAGAATTGTAAAAACTGTTGTCTAATAGTTCTGTTGTCCCCTGCCATAGAACCCTTCGCTGTCTTGACCTTAGTTATTATCGATTGAGCCTGCCTCTTCTTGAGAGCATGAGCTAACAGTCTCCCCGCCTTATTGCCCCCTTCAAAATACTTTTGTTGCATTAGTTCCAATTGGTGAGCCAGGGTCGCAGTGTCGATAGCTGCTATTTGACTCTTTAGGGTGACAATCTGTGAGTAAGACACCCGTCTGGGACCCGGGCTCTTATGAAGTCTTTCCATCCCTTTAAGTTGGAGAATGAGCTTCGCTCGGGTTTGTTCCCTCTGTTTCTTGAGGAGAGCCGCCCTTGCTATAAAACGCCCCCTAAGGACCGCTTTCAAACATTCCCAAATAGTAATCGCACTCACCTCCCCATTGTCATTGATGGTTAAGTAATCCCCTATCTCATCTTGTATTTGGGAGACAAACTGCTCATCATGGAGTACGGAATCATTAAACCTCCAAAATCTATGACCCTTATCCTCGTCAAAGAGGCGGAGGGATACCCAGATGGGAGCATGATCCGACCACACGATAGGTTCTATATCTGCCCCATCCACCCTATTATAGGTGGCTCTAGAACTCAGGATCATATCCAATCTGGAGTAGCTCTCGTGAGGTGCAGAATAAAAGGTGTAGTTTCTATCAGTTGGGTTTCTATGCCTCCATATATCCACCAACCCCTGGTCCTTTATGAAAGTTTTCAACGCTATTCTAGCCGATTTAGAATCCGCACTCTGGCCCTTAGACGTATCCAATCTAGGATTCACCGTGATATTAAAATCCCCTCCTATCACCGTCTGACCTTCCAAGACAGTGGATAGGGTTTCATTCAGGTCAGTGTAAAATGTATCTTTATGTACTGTGGGTCCATAAAGCGATACTAAGGAAAGTATTTCCCCACCCAACCGTATCTTAACCACCACATATCGCCCCTCTGGATCCGACCTAGATAGGAGGAATTCGAAAGGCACATCCTTGTGTAACAGGAGTCCCACCCCTGTGTATTTTAGAGTGGGGGTAGCTGCCGCCCAATATTGATGTGAATATTTGTTTGACTTTAATAAGCGCTGATGGTGTTTTCTCAGATGTGTCTCCTGTAAGAATATCACATCTGCGTGAAGGCACCCTAATTCCTTAAATAGGAGATGTCGCTTGCGGGGTGTGTTAAGTCCCTTGACATTCAGAGATAGAAACTTAAGCGTCGCCATCTATGCACCCTTCACTCCTTCCCATGCCCGGGCTGCGCATTCCAAGTTGTGCTGATCGCCCGCTCCAACCTGTCGGGCCATGAATGAAAATAGTATACCGCTTTAAAGCCCCAAAAATCAAGCCTCTAATGGCGTAGAACCTGCGACAGTATGCTGGGGCTACCAGAACAAGCCCCTGTACGACTCCCTGCCCCCGACAACAAAGGAACAGTGTGTGTACAGAAAATTTCCCCCCCCCATCTCCATTTTCCAGGGATAAAGCCCTCATCCCAAGAATTAAATCAGGAGGAAGCATAGTCACCCCCATCCCAGCCCCTGCGGTCCTATATCATAATGTCACATTATCTACCAGCGAACAGTTTAAACCTGAACATTAAACCTGAACCGGGAACTACTATAGTAAGAAAGTCTCACTGTGGAAATCCAATGAAAGTTCATAACGGAACCAAACTTGAAGTGTCCAACTGCGATCCTTCGTCTCTCCAGAGACTCTTCAGGCTGGCTTCTCTGTCCGATCCCGTCCAGCTGAGCTTCGCTGCAACCGCCTCTTTCCATTCTGAACCCTCTGCCACCGGGTAGGCAGGTAGGTAGCTGGCTTCACGGGGCGCGCTGCACTGACATCCGGGGCTGGCAAATCCACAGGCAGGCCGTTATCTCTCAGAATCCCTGCCGCTTCAGAGACGGTGAGAGCTCTATGGGTCGCCCCCTGCATTTGAAAGGAGATACCCCCAGGAAAGAGCCAGCGATACCGTACATGAGCTGCTATAAGCTTAGTAGTGACGCAGCGAAACTCCTGTCTCTTCCTCAGCGTCAGGGCCGCCAAATCCGCAAATACCCCGATCTCGTGGCCCTCCCATTGCCACGACCGCTGTTTCCTGGCGATCATGAAGATTTTATCCTTCTGCGCAAATTGGTGGTAACAAACCACTATATCACGAGGTCTGTTAGCCAGCTTAGGCCCCAGCGATCTATGCGCTCTGTCGATCTGCACCGTAGGTCTTTCGTCCTCACTTGTCGCGGCATCCTGGTCCAGAAAGAAATTGGAAATCCGCTCCACGACAGCCATGCAATCACTAAATTCTTCTGTCTCCGGCACGCCCCGTATGCGGAGGTTCGAGCGCCTGCTTCTATTTTCTATGTCCTCCAGTTTGTCCACCAAGGCTTGGGATTGCATCTGCAGAGTTTCCTGGTCCTTCTTAAGTTGCAGTCAGCTCTCCCCCTGTGTATCCACACGCACGTCCAGCTCTTCCAGGCGCCTCCCCTGCTCTGCAGTCTCCTCTCTGAGATCTGCAATCATCTCGGTAACCTCCATTTTATAATTTTTTAAATCCTGCCGCAGTTCTACAAACCACCCGCGCATCTCAGCCCTTGAAGGGCAGTCACAGTCCCGCTCCCTCGCCACGCGGATCGCCCCCTCCGTTTCCTCTACCTCCGCCGCGGGCGCCATGTTGGTGGCTTCCTCCTCCGTCTCCTGCAAGTAAGAAAAGCGCCGCAGGTCCGGAATTTTCCTCTTTGCCGTCATCATAAAAATCCGCAGCAAAGCTTCAGAGTGCCGATCTGATATTTATTTAGATTTTTTTCGGGCTCCCGCCAATATTCGCCGGCTTTGTATGGACCGCGGGGCACGGAGCCGATGAATTAGGCTGCCGGCATGAAGCGTGAAGTCACTTCCTCCAGAATAATCCTCATTTTACTTGTCTTTATTTCAGGGGTGTTGCTAGATATGTCATAGATCTGTAGCATGGGGTCCTTCCACCCTCTTCATCTCGACTTTTCCACAGACCAGGAGTGGACACTTGAGGACGAGGGGAGGGGGGAACTTGACCACCTCGTTTGCATAAACCTGCCACCACTGCCACCTCTTTCTCATCCTTCTGTTCTATTCTAGCATCCCCAGGACAGTGGCAATGAACAATCTATCAATGGATCAACAGAACCAACAAGGCCATCAATGACAAGTGAAGCACTCTTGAGAATGACAGAGCACAATCTGCATAGATGTATGCATTTCATTAATTGCATGCACATGTGTATCACGGGTGCCTTGCTCATTTTTCTCAATGTTATGGAAATATTATGAGTGCATCAATCATCCACACCTTTCACTGACCTCTTTTTAAAGTGCTCCTCAGCAGCTGGCTGAGGGACCCAGACACAGCACAGCACAGCACACAGCCACTTACATACATACGGTCTTTGTGTTACAGTATTGTAGACATTTAAAAATTGTGCTGTCTTTAATTTGATGCTGAAAACAAATTAATAATGAATTCTCTGAAAAAAAACTGAATTACAATTAAAATATAGTAAACCTCCCATGCCTAAACAGCGCTTACTGCCAGTAATACTGCAAATATTACACTCCAATGTTTCTATTATGAAACTAGAACAAGCCAAACTGCTAAAGATCCCTATGTAGAAACTACATACTAGCAGAATACCTAGCCTCCGCCACACATGCAGAACGCAGACAAACCTTCACCAAATAGAATAAAGAGATCATAAAGTATAAACAGAAACATGTAGACAAAAACTGAACTGGAAATCACAACAGGCCAGACTCTGTATGCAATGCAACAATGGAAAAAAGAAACATCAGCAGTTCTCATAAAACTTCAAACTATAAAATCAAGAAATATAAAACATCATGATAGCAAAACCACACTCATATAAGCCTGAATTTTAAAAGCACTGTGCGAGGTAAAATCGGGGGTTACGCGCGTGGCTGGACTTTGCGCGTGCATTTTAGAACAGGCCCAGCCACGCGCGTAACCCCTGATATGCGCAGAAGTGCCAGGCCCGCTAAAACGGGAGGGCCAGGGAAGCGCCATTAGACAGTGTCCCAGGGAAGTGGGCTGGGACAGCACCATTAGACAGTTTAGTTCTGGCCCAGAGGAGCGATAAGTATTAAAAAAAAAATTGGGGATAGATAGGATTAATTTAGACATCAGGAAGTAGAGGGGAAGAGGGAGGAAGGATAGTGTTAGGGAAAAAGGCCGATTGCGTCACTGCACGAAATTGAAAAACTCCCCCCCCCCCCTGCGCACGCGAATGGGACACCCACTCGCACGCATGTTATAAAATCGGCACGTCCATGTGCGTGCGCCAGGAACTGTGCGATTGAAGCTTTTAAAATCAACCCTATAATGAATAAATATTTAATAACAGATGATGAAAAAAATATCCAGTGATTAAATACTCATTAAAACATTTTTTAAATTTCCCAAACACCAATATAATATTTCAAAACAGCACACACATCAAATAACATGGAATTAGTAAAACAAATAAGGATTTTAGAAAATCCCCCAATCTCTATACCTGGGAGTTTATGATTTCCAGTCATCCTGAGACTGCTATGGATTAGTGCAAATTTTCCCCTCACTCACATACACGCACACTTGTCTACTCACACATGCTGGCACACAGTCTCACTCTCACACACCCATACATATACGCACAAACAGATGCTCTCTCTCTCTCTCCCCAGAATGCAGAGGCAGTAGCAACCTCCTCCTTGGGCCTGTACAGTGTCGGTCTCACTCATCCAAGCTCTTTCTCATACACACAGTCACGCTCTCACACAGTCTCTCTCTCCTATATTGTCACATGCTTTCTTTCACATACACACACACAACCTTTCACACACACTACTGCTTTCTCTCGCAATGCAACCTCTTGCTCACACACACACACAACCTCTCACACACACACAACCTCTCGCACATGCTTTGCTCTCACACACACAAGCTATTGCTCACACTCATTCACATACACAAGCTCTCACACACACTCTCTTCTCCCCACTCCCCCAAATGTGCAAGGTGCTGACAGCAACACCTGCCTCCCCTTGGCCCTGCTGCCGATGCCGCAGGCTCCTCTCGTCCCCCATGTGAAACAGTTCCAGCAACCTTCAGCCACGCTGAAAAATGGAAAATTACTGCGTTAGGCCTGGGCAGTGCAGCTGAATACGGAAGGCTGTCACGTGGGACCTTGCTGCAATGTTGTCTCTTCAGCCGTGCAGAGGCGGCCCTACGCGGCAGCCTTCTGTCTTCACTTGCACAGTCCCGGCCCCATGCAATAACTTTCTTTTTCAGCCACGTGGTCCAGGCCCACTCTCCAGCTTCCCCTTTAGATTCCATCAGAGTCCAGCTAGGACTGAAACCAATTAGCAGGACCGCTGAGGCTCAAGACACTGAACTTGCAATTCGGGGTGCTATTTCCTGGTGCTATTTCCTTGGCCCAGACTGCACTGATGCTGTTATCTTCCATTTATGCAAGGTAAGACTCTTGTTAATTGTTTTGCCTGTTAATAAAGTTTGGAGTTGAAGAGGCGGCCTCCTCTGTCGGCGAGTAAAGACTGACTTAAGCTACGGGTTTACCTTGCGCGAGGCAAATGCGTAGCGGAGACGGAATACACGTCGCTGTTCTAATTTAACTTTCTTCACCAATGGTGGGGGGGGCTTCTGAGACAGGTTTGAAATCGGTTTATAACCTGCCTGCGCCGGGAGCTTGCTTGCCAGGGAAGGCAGTAATCAGCCCATTCATGTGGTGCCCTCTGCAAGGGGTCGGGTGACTGAGATCACATTCCTCGTGCTTTGGGGAATTGAAACTTACATTTATCTGCACCCGGCCGCATCTTTAGACACCTTGCACCAGCTCAGTTAGTCGACGGTTTACAGTGTGGCGGGTTTTAATGAGTCTTTCAGCCTTGTCAGGGCTTGGGAACAGGGGAAGCTGGGATGAAATCTTGAGTTTCTCCCATCATTTCCGTGCCTCACAAACACATCCCCCTTGCGCTCTGCATGGGCAGATGGACAGAGACACAGATGGATGTTACCTGCAGCAGCAGCAGCTGAATTTATTATACACTGGAGCTGGAGGTCAATTATTAGGAGCTGAATATTTTAAGATTTAGAAAGTGTCCTTAAGGAGAAGAGGTCTTTACACTTTTAAATCCCTCTCAGTTTCTAGGTATTTAAAAAACATCTCGGGAGCAGCAGTCTGGTAGTTAGAGCAGCAGGGCTGTCAACCAGGGAAGCCGGAGTTCAGATCCTGACCTTGGGAAGGTCACTTTCACCCTCCACGGCCTCAAGGGCAAACTTAATGCCCTATTTACTAAGCTGCTTTCCTGTAGACAAAATGAGAGAAAACCTTTAGTAAACAGAGTGTGAGCCCTCCGGAGACAGGCAAATAGCCACGGTACCTGAAGGCAATCTGCTCTGAAGTGTTTGACCAGTCACAAAAGGTGGAACAGAAATGTAAAATTAAAGTAATTGCTTTTGTCTGTTAGAATAAAATAAGGTTTCTATGCATATTGCCCCCTTGTTTACCTGCCTCACCTTCTTTTGAAACAAGAGACTTTATTGACCTGACAATTTGTATATCTTACTAAACCTTGTCTGTTTATTGCCCCTGTGCTTCTCTTTTCCTCAGCAGTCACTGGATCTCGGTCAATTGCCCTCCCTCAGTTCTTACTGTATCTCTGTTTACGGTCCTAGCTTTCTCCTGCCCCCTCCCCCTTCCTTTCTCAGCAGTCACTGAATCTCAGTCAATTGCCCTCCCTCCTTCCCTCCCTCAGCTCTTACTGTATCTGTCTGTGTTTACTGCCCTAGCTTTCTCCCTACCTTTCTCAGTCACTGGATCTCTGTTCATTTCCTCTGTTTTTCCCCACACGTATCTAAGAACCATGATTTGGCAAACATGTTAGTACTGTCTCATACAATGTTACTAAACATGTTTCAGGCTTCTTACCCTTCCTGCCCCAGCTCTGCCCCAGTGGGATTTTTAAAGGTTTTTTTAATTTTAATATTTATAACAAACCTGCACCAGTCCCAAGTCCATCCCCAAGAAAGGAAGACAAAGTGATCACAGTTTGGTAAAATGTATGAAAGCCAATACAGGAGAACAAAGCGAGGATTTCAAAAGCCGCACGACCATCTGTAAAATTGTGATCGATGAGCACATTAAAGAAAGAAAAACACATCACAAAAATGCTTCTAGATACTGAATACAAACTTGGCCCTAAAACAATATACATATATAAAAGCTAATATTCAGCCCATGGCTTAACGGCTAAAATAGCCAACTATGTTTTAACTGGCAGTCTTGGGCTCAAGATTTGACTGCAGCTCACCCAGCTAGTGTGTGGCTGAAATTAGACCTAACTTGAACCATTCAGATTTTAGCTGGTTAGATTTAAGTCTGCCATGTTGGTGCTCAGGGTTAGCCAACTAAATTTAACTAATCAATGGCTAGTCAGCTAAATTCTTCCCCTAATCTTAGGATCATCCATAATTAATAGACTAAACGAAATAGGCATTAAAGACTCCGCACTGAAATGGTTTAACTCTTACTTAAAAAATAGAACCTTCAAAGTAAAATTTCTTGATAACGAATCACAACCAATCAGTCTCCACTATGGAGTACCTCAGGGAACCTCGCTATTCTCAACCCTTTTTAATATTTATATGCTTCCATTATGCAGAATTCTATCAGGCCTCAGTCTAATACATTTTGTCTATGCTGACGACATTCAGATTTTAATACCGATCCAAAAATCTATCGACCAAACTCTTAATCTCTGGGATATATACCAATCCGCCATTGAAAAGGTATTAACCCAAATGAATCTTTCCCTAAACACTAAGGGGTGGATTTTAAGAGCCCTGCTTGCGTAAATCCGCCCGGATTTACGCGAGCAGGGCCCTGCGTGCCGGTGCGCCTATGTTCAATAGGCCTACCGGCGCGCGCAGAGCCCTGGGACTCGCGTAAGTCCTGGGGTTTTCCGAGGGGGGCATGTCGGGGGCGGGGCTGAGCGGCGCGCCATTTTCGGGGCAGGACGCAGCGTTTCAGGGGCGGGCCCGGGGGCGTGGTTTAGGCCCGGGGCGGTCCGGGGGCGTGGCCTCGCCCTCCGGAACCACCCCCGGGTTGCGTCTAGATGACTGAGATGGGATATGATGGTGGTCTACAGAATCATGAGAGGACTAGAATGAGTGGATGTGAATTGGTTATTTACTCGTTCAGATAATAGAACTATGGGGCACACCATGAAGTTAGCAAATAGCACATTTAAAACAAATTAGAGAACATTATTTTTCATTCAATGAACAATTAAGCTCTGGAATTCATTGCCAGAAGATGTGGTTAAGGTATTTATCTTAGCTGGGTTTAAAAAAGATTTGGGCAAGTTTCCAAGGCTGCCAGATTGGATTTGGGACTTGGCTACTATGTCCCTGAAGGTCTCATCAATGTACCTCTCTGTCTACCTCAGCTCCTCCAGGTCTGCCACTCTAGCTTCTAGAGATCGGACTCGTTCCCTGAGAGCCAGGAGCTCTTTGCACTAGTTGCACACATACAACCTCTCACTGGCAAGTAAAAAATCATACATGTGACACTTGATGCAAAAGACTGGAAAGCCCCCCTCTTGCTGCTGGACTGCTACCTTCATCTTAAGTCTGTTGAGTTCCTAGTTAAGTTTAGATTGCTATGGGAGTTGGAATGTGTACAATTAGAGTCCTTTACATTTTTAGGTGTATTCACTAATTCACCTACAAGGGAATGATTAAACTCTCAACAAGGGCTGGTGCAACAGTATGATTTAGGTAAGAGCCGGATTGATTTTTAATGGAAAAGTATCTCTTGCATATAAATCAAGAGATGAGCTACGGGTGGGTGGGAGTGAAAGACAGACACTAGAATTAACTCCCTCTGGCTTGCTTATTATCTCAGACACACACAAGCTCTAAAGAATAAACCCCACTATTTTACCTCTCCATACTTTTTAAAGTCCTAATATTTCCCAAAGATATACTTTAACCACCAACAAGTTGATCTTCTCAAAATTGATTGAGAGGTTTGAGTTTCATGCGTCATTAGGCACATGCTTCCGGTCCACTTCTACTGCAAAGGGTGTGAGGCTTGTGGAAGCTGGAGCTGTGGAGTTTGAAACCTGGATTGCTTGCTGTGATCTCTGGAGTCCTCTCACGGGGGATGCTGGGAACAGTATGCAGATGAGCCTTCTGGTTCTTTTCTACTGTAAAGGGTGTGGGGCCTTTGGAAGTTGGGGCTGTGGAGTTCGAAGCTTGGATCACTCATTGTGACCTCTGGACTCCTCTCCCAGGGTATGCTGGGAACAGATGAGTCTTCTGTTCCTCTTCTACATTGATGAGACCTTCAGGGACATAGTAGCCAAGTCCCAAATCCAGTCTGGCAGTCCCGGTGCTGCCTTGGATCAGAAAGGTCTCCTGGTGGGAGAGCACCTCCCTGGTATAGCAGGAAGTAATCCTGTAACAAGAACCTGCTCTCCAGGTGATGCATTGTCCTTTTGCACCAAGGATGTTTCCTCCAGGGCTACTGCCCAGGAGGGAAGAGTTAGGTTGGCTGTCATAGTTGATGATTCAATTATTAGAAATGTAGATAGCTGCATGACTGGTGGACGTGAGGACCGCCTTGTAACTTGACTGCCTGGTGCAAAGGTGGCAGACCTCATGCATCACCTAGATATGATTTTAGACAGTGCCCACATATACCTCTCGTGGTATATGTGGGCACCAACGACATAGTATAATGTGAGAGGGAGGTTCTGGAAGCCAAATTTAGGGTTTTAGATAGAAAGCTCAAATCCAGAACCTCTAGGGTAGCATTCTCTGAAATGCTTCCTGTTTCACGTGCAGGTCCATAGAGGCAGGCAGAGCTCCAGAGTCTCAATGCGTGGATGAGACAATGATGCAGGGAAGTGGGATTCAGTTTTGTAAAGAACTGGATAACCTTTTGGGGAAGGGGGAGACTTTTCCGAAAGGACAGGCTCCACCTTAACCAGAATGAAACCAGACTGCTGGCGCTAACTTTTAAAAAGGTGATAGAGCAGCTTTTAAACTAGAACAAGGGGGAAAACCGACAGTCACTCCCCAGTGCATTATTTGGAGGCTGGCATCTCTGAAAGTTACTAATGAAACAGTATAGTTAGGGCATCCCAACAGAGAGGTTCCAATAAAAGCAAAAATAGTCCATGTGCCTATAAGTAAAGAATCACCTGAACTAAAGGATTTCAAATTATCCCTAACAACTGAAAAGCAGGTTGTTAATACAAATAAAAACCACACTTTGAAATGTCTGAATCTGTTGCGCCCTGTTGCGCAGGAGGTAGAACCTTGAGCCAAGGTGGAGTTGGCACTACCCGCAAGGTAAGCCCTATGGGTCTCCACCGTCAGTAGGTGGAGCTGGCTGACCGACGGAGGCCAGCTGGAGCTTTGCCAATACCAGCCCTCGTTCCCCGTAGGTTGAGCCCTTAGGTGCCAGGGCTGGCTGGAGTTAGGTGGGCCTCCATCCAAAGTCTTTTGATGGATGAGGTCGTCAGCCAGGGCACAGCAGTGGTAATAGTAGCAGTTCTGATCTGGACGAGACGGAGTCCCAGAAACCCGGGTGCCAACTGGAACAAGAGGCAGGCAGGGGACGCTCGAGTAAGAACAGGCCGAAGCCTGACAAGCCAAGTCCAGAATGAGTATAGCAGAGGCGTCGCTGAACAAGCTGGAGTCAGGGCAGGTGGCAGGCAAGGTAAACCGGTGAGGCAAGGCAATGGTCAAGTCCAGGAGATAATCAATAGCGTAGTCAGATAAAGCAGAGGTCAGATTGAGGAGCAGATCAGTAGCGTGGTCAGATAAAGCAGAGGTTGGATCCAGGAGATGATCAGCGTGGTCAGGCAAAGCAGAGGTCGGGTCCAGGAGATGATCAGTAGTGTGGTCAGGCAAAGCAGAGATCAGGTCCAGGAGTCAATCCATAGAACAAGTAGAGTAACACGGGAACACAGGAACAAAGAGGATACCGGAACTAGGATCAGGAACATGAACAAGACAGGAACCAGGAACAAGAGGAATCACCAGGAGAAGCAATGAAGTACATGACCAGTGTGGAGACCTGTTGCAAAGGCAACTAACTGAGGCTGGGCCCGGCCTTATATACCGGGACTCAGTGACGTCATCATCCGTGTCCGCGGGTTGGATTCCCGCCGTGGCCCCTTTAAAAGAACAGGAGATGTACACGCGCCTAGGGAAGGGCGTGGTGCGGGACGGCAGTGTCTCCCCGCGGACCGCACAGGGAGGCCTGCCGCGGAGTAAGGACATCCATAGCAGAGCCAGGAGCACCACGGTGGGCCCAAGATTGTAGGCGGCGTGGATCCCCTGGTGGCAAGGTTGACTGGGGTACTCCAGGAATATGTTGTCTATCAGGGTGACTCTCTTCAAACCTAATTTCTGTTTGCAGATGACATTCTCTTGTTTATACCGAGAGCAAAAAGCTTACTCTCGAGGTTGTTAGATATTTTTCGGGAATATGGACTGTTCTTTGGTCAGAAGTGTTTGATGTTTTGGGGCACTTGCATGCAGATTGGGGATCCTTTCCTTTGAGATGGAAAACGTCTTCTATTAAATACAGTACTTAGGAGTTTATATACATAGGGATCCTTTACAGTGGTATCACCTAAATGTCCCTATTATTCTTCGGGAATTTTATTTATTTATTTATTTATTTAGACAGTTTTATATACCGTTGTATAGACAAAGTCCATCTCTACGGTTTACAGTTTCAATAATAAGTCATACTTGAGCTGAATGAACTTTCCACTATCTTTAATGGAGAGGATAACACTTCTTAAAATGCCCCTTATTCCTAAATTACTCTACCACTTGCAAATGCTACCACTGATATTGTCTAATAGAGATCTGAAGAGTTTTCTATGCATTTGAATTAGGTTTGTGTGGAACGGCTGCAAGGCTAGTGTGTCGAGTGAGAAATTGATGATACCCTTTACATTAGAATGCAAAGCTAGTTGCTGAATTATTGTTTATTGTAAACCAAGGTGATGTTTTCAACGTGCCGCGGTATATAAAAAATGTATAAATAAATAAATAATACCCAAATTAGAAGGGGGATGGGGATTTCCCAATATCTGTTATTAGAACAGCATGTTTTTTATGAGCAGTAGGTGACTGGCTGTTGGGTGGTGTGTCTTCTGCAGATATCTCTGCGGAAGCCTGTCTTGCTCACTCACATAGTTTACGTTTTTTACTGCATGCAGGAGTAGGTGATGATCCTGGTTTTCTAGCTAGTAACATGCTCATCCAATATATGCAATATGGGTGGCGTACAATGCGGAAGATGCTATCCTTGCCATGGAAAGTAATGCCTTGGCTGCCATTATATGGGAACCTATGGTGAAACCAATCCATTTTGTCTGAATTTATCACAATTGGGTTGGGGACGGTTTAGTGCCTTTATTGATTACCAGAATAGGAAGATGCTTTCTTTTCACTATTGCCAAGATCATTTTTATTTTCAAGTAAAAGATTTTCTGTACTATCTTCTATTTCATAGTTTTACTTCCAAACAATTCAACCCTGTCTCTTTATCTCCCTCCATAGGTCCTTTTCAGAAATTACTTGGCCTCTACAACAGGGGAAAACAATCCTTAGCAACATTATACAAATATTGACATTCTATCCCCAAATATCGTACTTTGGATATCTTGGTGTTAGTCTGGAATAGTGATTTGGTTACGGATTTGGAGGGAGATGATTTGTTGGACGGTTTGATTTTGCACAACAGTAATATACCTTTGATACTGATTAGGGAGCAACATTTGCAAGTTCTGTACAGACTTATTATATCTCTTCATAGAGCATTCCAAATGAAGCTTAATAAAAGTACAGGATGTCGAAGGTGCTCAGAGCCCCAAGCCACCTTAAGTCATAGTCTATGGAAATGTATGCCTACATGGCAATTCTGGACAGAGGTTAGGGATTTTTTCCCTTACTAAACTGCAGATGACAGTTCCAGAACTGGAATTTGTTGCCAGAGGATGTGGTTAGTGTAATTAGTGTGGCTGGGTTTAAAAAAGGATTGGATAAGTTCTTGGAGGAGAAGTCCATTACCTGCTATTAAGTTGACTTAGAAAATAGCCACTGCTATTAATTGCATCAGTAGCATGGGATCTTCTTAGTGTTTGGGTAATTGCCAGGTTCTTATGGCCTGGATTGGCCACTGTTGGAAACAGGATGCTGGGCTTGTTGGACCCTTGGTCTGACCCAGTATGGCATGTTCATAGGTGTCTGTCTGTGTTCTTGGAATGATGCCAGATGATGCCATTGGCACTGCTGGTGAAGTGATGCTTTTGGCACAAGGGCTTTGAATCATGAGGTGATGTATTTTAGCCAGATGGGTTATGGGTGATGCTCCCATGATCTCTTTCTGGCATGCTGGCACGTTGGATCTATTATTGATGGATTTCAAATATTGGGGCCTAGAAGTTGGTGGTAAGGGGAGCAAATGTTTTCCTAGCTTTTGGGGTGTGTT
The DNA here is from genome assembly GCF_901001135.1 of Rhinatrema bivittatum. NCBI lineage: Eukaryota > Metazoa > Chordata > Amphibia > Gymnophiona > Rhinatrematidae > Rhinatrema > Rhinatrema bivittatum. The sequence continues at coordinate 28,935,627 of NC_042623.1, read as the reverse complement.
TATTACATGGTTGCTCCTACTTCTTAGGGCACATTTCCCCCTACATGACAGAGCGATTCTCTAAGGGACCTTTCTGACTAGGGTTCTACAGTACTTACTAAAGTGTACAGACAACCTGTTGGCGCTCTTTCTCCCACCGATAGATTGATTGTTTAATTTCGGGGGGGGGGGGGATGGGGAGAGGTGAAGGGGTAGGAGAGGGTTTGTATTAGTTGCAATTGTATTACTGGCAATACTTTTCCGTATTCTCTTTTCTGTGAAATACTGCTGGGATGTCGGTAGATGGTTCTACACCTCCTCTAAATATCAGTGCATTTTGGATGTACCCATCAAGTATGTAATGTTCTATAGGTTTGCATTCATAAAATGAATGAAGATATCATACAAAAAAAAAAAAAAAAAAAGTTAGCACCAGCAGCCTGGTTCCACTCATACCAAGGAGCTGGCTCTTCCCCAGAACGCTCTAAAATATTATCCAGGTGGTGCGTGAAGTCCCTACCTCTGCACATTATCAAACCAAAGATGATTCTGATATAATTCCTGGATAGAGCGATGTCCCTTTAGTAGAATGTCATCTTGTTGTAAAGCTTCTTGAAGATGCCTTTGTGGCCATTCATGTACCATTTACAAAGATCTGGAAGCGTTTTTGGAAGTCTGCAGCTGCTGGTGTCTCACCGCTACAGAGGGGGCATTAATTTCAATTCCTAGAAGCCTTGGTGACCGACACTAAGTTTCAGACTTGTACTAATTCAACGTCCTGATATATGTGCAGACATTTTTCTCTATAATTAAGAGCTGCCAAACTGCTGCTGATCAGGGCATTTTCAGCCTACAATTAAAACTTTGTAACTTCTATGTCTAAGCTTAATAGATTGTTGATTTTTGTACTTGGTACATTTTTTTTTATATTTGTAGACAGTTTAAATATTGTTTAAAAACAAATAATATGAGTGGTTTTCAATTTACCAAAATTAGCATTTTTGTATTAGTCAGTTTGCCACATAATTGCCGCAGAATCTTGAAAAAAATCTGTGCAGGAAACTGGGGGATCTGGATATGATCCAGGCAAGGTAAAAGGAAGCACGCCTAACAGGCCGAGTTTCTCGTTAGAAGAATCTCCCTAGATCAGCACCTACAGTTTAAGTAGCTCACTGATCCTTTCATCCTGCAGAAATTCATCCAACCTCCCCCTTAAGCATGTCCAAGACGTAGTCATGACAACATTGCTTCCTTGCTGGACAGAACACACTTTCTGGAATAAGGCCTTATTTAAACACACTAAGCAGACAGCCTCTGATGCAAATACAATCAGTACCAAATCTGGAAAAAAAACCCCAACCCCCAAACATTTGAAAAACATCATTTGATCATATTTTCTGAAGTCTTCAATTCTTTCTTATCTACAAAAGAGCAGTTTGCATTTTTTTGCAAGAATGCCTCTTCCCCGTGGGAAGCCATGTGCATCATGAAAGATGCCGATATGTTAACTATTATGTATTAAAGTCTCTCACTTGAGTGGCGTGCAGCACTGTTTGCATTTTCTCACCAGCAGAGGCACTGCCAGGCACTTAAAAGACTTGGGGCACAGGTCCATATGGGCTGACCCTGAGATTTTGATAACAAACTCAACAATCATGATATCCCCCCCCCCTTCAAGAATAATCCTGTAGAAAGACAGGACACTTATGCTACTCAGATCCTGCCAACCTTATGGGGACAATTTTAAAACTGGCATCAACCAACACTGGAAGAGCCAAGGGGATACACTGCACTGACTGATTTTTACAAGATCGGTTTCTTATCAAGAGACTTACACCAGTTATTTCTACTTGTTGAAGCGTTCCTCGTTTTCGCAAAATTATTTATCCCTCCACCACCTCGCTCCATCTAACAAAAAAATAAATTGCACGCAGAACATGTAACAGCAACACTGAAAATGTCATTCCAGTCCTGGGATTTTTGGTGGATATTCTGAAACCTTTTACTGGATCAGCATACAAATTATCTAACAATATTGTACATGAGCTTTTGAAACCACAGAGGCCCCTTCTGCAGATGTCACATCTAAGACATCTGAAGAAGGGACCTATGTATGTGGTCTTGATAGCTCATGTATAAAAAAAAACACATCACAGGCTGCAGAGAATCCAATTTACTCCTAGATCACTGTGTTACATATTCCAGTTACTAGCCTTGAAATTAAATGCTTTTTTCTACCTTTGTTATCTGGGTGAGTTTCCTTTTTGTCACGGTCTGGATATTACCCCATCATGAGCGGTACAGAGCTCTACGGCAGAGCAGGGCAGGGTCTCCTGCCTGGCCGGCCACCTCCCCCCTTGGACTGAGCCCACAAGTTCTGGTGGTTGTCAGGACTTCTCTGGCAGGGTGCATGGTAGGCTGTGTTCAGGGCAGGCAGTGTTCAAGCAAGGTTGGTGTTCGGGCAAAAGCTGGGACCGGTGGAGATCAAACAGGGTCAGGAGTTCAGGCAGAGGTCAAGGCAGGCAGAGAGCAAACAAGGTTGGAGTCCAGGAAGCGGTCACGGTGGGCGGAGAACAGCAAAGCAATGGCAGAAGTCAGTCCAAGTCAGCAACAGGAGATCAGTCCGAGGGAGGTTGACTGGGTGTCAAGGCAAAGTAGGACATGGAAGTATGGCCGAGACAAGACAGGAACAGTGTAAAACACACAGGCAGGAACAAGGTAAACCACATAGGTAAAACAAAGGCTAAACTGGAACAGGTTGCAAGGCAGAGTATAAACAGGCTAGATAAGCCATTGGGAGGTCTAGGAAAGTCAAGGGCAAGACAGGGAACACAGAGATAGGATACCCCACTGGGAGGCCTAGACAAGGCAGAGGAAGAAGGCACGGAAAGGCTGGGCCTCCGGGAGACCTAGACAGGACATGGGAGGGCCACTGAGAGACCCACAGGAAACCATACAGATAGGCAAGGAATACAGGAACAAACAGAACAAGCCAAGGTGGCCAAAACAGGCCACTTTAGGAGCATGAACAAGGCAGAGATATATGGACAGGCTAGGCCACCAGGAGACCTAGACCCACAGGCAAGAAGGGCCACCAGAAGACCCAAAGGAAGCAGAAAGACTACAGGAAGGCCCAGACAGAGGAAGACAAGGACAGCTCAGGAGTACAAAAACAGGGCAAGACACACACAAAGGCAAACAGGAACCAATGGTAAGACAAGGAGGGCCACCAGGAGGCCCAGAAAGGAACTAGGGAAATGAACAAGGCAACAGGGATAAGACAGGTCTAGACAAGGCCCAAACATGTCAGAGGGGAACAAGACAAGGCAAGGCAGTAAAACCACTATGACCACTCAAACAAGGAAAGGCAAGAAGGCCGTGAAGGCCTCACAGTAATAAGAACAAGTGCAAGGTTGGCCAGAGCAAGGAGCCAAGGTGACTCAATGATGAGGCACTGAGCAATCTGTGAGGGAGGTTCTTATAGAGGCCCAGTGAGGGCCCCAGTTGTCAGGGCTGCCTAGCAGCCAGAATCATGATACTTTTGCATTGGTTTCTGTCTCGTTTCCCTGATTTCCTCATCTATTTTCTCTTAACTCCTTTTCATAAGAACATAAGAAGTTGCCATACTGGGTCAGACCAAGGGTCCATCAAGCCCAGCATCCTGTTTCCAACAGTGGCCAATCCAGGCCATAAGAACCTGGCAATTACCCAAAACCTAAGTAGATCCCATGCTACTGATGCCACTAATAATAATGGCTATTCTCTAAGACAACTTGATTTATAGCAGGTAATGGACTTTCCATTTTACATTTTTTTCCTCTCTCCTGTCTTCAACATTTCATTCCCTCTCTTGACAATATCTTATGCTTTCATCTAATATTTCTTCATTTTTCTCTTCTCTGCCTCTAAATCTCTCCCTTTTATTATCACTTCACTCTGTCTTCTCCCATCTGGATCTCTTCCTCTTCCTTCCTTGAATGTAATAGACCACATAAGTTGCTCCCCATCCATCTCCTGCTATCTGACTCCCTTTTCCTCTCACACTATTCCCTCATCTCTAAATATCCCCTCATTGTTCTCTCCATCCCCCTCTCTGCTGAATATAAACCCCTTCAACTCAATATACTGTCCGGCTGCCTATCAGACTCACTCCCCTATCACTTCTTCTGGCTCTCACACACCCATCACTCTTCTCTCTCACCCCATCCACCCATCACACCTCCGACTTTCTCTCACTCCTTCTATCCTCATCACAACCTCTAGATGTTACCATCCTCCACTATACTACCTCTACTTTTGTCATCCTCCTTGCCCCTTCACCATCTCTGGCTGTCTCACACCCCCCCCCCCCCCCCCCCATCACCATCTCTCTTCACTCCATCCCCATCTCTGGATTTCTTTCACCCAACCCTCTCTTGCACCTCCTTATTACCCGCTCTTTTGTACTCCTCCCTTGCACTCCCCCCACACACAGGCCCCGCCTCCAACATGGCTTTCATGCATTTCCATCCCATGGCTCTCTCTCCACCTCAGGCAGCCCAAGCATGCAGTGCTGATTTCAGGGAGACGGGAGGTGGAAACGCTGTTCACTTCCTATTCTCATGTTCCCCCCTAGCATTTAGCCCTCATCCTATCCCAGCATTCAATTTCCTCTTTAACTCCCGCAACATTGAGCCCCTCTCTTACCACCCCCCCCCCCCCTTTTCAACATTCACCTCCTCTCCTCATGAATCACTTCTAGCTCCCTGATTGTGCTTTCCCCTAGGATGCATCTTTCCTTCTTCCCAATTCTCCCCTCAGATGAATTCAGAGACCCAGGCTCCCAGGCTGCGTCTGGTCCAAGCCCTCCCTTCCTGCTGAAACAAGGGGACAGGGTAGGAGGGGATGAGACTAGAGTAGGCACAGCAGAACCGAAAACAATGTATCTATCCCTTTTCCAGCCCCCTCTCCTGTGGTGCCTGCTCCTCCTCCCGTCCCACCTCCTCCTCTCCTGTGGGGCTAGGAAGGGGAAGACGTGAATCCGGAGTAGACACTCCAGATTAAAAAAGCAATGGCTCTGCTCACTTTTCAAGCCCCTCTCTTCCAGTTTCCTGCAGGGGAGGTGCAGTTGTTTGAAATTTGGGGCACGAGCCCTGTGCCTCATGCTCACTAGGGAGGCTGCATGCAACTAGAGATGATCCTGGCTTCTCACTGTAGGGCCAGCTCTTCCATCAGGTGGACAAGGTGGGTCACCTACAGTGCCAACATTTTTGGGGGGGGGGGCGCGGAAGTTTCCGGTCCATTGAAAGGAACCACTCTGACTAGCCCAGTCAGAAAGGGAAATGCCAGTATGATGTCTGTGGCGTAAGGAGAATTACATGTCAATCTGCAGGTTAAGAGAAGCAGCAGTGAGGAATGCCGGCCGTAGAGATTTTTAGAATAGATACCAAGGGAGCAATTAGTAGCGGGTTGGTAAATGCATGGGAAGCGAAGCTAGAGATACAGTAAATGACAGTGAAACTCCTGAAAGGGCTATACAGTCTGCTTATATTTTTCCTCACTTGGACCATCTAAATATACAGTAAGGACTGAGAAGTAAAGATCCGCAGTGACTTTGAATGTGTGTCTGAAAAACACTCTTTCGGAACATTATTGTGAACTGTGGGAGGCCTGCCCTCTACATGTGTAAAATGCACTTATTATCAAATTATCCCCATTAACTTTGTTTTTATGTTTCCTGTCAACTACAGTTCTAAAGCCAGACACCAATTAATTCGCCTCTGCACCATCAGGGCCTAGAGGTAAATCTCCACTCCCTATGGAGATGAACCCAGATACCTAAATACCACCACTGAAAGCCAGAGGCTTGCATTCTAATCAGATATCTGAAAATGGACATTGCAATCATAAAATAAACCAATCAGCAATGAAAGAGCATCTATAATAAATGTTCCTATATAATGATTGCTTCCATAGTCGTGGGGTGGTCAACTCTGCTCCTCGAGAGCTACAAACAGGCCCGGTTTTCAGGATATCCACAAAGAATATGCACGAGATAGACTTGTATGCAAATGAATCTCATGCATATTCATTGTGGATATCCCGAAAACCAGGCCTGTTTGTGGCTCTCGAGGACCGGAGTTGGCCACCCTTGCTACAGTCAATCTGGAATGAACTCCCATTTGTCATTTCATAGACCAGCACCTGAGGGAGTAAACTGGACACTGGGTGGTGGTGGTGGTAGGGAATATGACTGATAATTTGGAAACTGTTGCAAGTCAGGAAGTCTTCACGAGAAGGGCTTTAGGGTTCCAGCTTCCCAACCCTGTCCTGTGTCTCCATGATATGCACTTATATTCAGGACAGGGTTGGGAAGCCCCGCATTAGTTATTATGTTTAATCAGTTTAGACTGAGATGAAAGGAGAACGCGTGGTCTTTATATGCTCCTCAGTGGGAAATAGAAACCGTCCAATTCCCAGCTCCTGCTTTCCATCTTGCTTCACCAAATGCCTGGAACAGCCTTCCTGATCTGCTGCCTCATGCTCCCCTTCTCTGCACATTTTCAAATCCTGCCTAAAAACCCTCCTTTTTAAAACTTAAACCCTGTTTCCAGCTTGCTTGACTTTAATCACTTCCTATATAGTTTCTCTGTGTATCCTGTCCAGACTGTAAGCTCTGTGGAGCAAGGACTCGCTCTCATTGTCTGTACAGTGCCCTGCACATCTTATGCTGTTGCATAAGAATAGTAGTAACACAATGGAATAATTTGCATTGATCCTGCCTGCTTTAGATCCTTTGTCCTGTCCTCTTAAACCATATATAAATGCAGGAAATCTCTGAAGATTACATACAGGGATCCTGCAAGGACCTTCCCAAGAAACCCTGAATGAAATCTAAAAGTATCTGGATGTGGAGGTCTTTATTAAGCCTGATGCAATTCAACTCTACCCCACCTCGGTAATGCTCATGTTTCCTCGTGTTCTCATCCTGTCTTGGTTCAGCTGTTGGAGCATGCTGTGTCACTGGTTTTTCCTTATTAAATACAGAGGAAAAAAATTTAATTCAAAATTTCTGCTCTCTCTACATCCTCTCTAACTCCCCATTTATACAGAGGCCTCAGAGAATGTCTATGGTTTATGAAGGTCACTTTCACATTCAGCAGTGGTCTTTTTGTTTATATGTTCTGGTGTGATTGCTATCATACGGTGTATGATCCACTCTTTGTAATTTTGTGGGACTGGACAAAAGACCTGAGTGTGTGAAGGAAGCTTGCATTACTGCTGCCCATGCTATTCCTGTTCTGTGGTGGGGCAGTGTATGTGAGGGAAGCTTGCACTGCTCCTGCCTGAGCTGTACCTGTTTTGTGGTGGGGCAGTGTGTGAGGGAAGCTTGCACTGCCGCTGCCTATGCTATACCTGTTCTGTGGTGGGGCAGTGTGTGTGAGGGAAGCTTGCACTGCCGCTGCCTGTGCTATCCCTGTTCTGTGGTGGAGCAGTGGGTGAGGGAAGCTTGCACTGCTGCTGCCTATGCTATACCTGTTCTGTGGTGGGGCAGTGTGTGAGGGAAGCTTGCACTGCTGCTGCCTGTTCTGTGGTGGGGCAGTGTGTGAGGAAGCTTGCACTGCTGCTGCCTATGCTATACCTGTTCTGTGATGGGGCTGTGTGTGTGTGAGGTTAAGCTTGCACTGCTGCTGCCTGTGCTGTACCTGTTCTGTGGTGGGGCAGTGTGTGAGGGAAGCTTGCGCTGCCACTGCCTGTGCTTTACCTGTTCTGTGATGGGGCAGTGTGTGAGGGAAGCTTGCACTGCTGCTGCCTGTGCTGTACCTGTTCTGTGGTGGGGCAGTGTGTGAGGGAAGCTTGCGCTGCCACTGCCTGTGCTTTACCTGTTCTGTGATGGGGCAGTGTGTGAGGGAAGCTTGCGCTGCCACTGCCTGTGCTTTACCTGTTCTGTGATGGGGCAGTGTGTGAGGGAAGCTTGCGCTGCCACTGCCTGTGCTTTACCTGTTCTGTAATGGGGCAGTGTGTGAGGGAAGCTTGCACTGCTGCTGCCTGTGCTGTACCTGTTCTGTGGTGGGGCAGTGTGTGTGAGGGAAGCTTGCACTGCTGCTGCCTGTGCTGTCCCTGTTCTGTGGTGGGGCAGTGTGTGAGGGAAGCTTGCACTGCTGCTGCCTGTACTGTACCTGTTCTGTGGTGGGGCAGTGTGTGAGGGAAGCTTGCGCTGCCACTGCCTGTGCTTTACCTGTTCTGTGATGGGGCAGTGTGTGAGGGAAGCTTGCGCTGCCACTGCCTGTGCTTTACCTGTTCTGTGATGGGGCAGTGTGTGAGGGAAGCTTGCACTGCTGCTGCCTGTACTGTACCTGTTCTGTGGTGGGGCAGTGGGTGGGAGAATCTGCACATCTGCTGTATAGTTTCTGTTCTGGGGTAAAATGCAGAACTTCTGGTTTAACTTTGTCAATTTGGTACCCCCAATCAGTACTACAATTCACTGGAAAAGTTTTTTAATTTCTCCAGGATTCACCTTGATTCTTTTTTTCTTACTTTCCCACTCTGGTAAAGGATTTGCCTGACATGATAACCCTAGGACTGGTGAGCAGGGACACAGCCCCTAAATGCATTCACGTCATACTGTGCCCACCTGATTCAGGAAATGCCATGATGGATCTGGACACAAATTCAACCTGTCCCCAGTCCAAATGTACATAAATTGAAGTGAATGAATTGGAAAATGGGGATAGCCTGATAACCTACCTGAAAACGCACCGACTCAGAGCAAATAATAGGGGAGTCCAGAGTCCGCAAAGTGTTAGAAAGGTATAAAGCGTTTCACTGAGATGCTGAAATACTAATGCAGAATGAGTCAGAGCAGGACACTGAGTCTGAAACAGGTATTATGCTTGCTCCCCTGATGAAGGATATACTCCGAAACCTGGCCACACATGGGACACAATAAGCTAAGGAATGGGATTGAAGACAAATGCATTCCTTGCAAGAGTTTGAGGAATGTTTGTTATTGCTTTGAGCCACTCATTATAAAATACTTAGATGTATTTTGATGATGAATCTTTCAAATGGTGATTTGATAAATTACATTTTTTAAAACATTTTTGGGTGGCACTGCACTTTAAGAGCTTAGGGAGGTCGGTGTTTAGTTAATGATTATAAGATGAACCCCGCTGGGTAGCCTGGATGGTACCAATAACAGTGATTATATGAAAGCACCCGCCGCTTTCCTGTTACACATTTGTGTTTTAAGATGTTTAGCAGCTTTTTTCCAGTTAGTATTGGCTGTGATGGGTTTACAGGACATTTTATAATACTACAACGTTCACTAACATCTGGGAATGTGACGTCAGCATCACTATGTTTGACAGTCCAAATAAAAATTCAGTATAACCAGATATATTGGTCCCCCTTTATAACAGAATTTGCTTGAAACACACTGAGGTTTTGTCCCCCGAAGTGACTCTCGTACAGTAGTTTGGGCAAGCATCCCCAGTTTAAAGCCTCCGGGTTTTTGGATCGGCCCTGGAAACATGAAGTACCATTAACTTTCTTTAAAAAGGTTTAATTTGGGAGGTAGTGGGTGTGTGGCTTCCGTTAGCTATGGCAGGGTGTGTTATAAAGAGGCACCCTTGGCGAACTGTTATTCGGGCGCCCTAACCCGATTACACTCCTACAGAACGGCAGTTGCTCTACCACACCATCCCTCGCGTCCAACAGCGCCTTCTATCCCCAGCTGGGCCCTCTCCCCACGGCCATCCCTCCTCTTTTTCCCAGCAGCCCCTTCTTTCACTTTGCCAAGCTCCCAATAACCTCCCCCCCTCCCCCCCAAGCTTCTTCATTCCCTCCCCATTTTGGTGCAGTAGACAAATGCCTAGTTTGCCGGATAGAAAAAACAGCCTGCCAGTAGCCGCCACTGGGTGCCCTCCTTCATGGTAAGGGAGTACCAAAGCATGAATATTCCCTCTAGATAGAGGAACCTGGAACAGCGGATGTAAGAGTGGAAAAAAACTCACAGCGGTGGGGCACTGACAGCTGACAGAAGGGGGGCCGTCTCATCCCTCTTCCCTTGGCAAGAGTTGACAGTTTGGGATATTGGGTCATTTGGCTGAAAATTAAGCACTGCTCTATTTTGAGTATACTTTTATCTGACCTTCTGTAATACTTTTAACTGTGTTTTTACCTTGTGGGATCACCTCTGATACATGGGGGTGCTGGGATGCTGCTGGGGTGTATTCTGTCCCTCTCACAAGAGGATCATGAGATGCTAACTTAGTCACGTACTTTAGAGAGCACTTCGGAGGCGTTCGCATATACAGAAAGAGATCGAACGGCCTATCTTGTCTGCCCATCTCCAGAATCCCTACCATTCCATCAGAGATCCCTTCTGCTTGCCCCACGCTTTGTGGAATCAAGATCATCATGGGGGTTTATACATTTAAGAGACAGGGCAACGAGTGAGGACAGAGACAGATGTGCTGCCGATCTCATCATCACGGAGCCCCTACCAGCTTGCTCTACTTAGCAGGAGCCTGCTTTTATGCAATAGTCGACCAAACGTTTCCCGAGAAACCCCATAAGCCAGCTCCAGCACGTCACTGGACACAGAGGGGGCCAACACAGAAAGACAAGCAGGCCGATGCAATACCGGCGCTCGTGATTCGAGCACCCGCTTCCTTAACGAGCGCCGATCCACCTCTCCCCGGCGCCCGATTTAATATTTAAATTGGGTGCTGCAGTAAATAGGAGGCGCTAGGGGAAACTGCACACCCCTCGCGTCTCCTCGGCAGAGGTGGCTGTCAGCCGGTTAGGAAAATGGGTGCTCGTTAATTGAGCGTCCGTTTCCTAACCTGATTTCTGGCACTTTTTTTTTTTTTTTAAATTCTATTTCGGTTCCTCCAACTTAATATTACAATGATATTAAGTCTGAGAAACTGAAAAAAGGTAGAGAAAGGCAGTATTTTCTGCTTTTCTGTAATTTTTCTGAGCTCCTCAAGAATTAATGCCTGCTCCGAGCAAGTGTTAATTTTGGTGGGTTAAAATGTACATACTGGGGACACTTTTTTTTTTTTTTTTTTGTATCGGGGGAAACAGGTAATGACCTCATCAACATGAATTTCCAAGGAATTCATTTTCTGTGATTCAGCTATTTGAGCAGTCTAGAACAGTAATCTAAAGCAGCATTTCCCCAATCAGCCTTGGGACATCTGTACCAGCACTTTTGCTTGCATTGCTTTGAATTTCAGCTTGTTTTAAGGTGAGATTTTATTTGCATATCCAATTTCTAAAACAATGCTCTCTCTCTCTCAGCAATGTTGATAGTGGATCACTATGATCGATTTGAGACTCCAGTAAGGTTTACTGCAGCAGTTGTGTCGCACATAAGTTCTAACTGTTTCTGTGTTCTCTTTAATACTACTACGTGGCTGGGGAACTATATACATTTTGTGAGTGCTTGCTCTATTAATTAATCCCCAGTGTGTACCATCAGACCTGATCAGGTCACCCACTGCCTGATGCTCAGGTCTGGACCAGCATCTGGATGCAGCCCTCAGCACCTCACAACAAGAGAGTGGCTCTTAAAATATGCAGGAAGGCCTTTCCGAGAGCACGTATGGTCGAGTACGCCTCTCCTTCCTAGCGACAGCATAAGCTCCAGCGTGTGGGAATTAACAGAGCACACACACCACCTCTTCTTATCTCCAGGTTGGGTAGGAAGGGGAGCGGGTCCTGTAAGAGCACTGGATATCACTCTAGGAGGAAGCAGCAGCAGCGGTAGGGATGCTCTGGCAGTCACACGCCATAGCCAAGCAGGCTAACTCATCCAGCTGCGCACACCACACCTCACCTGACCTCCTTCTTCCCCTGCATTTGTATAGAAAGGGAGTCGATCCATTGTGACAGGTTCATATGCGTCCTCACCTATTCTCTTCCCTTTGTTTTCCAATCTGAGAGACTGCTGGAGCTTTCAGTGCTTCCATAGCAATTATTTTGGCCACAGAGCATCCTCCATGTCTGCACTGCCAGCTCCACAAGAGAATGGAGCGTCACACAACTATTTTGTTAATGTGGGTGTTCTTGGAGTTGAAAAGGTTGGAAAACACTGATCTAAAGCTTTTGGTGCATGCTTTAATCCTTTTCCAAACTGACACTTGTCATAGCTTATACCCATTTTGTCGCTGATTCAGTTAAAGAGACTGCAGCTGCTGCAGAATACAGCTGTGAGACTAAGGTATGATCCGAGCACGTTGTTATTGGACGGCTTTCTCTGGCTGCCCTGTGGTGCCAAAAATCCGGTTCCAGCTACTTGCTTTGACTTTCAGGTCTTCCCTATTATTTGACTCATCTACCGGTCCCCCTATCGAACTCACAGGGCACGTGGCTCTTCACAAAAAGAGCTGCTGAAGTTACCATTGCCAGTGGAAATTGAGACGGAACATGTCAACAGCAGGTTATCGCGCTCCTTGGCTCTGGAATCCCTTTCAGGAAGTGAATTACTTGAAATTGGTTAAGTCCTGGATGTTCCCTGCAAGCATTTTGCAATTAGGCTGCTTGTTCACTACTATGAATACCGGATGATCTACCTAGGAAATATGATTACAATTTTATAGCAGAAAGAATATTTTCTAATTTCTATTTAGTGATGGGTTCTATTCTATTCATCTTTTTGGGGAAATTGTTTTAGTTTTATTTCTATTTTATGAATTATATTTGGCTTCCTGCAATTTTATATAAGGTAAGAAATCTTAATATTATGGTTTATGTTTACCATGACTTCTGTTTTGTGATTTTTATGATGATTCATTTTATATTGCAATAAAGAAATGTGCACAGTGGCATATATGAGCATATATGGCCGCAAGCAGATCTAGGCCATTTTATAACCTGTGCGTATATGTGCGTTTTACTAAATTCACAGACCTCTGCCCTGCAACATGCACATAGGCCTGCATGCAATGCACTGAAGGAGCATACTGCAAAAATAAATTAGGACTTACTGCGTATAAGGAGATTTACTTGTGTTAAGTCGATTTTAAAACATGTGCGCATCCAGGAAATTAGCAATTTTACCAATTAGTTCACCAACTTCAGCCTGAACTTCCCCCAGTTCATCCAGATCTCTTGGCCTGGCCAATAGTATACAATAAACGTTCAATATCACCTATGTCAGATAATTAGCAGGCGTAAAATGATGCTAGTAAGCTGGAAAATCTACATGCGTCTCTTTTAAAATAGCAACTTACACGTGGAAAAGTTGGCTCTGCCCTGGACTGCCCCTTTTTCTGCATGTTTGTGTGTGCGTGAAAGTGAATATAGACGCATATCATGAACTTTTATAAAATACGCAATGTGCAATTAGAGACTACGCGTGCCTATATGCTATTTTTATGTGCATAACATTTTGAAAATTCACCACTTAGTATGTGATCCAATTTTACAAATTTATATATATATATATATATATATATATTTCTGGTTAGCCATGCAGATCTTTATATGTGTGGTATATTAAATCAGAATGACAAATAGATATATCACCAGCATGGCTGTGCATTAAACTGAAGTGTTTGTGGGGTACTGCATGGTCATCTTTTGTGTCTGAAGCAAGAGACATTTATAGAGGTCTGGAAGGAAACTCATCACAACATAGACACAGACAGGCAGCAGCGACTCAGGAAAAACCCCTCACATTTGGACCAAAAGCTGAAATGTGCACTCCTTGATCCCAAACGAAAGGCAGCAGAACTGCCTTTAAACATGTCCAATGCTATTTCCCTGCACTCTTTCTAATGCTTCTACCTCATTGTGCCTTATCCAGATGCCACCGTTGTGATGTGCAACAGAATTTGTTTCTACATAATTTCAATTCTGCATGCCTGTGTTTACTGTATTGTGCCTTTTTCAAACTTTCCCCTGAAGCTTTGTCCAACATACTTGTTTTGGTGTAGATCAGATGTTACACTGAAGCTTTATCTAATAAATCAGTTTGCTGTAACTCACTTTGAGCTCTTTAGTTGGAAAAGCGTGTAAGAAATATACGGTGATCGTGAGCAGGGTGGGTGGTGAGTTTCTCTGGGTCCAACATGCCGCACCGCTGGAAACTTTCTGGCGCCTGCAGGGAGTTCATCAAGCAAACGGGCTCATCAGACAGAAATCTTTTCTGGACCCAGCACCTGTGGATTGCAGAAGTGCAGCTGAACCGGCCCAGGCTGGGCACATTCTTACTTCACCTATTCATTCTGTGCAATGCTCCCAAATACTCCTAAAATTTAGCTGCGGGTGCGCAGACGTTGGATGGAAAGGGGTTACGGTTTCGAGGCATCTTAAACTTCACTTAGAATTCAATGCAAAATGTGAAGAGGCTCCAGGTCTAAGCTTATATTTTTGTACTAAGTATCCTGCTGCTATCAGTAGTCCTACTGTAGGCCAAATAGACAGTATTTAAATACACAGATAAAAAATTATAGTCATTCTGTGTCTAACAAACTATATGTAAGCAACACACAGAGATAACATAAAAGGCAAGAAGTGACTGTCAACATCTGGGTGCAATGCACATTTGGCAACACAGCGGAGCAAAGCAATCTCCAAACAGATTTTACTACATTTATTGAGCCTCAGAAGCTATTAAATACATGAGACAAAGTAAGACCTCTGGACGGGAAAAAAAAAAGTGTGATCAAATTAATTGTTGGCTTTAGAAATTACAGATAAAGAGAAGTGACAGAATCAACCAGGAAAGTCACAATGCAGAATGGGGGTGGGAGGAGAATGACACTGAAAATACTTTATTACTGAAGAGCAGCCTCTTCCTGTCGCACGTCCAGCAGGGCTTCCATTTCCTTTCCTCTGCATTTGAAGTCTAATTAGAACGTGTTAAAAATAAAACTAGGCAAAGCATTTCTGAAAACCTCCAGGGCAGGAAGGCCCAGTTACAGGAAATGGAAGGAGGAGTTTCCCCACACATTCTGAAGTTAAAGATTGCTGGAGCGCCAGCAGCCATGGTGCAGCCTTTGCATTTCTCCTCTGCCCTGCGAGACGGGAGGCCTGAAAGCGCAGGGCCTCTGATACAGGGAGAGGGGAGAGACTTGGAATGTGGAGATTAGTGTAGTGGAAGTCGGCAGGAAGGGAGATCACCGTCGTCGTCGTCTTTATCTTTGGAATGGCGTGCGTCTAGCGGTTGTAGCCAAACTCATCGGCGTCATCTGCACGGAAGTCGCCATAGCGCCAAAGGTTCAACTGCAATGCACAAGACAGGAAGCATCAAGTGGTTATGAAAGCTGCAGATGGGGAGGGAGTCTACGAAAGAGCTTTCTCGGTAGCGGGCCCCCTACTTTGGAACTCACTTCCAAATACTATGAGACAAATTATTAATCATAAAGAATTCAAAAAAATCAGTAAAAACATACCTATTCAGTGAAGCGTTTGCGGAACAAGAAAAATGTACACAAAATCTTCTCTGAGGTTCCATATACTGTCTATTTTCAGCTATTCATATTACTGTAAATCAGATGTAACTTTCATGTGAAACCTGGTGTGACTTTATCTTCTTATGCTTTCTGACTTTACTCTGTTTTTGCATAAAACCTAGTATAGTTAAATTAAAAATTTAAGGAGATGTTTATTTAGAATTAGGGCTTAAAGTATTTATTGCACTTTTTTCCTAACTTTACAATTTGTTTTATAGTTCCTTGTATTTTAAGTTATTTTTTTTTTTTTTTAATTTAGTTGTTATTATTTCCCATTTTATTTTATTTTGAACAATTTTGTAAACCGTTTTGGTCAACTTTTGTTTGTGAAAAGATGGTATAGAAATGTTTTTAAATAAATAAATGTCCTCTGACCCTTGTTATCTAACTTTCTATCAGAGTGCACAATCAAACCAGAGATGGACCAAAGCAAGCCTATCAATCCCAGTTACATCACCAGGACTACCTCAATATTTCATAAGGGGCCTGAGCCTAAGGTTAGCAGCTTTGTAGATGCATCAGAGACAGATGAAAACACAAAGAAGAAACCTACTCTGGCAGCCTTGGCAGCTTCCTGGGCATTCAGGTACTCTGTAATCTGCAAGAGAAGAGACAAAGACAGTCATGTCAAGCAGGCAGGCTAAACAAAGAGGAAATCAAACACCACCAATGAATGATATTTAGGGTTATCCTCCACAGCAGAGGTTCTCAACCAGTATTCAGGACCCACCTAGTCAGGTTTCAGGATATCCACAATAAATATGCATGAGATAGATTTGCATACAATGGAGGCAGTGCATACAAATCTACCTCATGCATATTCATTGTGAATATACTGAAAACCTGACTGGCTAGGTGGGTCCTGAGTACTGGGTTGAGAACCCCTGCTTCACAGCATTCAGCAAAGAGAAAGGCCACCAGAGCAATGGGTGCTGCTGGACAAGGCAGTGGGTTTGCCTGAGCAGCAGAAATCCCAGCCAGACCATCGAGGCCATCTGTCGTACATCATCGCCCCATGAGAACTGGTAGCCAGGTCATTTTTTATGCTAGTCACTGGATTTCTGATACACTGCTTATGAAGTCTACAAGGCAACCCTGATGGTGGTCACATTAGGTTCTATACTTTATGATGAGCCCCAAGGGGGTGGGAGCTAAAAAGGTGGATGAAAGGATAGCCTGTTCCCCAAAGGGAATGGATTTGTAGAGGGTATTCAGGCACTGGGAGGAGGTTTCATGGAGTTTGGCTGGAGCCCTGTGGTCTGGGTTGCTTCTGGGAGCTATGCCGGGCAGCAAGGAGCTGTGGCCTATCTTGAGCTTCCAGTGGAAGAGGAACAAGTCTCCTACACGTGGCAAGGCTACCTCAGGAGCTTCCAACCACCAGGAACAAGTGGGAGGATTTCTCTTGTGCCAGTCTGAGAAACTACAAGGAGGACTCTGTTTTTCACCCTGGGGCTAAGCAGTGGATGGCTTTTGAGGAGGACGCGTGAGGTCCCGTCATGTAAGAACTGTGCCTGCACAAGTGAGCGTACGATTTTTCATTTTCTGCAGGAACGGAAAGCTCTTTCTGATTTTCCTGGCTCTCGATTTTTGGCATTATGGACTTGCATTTTATCAATTTTTTTTTGCCTCTTCGGAAACTTTGCCCTTTTTTCAGTAACATTTTCTCTTGTTTGGAACACAGTTCTCTGGAGCTTTATTTTTGTGGACTCTGATCAGTGTGTTGAAGTGTGGTGGCCCAGTCACCCATTCCACAGAACCTGTGTGAGTGGTTCAGTGCTCTCCAGGGCAGGGAAGGTGCTCCCTCCCAAGAGCGGTGTGGGGCGATCGTGTGTGTGCTGGGGAGTGCTTACACTAAGGTTACCACTGCTGGCTTGATTGTGCCTGTACTGGTATTCCGGGTTTAAAAATGAGGCTGAACGCCTGCTCTTAAGCTGGATTCTCTTTATCCACGATACAGATACTTATGGTTACACAGAGGAAACTTGGTGTGTGAAGAGATATTTAAAGTTATAATCTTGTACGATCACAATCAAATACAGAAACAGAGAAAACGATGGCAGAAAAGAACAGCAAGGTCTATCTAAATAAACTGCCCATTCCTGTTACAATACTGCAAAGTCTCCCACCTTCAGGTTTTACCCACACTCACTAACATCCAAGGATCCTGTGTACTTATCCCTTGCTGTCTTGAATTCTGTTACTATTCTGGCCTTCATCACCATCTTCCTGGAGACTATTTAATTCATTAATTGGAAACTATTTATTTATATGGAGACTATTCTGTTCTATTTATTGATTATATTTGATATCATGCCTTTAATCGAAAAACATCAGTGAGTTGCAACCTAAAATACTATACCTATAGCTTCACCGCACTTTCTTATTCCTGATTCTAGCCTATTCTAGCATCATATCATGATCTTTGCTAGAATTTTCCACTGGTAAATGTTTACATCATGTGCTTTATTTATGTCTCTGCAGTATCTGAATTTATCTCTCATTCCCTCCCCTCCCCCCCCCATGTTTCTAGGGTATAAATATTTAGATCCTTATTTCATTGGGCTTTTGGGTCAGACTCCAAAATGTCTTGCTAGCCCTTCTCTGGACTGCTCTAACTCTGTCTACATCCTTGTAGAGATACTCTCTCCAGGCCTGGACACACAACGGCATTATTCCCTCCTTTTCTAGACTGGTAATCTCCCTCTGGCTCTACCCACTGCCCTCTTGCACTGTTTTACTACCATTAAGATCCTCGTATATGACGACCCCAAGATATCTTCCCTTACTGGTGCACATCTGTGCTTCTTCCAACATGCATTGTTCTCTTTGATTTCTGCACGT
Organism: Rhinatrema bivittatum; assembly: GCF_901001135.1. Taxonomy (NCBI): domain Eukaryota; kingdom Metazoa; phylum Chordata; class Amphibia; order Gymnophiona; family Rhinatrematidae; genus Rhinatrema; species Rhinatrema bivittatum. The sequence goes on along the minus strand of NC_042623.1, from coordinate 28,917,358 downwards.
CATGTGCATAACTCTAGACTTTTTGGCAATCAATTTGTTTTGCCAAACTCTTGACCACGCCTCAGGCTCTCCTAGATCACTCCTCATTTTGTTTCTGCTATCTGGAATGTTTGCCTTGTTTCAGATCATTGTCTCATTTCCTACTGACTTCTCAGTAATGTCACTTAGAAAAATATAAAACACAACTGTAATGAAGACTGATCCTTGAGGCACTCCACTGATAGCCACCCCCTCCTTTCTATGGCTTATATTTTAATTTAACTGTTGGGTACCATTCATACAGTACCTAACCCAGTTGATCACCAGAGGATGCAGCCCCCTAGGCCACTCAACCTGTATTGAAGAGTGTTAAAAACCTTACTGAAATTCAAGAATACCATGTTCAGTGCTTGCTCCAATCTAAAGTTTTGGCTACCCAGTCAAAGAAACCGATCAGATTTGTTAGCCATGACCTTCCTCTGATCATAACAAACACACATGATCAATTTACATGACAAAATGTTGAACAGTTGATGACATCATAAACCTAGATTTTTGTATTGGTTTCCTTCAAGAGAATGAACAATAACATTATCAGCAGGGGATCTGGGCACTGGTAGTAACGTTCTATGATTTTTAATGTTTGCAATTATTTTAACAAACACAGCAGAGTGAATCGAAGACCAGGAATGTATTCAGAGAGGAACAAAGGCCAATGGAGCTGCTACTACAATTTTCCATGTCTAAAGTGCTATCAGAGATACACTGTGCTGTACAGATACAGGAAGATTGGCCCTGCTCACTGGAGCTTCCAATATAGTCACTCCTCTAAACACCCAGAGAAGGGCTTCTAAATAACTGCTCGATGTAAGCTGAGCCTCCATTAATCTCAATTTCAATTTATTTCCAAGAATTGCCAAGAGTAAATAATTTCCAAGAATTGTTTTGCTCCAAAATGTGAAATATTACTATATTGACTTCCATAAACATACAGTGAAAAAAAAATGACAAAAGGGCAAAAGAGAAGTGGAAAGGAGCCTATTCTGATGGTAAATTTCCAGTCGCCCTCGGTTGTATTTAGAAAACCGCAGTACAGATTATCTTGCGGCCCCAGAAAGCCAGGCCCACACCCAGATCTACAGCCTTGTTTGTATCGCACCTCTGCTTCCAGTGCGAGAGCTGGCATTCTCAAGCCCCTTTTCCTGGGTGCATATGTATAGACTCCATCCCGCATTACTGTATGCGATGTGTCTTCCTGCTCGGACTGTCCGCATCAGAAAGCATACCCGGAGCAAACCAAAGAGGCTGAACCGCTGTGGGGGCAGAGTAAGGAGAACCAATGCCAGTTGCCTGGTCTGTCATCCAGCCCGGATTCTGCACAGCTCACTGGCTGACACATCCCAGACTGTTCTCTGTAAGGCAATACTGTTGGGGGAATAAGGGTAAGGGAGGAGAGCCAGATTGAGCCTGGGAGAAGAGTGAAATAATCTTATCAGTGAGCTCCCCAAACTTCGCTGAAGACAAAACAGTGATGGGCCCAAATCAGCCCAATGCTGGAACTGAACCTGCAGGTTTAACCCCGGGGAGATAGGGGGATATTGGCTGGCAAGGTGATGGATGCATTTGCATTGCAAAATCCACAGTGAAGGCAGGACATATTCAGAGAATCTGTCAAAAGCAGATAACCTGGGGGAGAAGAATTTGTGAGAGAGTGGAGGGGCGAGAGGAAGGGGAAATGTACAAAGGCAGGGGAGCGGTGCTCTGTAATCATTAGCACTGAAAGCTGCTGCACAGAGCAGGTTACTTTCTCTGACATGTCTCTTCATGTGTTGCACAAAGCACAAAGTCTAAAAGAGCAAAACCCCAGACTACATTAAAAGCAAGATCATGACAGGTATGATCTTTATTTCAGGCAGTATGCATGTTACATTTTGATCATGTTTCTGGCACAGAATACTGGGGGAAATTACTGCTGTCTGCTATAATGGATTTGGTTAATAAAACATTAGATTTTATTTTAAGGATTCCAACATGCATTAATATCGTGGTGAACCAACACATTATACTAAAGGACACAAATACACTGCTCAGTCAATCAGAGTGGCACAACCACAGTGTGATGAATTGCTTTTTTTTAAGGGATTTTTTAATATTGTATTAATTATTTCCAAGGTATTAGCAACCTCTTTCTAGTGTTAATTCTCACCCCATCAGATAAGCAATAAGAGGTGTTGACTATTCTAGAATGTATGTAATCGCCACCACTGGAGTTTCTTCACAGCAGGTTAGATATGCATTTGTCTGAGGTGATCTAGGTGCGGTGGATTAGGGGCCAATTCCAGCCTTATCTCTCTATGATTCTGAATTTGGATTAGATTAAATGTTACAGAAATAAACAATGGACTCTTAGGCCATCCAATCCATCTTATCTAATGTGTGTTACTCTTGGCTTTTAGCCTGCTGTATGCCCGTACAATAATCTATCCATAAGTCATGCTTTAAGAGCATGCAATTATTAGCCTCTTACAAAAATGAATGCATGATGCATGCAAATGGCATGCTTTTAGACTGTGCACTGGATATGCTGCAAGCATGTTTCTCTGTAGGGGTTCAGTTAAGCTGGCTCCTGACAGCGCCAATGAGTGTATTCAGAGTTTACAGTCTTCTTTAGAAATCCATGTGTGCAGTACATTGTCACAGGCTTGGACGTCTCCAGGAATTGAGACCTGCAAAGTCTGACACACAGACACTAAGCTTGGATTACAAGTTGGTTGCCCATAAGCTCTTAATATAATAGTGATGCGGATAAACTGAAACAGAGAGGCGCAAAGAATTATTTTTAGACAATGGAGAAACCAGTAAGTGACTTATCTGAGGATTGAATGGGACTATGGCAATACATCCTATATAATTATTACCGGATGCTTTAGCGGTATTAGTTCTGACTGGCTTTAAAGTTCTTAACAATCAACGTTGACCAGATGGTACAGTGGACCAGAAGGTTGAATAAATCTGCTGGAGGGCTGACCAGACCTCTGTGTGGACTGAAAACTCCTCCACAGGTAGTTTAATTTACTTACAAATTGGTTACCACGTTTTTTCCTTCTTCAGTCAAGCTGAGAATTGATGCAATGAGTTCAGACCCATCCAAAAGAAGAAGAAGATTATTTATTAAAAAGTCCCATCCACAGGCAATTTACAGACAGATGTTCTAATTTCTTGAGCTACACAATGATAGATTGGAAAGTAGTGTTAGCCTTCTGTCAGTTTTAAAATTACAGTATTTAAACAGCATGACAATATTATCAAGGTCTCTCTCTTCTTTCTGGGCTTGTTTAACCAAGTTAAACATAGAAACATAGAAATGACGGCAGAAGACGACCAAACAGCCCATCAAGTCTGCCCAGCAAGCTACGCACTTTATCCATTTTTTTCCCTTTTTCTCTCTCCCACCTGTTACTATTGGCTTCCAGTACCCTCCAGCCCTAATTCCCCTCCACCCTACCACCAATTTAGAGAGCAGCTCCGTATCTGCATCCAAGTGACATCCAGCTCAATTAGGGGTAGCAACCGCTGTAACAAGCAGGCCACCCCCTTGCCCCATACTCTTACCCACCCCTGTTTTTATTTTTTGTTTTATTTATTTATTTATTTATGTATTTATTTTTGGAGATAGCAGCCCTCCATCCTTCTGCTCCGTGAAGGTGGAACACCAACTACTGGCCACTGGCATACCGCTCCGTGAATGCCTCTGTGGCTACTGCCGCTCCGTGCAGTGTTTGAATGCCTCCACTTTATTCACGCCCTCTAGACTTGATGGATCCAGTGTGTTTATCCCACGCCCCTTTGAAGTCGTTCACAGTTTTAGACTTCACCACTTCCTCCGGAAGGGTATTCCAGGCATCTACCACCCTTTCCGTGAAGAAATACTTCCTGACATTGGTTCTTAGTCTTCCTCCCTGGAGCCTCAGCTCGTGACCTCTGGTTCTGCTGATTTTTTTCTGACAGAAAAGGTTTGTCGTTGTCTTTGGATCATTAAAGTTTTTCAAGTATCTGAAAGTCTGAATCATATCACCCCTGCTCCTCCTTTCCTCCAGGGAGTACATATTTAGGTTCTTCAATTTCTCCTCGTATGTCATCCTATGAAGACCCTCCACCTTCCTGGTCGCCCTTCTCTGTACCGCTTCCATCTTGTCCATGTCTCTTTGTAGATACGGTCTCCAGAACTGAACACAGTACTCCAGGTGAGGCCTCACCAAGGACCTATACAAGGGGATAATCACTTCCCTTTTCTTACTCGTTATTCCTCTCTCTGTGCAGCCCTGCATTCTTCTGGCTTTTGCTATCGCCTTGTCGCATTGTTTCGCAGACTTCATATTACAGATTTCAAATTACAGACTTCAAATTACAGATTTATAAGCACTTCCAGGACCACTCCAGCTGGGTGCCATCTTTGAGCTGACTAGTAGTATAAAATATCTAGAAAGCCTCAGAGAAGACGGGCTAGAGATTCCAGCTTTCAGAAGCCAGTTACAAGTCAGGTGCACTATGGCTTAAAGAGCTCCTGAAGGAGGACATTCTTAGAACCTGCATGGCAACTCCTTCCTAGGGGCCAAGAAGAGGAGCAGCCCAAGAGATGGCTGGGCAACTCAAATCTGCCTTTATATTACAAGAGCTCATCCTTTAGACGCCTTCTTGTAGATCTGTGCAGGGAGTTAGAACCGCGACCTCTAGAGGTCTCTGATCAAACACAAAGCAGTTTTTCGTAGTGATTTTGTAGGGGCTTAAAGGCACACTAACCTTTTACAAACAGGGTCATAAAACCTACTGGAGCACCTGGCTATTTTGTACCAGGGCATAGTTAATACAGTAGATGACGGCATATAAAGACCAAATGGTCCATCCAGTTGCTTATGGTAGTAACTGCCTCTCTGTGCAAGTCACCTCCAAGCCTTAAGTTAAGGGTAGCAACTGACACTCTGTTCATGCTGCCCCAAGCCTTCTGTTAAGGGTAATAGCTGCCATCCTGTGCAGTACCCCCAGGCAGAAATGTTACACATACAATTAATAGAGATTACCCCATTTCTTTATTTCCATCCTTTACTCTCTAGGGATCTGCAGGGTTTACCTCATGCCCTATGAATTCCATCACATCTCTCGTCTTCACCACCTCTTCCGGGAGGGCATTCCAAGCATCTACCACCCTCTCTGTGAAGAACTATTTCCTGAGATTGAGTAGTTAAATCTGAAGCAGATTGTGATAAATTGCAGGAGGACCTTGTGAGACTGGAAGATTGGGCATCCAAATGGCAGATGAAATTTAATGTGGATAAGTGCAAGGTGATGCATATAAGGAAGATAACCCTTGCTGTAGTTACATGATGTTAGGTTCTATCTTAGGAGTCACCCACCCAAGAAAGAGAACTGGGTGTCATAGTGGATAATAAATTGAAATCGTTGGCTGAGTGTGTTGTGGCAGTCAAAAAAGCAAACAATGTTAGAAATTATTAGTAAGGGAATGGCAAATAAAACGATGGATGTCATAATGCCTCTGTATTGCTCCATGGTGAGACCACACCTTGAATACTGTGTGCAGTTCTGATCACCTCATCTCAAAAAGGATATAGTTGCACCGGAGAAAGTACAGAGAAGGACAACCAAAATGATAAGGGGCATGGAACAGCTGCCCTATGAGGAAAGGCTAAAGAAGTTAGGGCTGTTCAGTTTGGAGAAGAGACTACTGAGGGGGGATATGATAGAGATGTTTAAAATCATGAGAGGTCTAGAACAGGTTAATGTAAATTGGTTATTTACTCTCTCAGATAATAGGACGAATAGGGGGCATTCCATGAATTTAGCAAGTAGCTCATTTAAAATGAATCAAAGAAAATTCTTTCACTCAGCACACAGTTAAACTCTGGAATTCATTGCCAAAGGATGTGGTTACAGCAGTTAGTGTAACTGGGTTTAAAAAAGGTTTGGATAAGTTCCTAGAGGAAAAATCCATAAACTGCTATTAATTAATAAGCAATAGTAGCTTGAGATTTATTTAGTGTTTGGTTACTTGCCAGGTACTTGTAGCTAGGGATGTGCAGCAGGGAAGGATACATTTGATTCGGTATTCGTCAGGACCCAAATCCATTGCATCTGTTTTTGGGGGACCCTGATTCATCCATTAGTTATGTATGGTATTCATTTCCCATTAAAGTAAAAAAAAAAAACAAAAAAACCATCCCAACCCTTTAAATTTAATTAACTACAACCCCCACCCTCTTGACCCCCCCAAGACTTGCCAAAAGTTCCTGGTGGTCCAGCGGGGGTCCTGGAGCATTCTCCTGCACTCGGGCCGTCGACTGCCAGTATTCAAAATGGTGTCGATAGCCTTTGTCCTTACTATCAGCCCGATCCAGTAAAGTCCGTGGGAGAGCGGACTAACGCCTGTTCTCCCGGCGCGCGCACCGGCCCCTCGCCGGTGCGCGCGATCCAGTATTTAAATTAGGCGACGCGGTGCAAACGAGGAAAAGGAGGCGCTAGGGACACTAGCGCGTCCCTAGCGCCTCCTTTTGGCCTGGAGCGGCGGCTGTCAGCGGGTTTGACAGCCGACGCTCAATTTTGCCGGCGTCGGTTCTCGAGCCCGCTGACAGCCACGGGCTCGGAAACCGGACGCCGGCAAAATTGAGCGTCCGGTTTTCGGCCCGACAGCCGCGGGCTGAATTCAAAATTTTTTTTTTTTTTTTTTTTACTTTTTTTTACTTTTGGGGACCTCCGACTTAATATCGCTATGATATTAAGTCGGAGGGTGCACAGAAAAGCAGTTTTTACTGCTTTTCTGTGCACTTCCCTGGCGCCGGAAGAAATTAGCGCCGACCTTTGGGCGGCGCTAATTTCTTAGAGTAAAATGTGCGGCTTGGCTGCACATTTTACTTACTGGATCGCTCGGGAATACCTAATAGGGCCATCAACATGCATTTGCATGTTGAGGGCGCTATTAGGTGCCGCGGGTGGGCCGCGTGTTTTCCTCCCCTTACTGAATAAGGGGTAAGGGAAAACACGCGTCCAGAGCAGGGTGACAGTGCGCTCCGACGGAGCACACTTTACTGGATCGACCTGTATGTCACAGGGGCTACCGGTGCCATTGGTCGGCCCCTGTCACATGGTAGGTGCAATGGTCGGCCGGCGCCATCTTGTGCTCCTACCATGTGACAGGGGCCGACTAATGGCACCGGTAGCCCCTGTGACATAGTAAGGGCAAAGGCTCTCGGCACCATTTTGAATACTGGCAGCCGACGGTCCGAGTGCAGGAGAATGCTCCAGGACCCCCACTGGACCACCAGGGACTTTTGGCAAGTCTTGGGGGGTCAGGAGGGTAGGTGTTTTATTCGTTAGTGATACATTGCATTCGTGGGGGTTCGCCATATGTTTCGGAACCCCACAAATGCAACGAATAGGGACCAATACTTTGCAGATTGTGCATTTGTTCAAAACGAATGCACATCCCTACTTGTAGCCTGGATTGGCCGCTGTTGGAAACAGGATGCTGGGCTTGATGGACTCTTGGTCTGCCCCAGTATGGCAGTTCTTATTTTCTTAGGTCTGTATCATATCTGCCTTGAACCTTCTCTCCTCCAGGATATACAAACTTAAATCCTTCAGCCTCTTCTCAAAGGTCTTCTGATAAAGATCCCACATCATTCTGGTTGCCTTTATCTGAACTGCATCCATCTTGTCTCTATCCTTTTTTAAATATGGTTTCCAGAACTGAACACAGTATTGCAGGTGAGGCCTCACCAAAGTCCTGTAAAAAGGCTTTATCACCTCCATTTTCCTGCTGGTTATTCCTCTACCTATGCAGCCCAGCATCCCTCTGGCTTTAGCCACCAACTTGTCACATTGCTACAATGCCTTCTGATCGCCAGAAACGATCACCCCAAGGTCCCTCTCCCAGTCTACGCACATTAATTCCCCCCCCCCCCCCATACAGTTCTTTTGGATTACTGCATCCCAAATGCATGATTCTGCACTTCTTGGCATGCCAGTGTCTGTGCCATGCTGTACTGTAAAAGGCTTCCCAAATGTTAGGAGGAGCCAGAGACTTGACAGTCTGAACCAGGTACAAATGTAGTAAGAAATACTTCTCAGTCTCCATTCATGCCTGCTGCTCCTTATCAAGTGACCCTCTCCCCCATTACCTGACACCACGGCCTTCCATAGCCCTTGCCACTATCAGCATCTTGGCCAATGTTGGCAACTCATTGCCCTGGCCAGATTATTCCTAACTTCTCTTGATGATGTTGACAGGGTGGCTCAGCACTGCTCTCTCATGTGGCCTGACCATCTTTATCTTTGTGACTCTTGCTGATGCAATTTTTGCTTCATGCGGCAAACTCCCACTGCTGCAACTTCTTTTATTATCAGGGCTTGCTTGCTCTTCTTAGCCCTATGTTGCCTGTTAAACATGCCATGTTGATATGTCAACCATTTTGACCTGCGGCGCCTACCGCAGCAGCAGCACAGTATGAAAGGGCCAGCAAAGTGAAATAGATACAATAATCCATAAATCCTCACTCGCCCCCCTCCCCATGGACCAACCTGGCCAACAAGAGATCACAGCTGGAGCACCAGATGGATCAAACTGCTAAGAAAAGTTCTGGAGATATGAATTTGTTTGAAATGAATGGGGGAGAAGTTCTGCCTCTTTTGGTGCTTTGCTCCTCCTTCATGGTGCCTTGAGCTATTAATCATGCCTTACCTAGTGCCGCTTTGCCCCTCTTGTGCAGCCTTGGGGGTGTTTCATACTTCTGTTGTTGGGGCCCTTTGCCCTATCCTTTCAGCTTTGGGATGATCTGGACACTCTTGCTAATGCTTTGCTCTTCTGATGGTGCCTTGGAGAACCTCTGCTACTTCTGGTAGCATTTTTCCCTATTATAGATCCTTGGCTCTTCATGCCACTTTTGGTGCCACAATGACAGTCTTGATGTGTTGGCATGTCTTCACCCTTTTGATGTCTACCCATTGATTTCATTAGAAATGATTAGAAAATTCCAGTTTAGGAGCCCAAAATAGGCCACATTGCTTCCCCAATGGACTATAATGGAAATGAATGAACAAATAATTTTTTTTTCATTTTAAATGAACCTAACGAATGACTGCAACCTACCAAACTAATCAGCAAACCAAAATATATTTTTTTACACTGTACATGTCTAAAATTCATATGAGGATCCGATAGAGCATAACAGAAAAGCAGAATGACTACTCAGCTTACAGTAAAACATGGAAAGGGGAGACATGAAAAGTATGGAATGGCTTGAATTAACAATGAGAAACCTGGAAGCTACGTTAAAAAAAATCCTCAAATTGGAAGAGCCCTGGCCCTGATGGAGTGCTCAATTTCTGGCTCAAGTTTATTTATTTATTTAAAAGCTCTTCTATACCGTCGTTAAGTTAGATAACCATCACAACGGTTTACAGCAAGGCACGCTAATGAAAATGTGAGTGGTATAGATTATTTATTTATTTATTTATTTATTTATTTATTTATTGATTGGTTTTTATATACCGCCGCTCATCAGAGATATCACGTCGGTGTACATAGAACAAAAATACGCAGTTGCGTGTACATATAACAGAATAATAATAGCTGAATTCAACAATAAATTAAAACAGTAAAATACAATATAAAGAAAGAACAACTTATTTAACGGAATATTAGATAGTAATATAGAGTAAAATAAATGTGATTGCATAAATGAATCTAGTATTAAGGCTAAAAAACTAGGGGTATGGGAGGGGTGGGGAGCAAAATGGAACAGGAGCAAAAAAGGGGAGCAAAATGGAACAGGAAGGGAAGAGAAAGGGTAAGGAAGGAAAGGGTTATATACATATGTACAAAGGGCAAAATCAATGGATATAAGGGAGTAACAATAGTACTAGAATGACTAGAAGAGGAGGGCATAGTTAAATTAAAGGTGAGAGAAAAATTGTAGAGATAAGATGAAAGATTGGCAGACTAAGAAAAGGGAATAATAGGAGTTAAGAGAGATCATGAAAGTTAGAAACATATTAGAGACAGGAGAGTTAAGGGGAACACTGAAAAATCAAGTGTAGGCTTTAGTAAAAAGCCAATCATGTGCCATCATAGTGCGGTAACAATTCATTAAAAAAAAAAGTGTGTGTAAATTAGGCTTGTCTGTTGGGATCATATTAGGCGGGTTGAATTTAACATTAATGTGCATTTGTAGCTTACAAGTAACTACTTTTAGTTTGGTGCGTCCTTATCAGTCAACTGTTTTTTTTCCTTCTCTTTATCTTTATAAAAAGCTTGTTTAAAAAGCCAGGTTTTCAGATTGGTTTTGAATATTTTGAAATTACTCTGCAGCCTTAGTTCGAGTGGCATGCTCCACCAAGATCTGGTAAACTGTAAAAATCCATTTTTTTTTTCAGGCAATCAGAATTAGCACTTGAATGGTTAACAGGAAGAACACGTGTCCTTCCCAAGGGAGATCCAAATGACCTTCCCAAAAGTTATCAACAACATGCCTACCTACGATCTACAAGCTGTTCACGGCAATAGATGCAGACAGAATATATGATCGCATGGATTTTAATTATGACAACAGAACAAAAGGACACCAAAAGAGGACAAGTTAATGCTGACTAAAACCATCATGGCCAGCTGTAAGACAAGTCGAAACCTCAGGATGGCATGGACAGATTACAAAAAAAGCTTTCAATAGTATCCCACACTCTTGGATCATAAAATGCCTTGAAATGAACAGAGTGAATCCTGGACTAATTGCGAATGTTGCAGACCACATGCCATCTGAATTATGAGGATGAACAATATGTTATTGTTAATATCAAAATCCAGTGAGGAACACCTCAGGGAAATTCCCTTTCACCACTCTGGTTTTGCCTGGCACTGAAATCACTAAGTGCTCTTATTAATTCTTTGGGCTACGGATTTCAAGCTAATTGCAGAGATGCTAACCATGTGCAGACACTGAGCCTACTGTTTGCAGCTGATTTGATGCTTCACAGCTCCTATGATCATCATTTAGCGGAACAACTCAGAGCAGCGAAGAGCTTCTCAGAAGACATCAGGATGACATTTGGCTTGGACAAATGTGCTAAGGCAACCTTCCATAAGTGAAAATTAAGCAAAAGCGAAAACATTTCTCTGACTGATCACTGTAGCATAGAAGAACTCGAGCAGGAAGGCAGATATAAATATCTAAGGGTGGATGAAGGTCCAATAATTCAGCATAAGCTGCTGAGAGAAAAGACCAGTAAAGAATACTACAGGAGATTCAATCTGATTTTGAAAAATGCCTTAACACCGCAAAATAAAATACAAGCTATCAATTAACTTGCAGTTCCTGCACTCTCCTGTAGTTTTAGAATATTTTTAAACCCAGCTAAGCTAACTGCCTTAAAATTCTCCAATGTATTTTAAATGTGCTATTTGCTAACTTCATGGAGTGCCCCTAGTCCTTTTATAACCTGGAAGAGTAAACAACCAATTCATATTTACCTGTCCTAGTCCTCTCCTGATTTTGTAGACCTCTATCATATCCCCCCTCAGCCTTCTCTTCTCTAAGATGAACAGCCTTAATCTCTTTAGCCTTTCCTCATAGGAAAGCTGTTCCATCTCCTTTATCATTTTGGTCGCCCTTCTCTGTACCTTAGACAATTGTTTAGGCGAATGGAAGGAATGAGTGAGAATCTACCAGCACACAAGGGGAAAAAAGCAATGGAATTTGCAAAACAAGAGAAAAAATTCTTTAAGTATCTGATCAACAAATAAGGAAAACTACTTGGCAAAAGCACAAACTCAGTAGGAAATGTAGAAAGTTGCTTTATAAACCCCATGTGGATCAAAACCTGACTCAGAAATGGCTAAGGAGATGTGAGCTTCAATCTCAGGATAAGAGACTTATAATTGCAACACAGGATAGTGGATTGCGAACAAGATGTTCATAGCCAACATAAAAAAATGGTAAAACAGATAAAAGCAGATTCTATAAAACTAAACTAGAAATGGTTACAAACTTTCTTGCTGGATATCAAATACTGCCATCAGAAGGCTGTATACAGAAAGGCATAATAAGGCGAGACAGCTCATCTACTGGAAATTGTGTAAACACTATAACATCATTGTACTACAAAAGCACTGGGATCATGACCCACAGAGAACTGTAGAGAATGATGACGTTGTGATCACCTGGGACATTTCTTTTCCAACAAATAAAAAGCTTGATGCAAGAAAACCATGGTAAAGAAGAAAGCAGACTTGCTTACTTGTAACAGGTGTTCTCCGAGGGCAGCAGGATGTCAGTCCTTAAGAACATAAGAAATTGCCATGCTGGGTCAGACTAAAGGTCCATCAAGCCCAGCATCCTGTTTCCAACAGTGGTCATACCAGGCTACAAGTACCTGGCAAGTACCGAAACACTAAGTAGATCCCATGCTACTGATGCCAGTAATAGCAGTGGCTATTCCCTAAGTCAACTTGATTAATAGCAGTTAATTGACTTCTCCTCCAAGAACTTATCCAAACCTTTTTTAAACCCAGCTACACTAACTGCACTAACCACATCCTCTGGCAACAAATTCCAGAGCTTAATTGTGCACTGAATGAAAAATATTTTTCTACGATTAGTCTTAAATGTGCTACTTGCTAACTTCATGGAGTGCCCCCTAGTCCTTCTATTATCCAAAAGTGTAAATAACCGATTTACATCTACCCATTCTAGACCTCTCATGATTTTATAGACCTCTATCATATCCCCCTCAGCCATCTCTTCTCCAAGGTGAACAGTCTTAACCTCTTTAGCCTTTCCTCAAAGGGGAGCTGTTCCATCCCCTTTATCATTTTGGTCGCCCTTCTCTGTAACTTCTCCAGTGCACTTATATCTTTTTTGAGATTCGGTGACCAGAATTGTACACAGTATTCAAGGTGCAGTGTCACCATGGAGCGATACAGAGGCATTATTACATTTTCCATTTTATTCACCATTCCCTTCCTAATAATTCCTAACATTCTGTTTGCTTTTTTGACTGCTGCAGCACACTGAGCTGATGATTTCAATGCATTATCCACTGAGGCCTAGATCTTTTTCTTGGGTGGTAGCTCTTAATATGGAACCTAACATCGTGTAACTTCTGCATTGGTATTTTTCCCTATATGCAACAGCTTGCACTTGTCCACCTTATATTTCATCTGCCATTTGGAAGCCCAATCTTTCTGTTTCGCAAGATCCTCCAGCAATTTATCACAATCCGCTTGTGATTTAACTACTCTGAATAATTTTGTATCATCTGCAAATTTGATAACCTCACTTGTCATATTCCTTATACATGGGTGACATAATTCGATAAAGCCCAGCATGAAAAACTTATGTTATATGGGGATGTGCTATAAGAGTGACAAGTACCATTGATGCCATGAGGCCCAATAGCCTCAACATGTTCAATGTCAAAGTCTGCTGACCCATCTATATCTCTTCCACTGCGGACATCATGGTGGCAGCCCTTTGTAGAAGAAGAAATGTTTCGCTTTAGTTGTCTAACAGAGCTCCAATAAACTGCAATTGAGGTGACAGGCTCAGATGAGACTTGGGGTAGTTGATAACGAATCCAAGTAACCAAAACTTGGATGGTCATAAGTTAGCCAATTGTCCAGTTTGAGTAAGTACGCTATCAGCACGGCTAAGCATTTAGTGAAAACACGTGAGACAGAGAGTAAACCAAAAGGCAGAATGCGATAGTAGAGGTAGCTGTCTCCAACGAATCAGAGATATTTCCTGTGACCAGGAAAAATCTCTATGTGAGTGTACGCATACTTTATCTTTTTGCAGAAAGGGAATCAAGGTGCCCAGGAAAACCAATCTTCAACTTTTTTCATAAATTTCTTCAAGGTCCTTAGGTCTAGGATGGGACAGAGTCCTCCAGTTTTCTTTGAAATCAGGAAACACTTGGAGTAAAATCCCTGCATTCTTTGCCTTGGTGGAATAGGCTCAACCGCCATCAAGAGGGAGGAGAGCTCCATTAGAAGCAGTTCCTGATGTGATGAGCGACCCCAACTGAGGTTCCAAGGCTGATTTGGTGGGAGATCCAATACATTTATTCTGTATCCTCTTCTGATCAGTTGCATAGCCAGAACCGAGGAGCTGAAGGTTAACATGAGTAGGCAGGAGACATATAGTGATAAATAATGCCATAGCATGTACTCTACAATGGATTTCTGAGTAGTCTGCAATAGCCATCATGCATGAGTGACTTTTTAAAATATTTTAATTCTAATAGTTCAAGCACTTACCAACATTAAAAATGTCTTATTAATTTATATTTATTGCAGTTTATAAATATAGAATAACATGTAAAAAGTAAACAAACACTTAACAGAAACATCAGATCCAATTACATAATAAAACAAATATCAATAGTCTTTTATGAATCCTCTTTCCAAAAATGCATAAAACTGCAATAAAACAATAATCATAAAAAGATCTGCAAACAAGTGCAGAAGAGAAATAGGACATGCAAAAAAAATATTCAAAAAAATAAATTCCCTTCATTGCCAAACACTTTGTGAAGTAACAAACCCCTGCAAAAAATAAATACCTAGAACCTTAGCATACCATAACAGCAGTTACCCTCAGGACTCAAACAGTAGTAACCTTATCTATGAAAAGGAGGCAAGGCAAACATTACACCAGGCCCTAGAACACTAATACACTACCTAGCGGGTAAAAAGAACAAACTGGACAGAGAAACTACACACTAGTCACATTTCTAAAACTCTGTCACACATGCTCAGCACAGTCAGAGCCTTACCTAATACAGAATAAGGGACTACAAATTAGAAACAAACATGCAGACAAAACTGAAATAGAAAGTCTGAACAGCAGAATACTGAAGAAACAGCAAAACACAAATATATAAGAAATGCACATTCCCAAAGATGGCATATTCCAATCGCTGAAAGGCAAAAGAATTTTTTTTTTACCTTTGTTGTCTGATCTTATTTTTCCTTATTGGTCCCAGTCTCTTCCCTCTCTTCCCCTCCCCCCCCCCTTGTCTGTCTTGTCCTTATTCCTTTTTCAGACGGTGGCTTGTCTCCAGGTTCCCTATTGAGGGCACTGATGGCCGTTTTAATGCCGATGATGCTCCTTCCATCGATGCAGTTCAGAGGTCCTTTGATGATGATACCTCAGATGCCAATGCATCAGTCTTCCAATGACCAAAGAATCTATCCATAAATTTAAGTCGGGACTGGTGTCCTTTGAGGGTCCTGGATGCACATTTGCGACACCTCTTGATATCATGCCATGCCCCCAAGCAAAGGACACGACTACCATGGGGATCCGTGATAGACACGATCCTTTTTCACTGGAGGCATCGCTGGAACCCACTACACATTTCCACTTGAAACCAAAGGGATGCAAAAGCAAACTTGACAGTGGTGATGAGTTGACAGCCAGCAGACACCAATGGCCCCATTGCCATGGAAGGGAAACAGCAGCGAAAGAAAACCAACTGAAAAACCTTACCTAGGGAAACTACAGGGAACAAAAGACCCTGTGAAGAATAATGTTGGGGGCTGGAAAAAAGTATCAACAAAGTCTAGCAACAGGAGAGTGAGGCACTATACTGCAACCAAAGGGCTACGCATGTGGACGCGAGGTATAATGGATATTTGGGTATGCTCAATGAGGCACAGTCAAAGTTTTAGAAACTTTTCCGTGCTGGGCTCCTTCGGATGTCGTCACTTATGTATGAGGACTGCCATCCTGCTTGTCCTCAGAGAAAAACACAAGGACAGCATTGCTATATGAGTATCAGTACTAAGCCAATACTCTGTAGATTGTATGGAATGAGAGAAGATCCTCAACTAATAAGGGATGCAATCAGAGCCCAAGAAAACGTGATACAAAGATACAGAAAATTTTCAATTATATTGGGTGCCACTGGCCTGATTAAACAGATCTTTTGGGTGCGTCTACACATGTTGCCTGTGAATATAATGCCTTATGAACTCCAGAAGGATGCTCTCTCCTGGTATTAAGCAGGAAATCTGAGTGACTGAGATCAGACTCAACATATTTTGGCTTATGATGGAGGTTCATGCCTGTCAAGGTATGCACAATATTAACCCATTTGGAAATATTACTCCTAATCTGTGAATCTGTAAGAGGAGGAGAGGCTAGACAATTACCAGGCCACTGCATCACTTCTTCTGCTGGTCAGGCTGGGCCAGGAGTTGTGGGGTGAGAGGCTGTACACAGATTAGGGATGTGTCAGGGGAGGTGTGGTGGAAGAGCAGGTTCTAGGGTACTGGGGTAGGAGAAATGGAGGAATCAGTGAATGATTCAGCAGGAGAGCGAGCTGCTATTCCAAACACAAAAGCATAGTAATATAGTAAATGACGGTAGAAAAGAATCTAACAGTCCATTCAGTCTGCCCAGCAAGCTTTGTTTTGTTTTAAATGCTACTTTTATTTATTTATTTTTTTTTAGGGTAGTAACTGCAGCTCCATGCAGGTTTACCCACCCCATGCCTTGTGTTAAGAGTAACAACCGCCACTCCGTGCAGGTTACCCCAGTTAACATATCCCTTTTCTTCATTCCCATCCTTTAGCTATTAGGGATCCTCTGTGTTTATCCCACGACCTTTAGCATTACATGGCTGTTCTTGTCTTCACCATCTCTTCCAAGAGAGCATTGCACACACAAACAAACCAAGGCATACAAAAATGGATCACTGGCGGCACTTCTATTTGCAAAGGTGGCCTGTAATGCCTACAATATGTGCCTCATCCTAAATTCGCTCATAGTATACCATGAAATATTTGGACTTTGAAGTTCTGTCATTCCACTAGTTGTTATTAGTTATTTTACCCAATATCTAATCACATAGGAAGAAAAGACTTTGATGGTCTCCAGCTCTTTGGGAGATTCTTCCGTTGGTCCAATAAAAGGTCTCTCAGCTTGCATGTAGCCCCCATTTCTCCAAGCCCAGTAAGACTCCTAGAACTGGGCAGTTACTATTTAATCTGAGCCAGGTAAAATTCCATCAAACAGAAAACACCGCCCCCTCCTTTTTCCAGACAACCTCGGTTGAGAGTAAAATAGTCTTCCCCACATCCTTTGCCTCCATAAATTTAAGCGCCATCGGAATGATAACTGCTGAAACCTCATCTCTCTCGCTGGTATCCCCGGGCTTTGGGAGAGCGGGATGTATTCTGGGTAGAGGAAAACCTCTCGCTCTACAGTGCAGAGTCAGGGTCACTGCAGAAGACAACGAGCATCCTCGGGCATCTGAAAAATGGGCAAAGTTGGCCTTTTCTCACGAATGCATTGCTGTACATATTCAAGCTGAGGCTGTTTCACCTTTGTCAGTGCATTTGTTATTCCAATAATCAGCCTTGCACTGTCAAGTCAGATCTATGCAGCCTGCGGAGCGGAAAGCAGCTCCCTTACTGTCCTCTCCCAAAACTCAATAGCTCATTAGCCAGCCTTATTTACAAAGGGGTTTTTAATTGAATTTCTGGTACAGATATTCACTCACATGCTCCAACCCACCTTGCCCTCAACTGCCTGCCAAATTTGCCAGCAGCTGCAGGAGGTCCCAATGAAATCAAGGCTTCTCAATACAAACCCTGGAAGCGTCACAGTGGATTGTCACAGCTCCTCATGCGCAAGCAGTAACTGCTGGATCTGGTGAGAGGAAAACGGGAACCTTCCCTGCAGTAATAGTGCAGGCTGTGGGCTTCTTTCAGAGAGGACTTAGCCAAACGCGGCATCTTTTCTCTTCGATACTGAGTGTCCTTAGTGCTGTGTGATACATCTAACGACACTTCCTCTTGTTTTCCATCGAGAGGGATGGATTCCAATGTTATCCCAAAGCTTATTCTTCCTCGACTCTATTTTCATACCACAATAATAAATGTACAACGTGACCATCATACTAAGTGCCATCGAAAATGCTATTCACATATTAAATCTCCGCCTTATATATAAATCATCGGTCGTTTGTGTTTTTGCTTTTTTAAGGAAAATTTTTTTCTTTGCAAATAATAAAATGTCTTCACTATTGTACCACTTGTACTTATCTTGCTAGCTGTGTTTGAAAAACGCCACTATTTCACTGTCAGAGCTATTCCTTTTCTTAATCCTGTATGTGCCTTTTAAGCCCAACACGGGTCCGTGATTCGGACCATTGTCCTTCATCAGGGTATGGCCCCAATCATTTTTTCTCCGCGTTTCACCCTTTTATTCAACATGACGCGGCACCAGAAATGATGTTTGCATGGGCGACCTTAATCGGCAGGTACTAAGTCACTGCTGTCAGAGCAGTCAGCTGTCATATTTAGCTGGCATATTCTGCAGCACAAGCCTCCCGCTGAATATACTCAGATACAGTAACCTGGATGAGGTTTTTCTGGTGAATCTGCCATTTACCAGCTTACTGAACATTGGGGGGAAAACAAAAACCTTGCAGACTGGCAGGGGTACAAAAAAATGTACAAAGGGTAGTGGGACCAGAGAGTCCCCCCCCCCCAATCTGTGGCTGCAGTCCAATCTCCCCTCCAGGAGGAGTACAGGAGAACATGGCCTCCTCTGCCCTCATCCCCAGACCTGCCCTGGAAGCCCAGGCTCCTAGCTTTCCCCACTGGGCTTCGGTCCAAGTGCTGGCGGAGCAGTCAGCTGTGCCGCCACCTCTTCTGCATTTATTCACTTCAAGTCATCTCCGACTGGGTCCCATCAGTGCTTGGACTGTCACTAAGTAAACATCAGGTGGGAGGGGAGATACAACAAGGAAACAAACCCCCTGGGGAGCTGCAAAGAAAAACTCTGCTTCCAACTGAGCCGGAAACCCAAGCTGGGTCCAAATATTAAACCCCGTTTTTCAACAAACTATCGGCTTTAAAACATGAGCTGTCAAAAACCAAAAGTCCCTGTAAGCTCCCAGACTTTTCCAAGAGGCCCACGTTTGCATTTACAGCCCTTTCAGAGGCAGCAGCTGCTGCTATGGACGACAAGGTAGGTTTCAGCCAAGCGGGTGCCTTCAGCACTTTAAACAGAGACTATAATTCTCCGGCACAAGTTATCAAAGCTACAGTAGAGTGTGAATCCACCTCTCTCCCCCCCCCCCCCCCCATCAAAGTATAAAGTGTTCTGAATTCTCGGAAAATGTTGCTTTTTTAAAAACTCTTCATGACCAAAAACACAAACACAGGTTATGAGAGACACTCTTATTACTGCAAGAGTCCTTTTTCTTTTTTGATGTCAGAATGTCTTAGCGTAATAATCATCACATGAGAAGTAAGCTTGAAACCTCTCTAAGTATCAAGGGTGTGTCCCATGGGCTCTCGGCACACATTTTAAGTTACTTTCAGGTACTCAGCTAGCTTTGGGGGTCTATATGTGTTAGCAGTAAATAGCCCTCATCGAAAGAACAGGAGTTGCTGTACATAATGCGTGTTAAAGCGCATTTTGGGGTTGATAAATAGACCCTGCCCCCTCCCCCTTTGTTAGAGAGCGTTGCACAGTGCATTTTATTATAGACAAAGCTGCCTACGATTCTTTGCATGCATTCCTGGCGCCGATGCTGGGACGGCAGCGAGGAGAACGTAGGGGACTGCACCAACCAAACACCTGGGAAAAATATTTCCAAACTACTTGTTGTGTGTGAGGGGTTTTTTTTGCTTGGTTTTAAGCTGAGTATTTTTACATCGCACCTCTGGCGCCGAGGGCAGTTTTCAAAGACATTTACCTAGATAAAACGGCCTGGATGAATACTGCCCTCCTGAAAGTGCAGCTCAGGGTACACGTGGATTCCATAAGGTCCGTGAGAACTGTAAGAGTGAAAGGCAGGCTTGGCCACGTCCGAGACCAGCACCGAGCCACACATTCAACACTGTCAGGAGAAAGGCGGCGTGAGCCTGACAGAGACAGATACGAGTTTTTATTACATAGGTTAAATAGTCATCGGCAGAATCATTACAGCAGAACGGAATAAAACTGGAAGACTAAGGGAACCGAAAACTATACTGGAGTATACCCTGGGCGTGACTCAGAGGGACAGAGAATACAGGATAGTAATTTCTAAGGTCTGCATCGGTAGCTGTGCGCATGTGTATATTCGTAAGACACATATAGCATTACCCAATCATTAGTAAAGCTCCATGGGACTGTACGTGGACATTTTTTTAATATTAATATTACAGTACATATTTTCAAAATTTCTGATAATTTTAAGAATTGCTTGAAGAAAAAATGACAGAGCATATTTCAGCAAGGCCAGATTTAAGATTTTGAGGCTGAGTGCCACGCTGGTGCCCCTTTGAAGCTCTGCTAGCACATATAAGAACATAAGATTTGCCAAAGGTCCATCGAGTACATTATCCTGTTTCCAATAGGCCAAGCCAAGTCACAAGTACCTGGTAGGATCCCAGGGGGTAGATAGATTCCAAGCTGCTTATCCCAAGAAAAAGCAGTGGATTTCTGCAACTCTACTTTAATAACAGTTAATGGGCTTTTCCTCCAGGAACTTGTCCAAACCTTTTCAGCCCCATTGCAAGCAAAATCAGGCTTCTCTTTGACCTGGATATGCGACGCCTTCAAAATTTGGCGCTCAAGGCAGTTGCCTATTCCTAAATATGGGCCTGTATTTCAGGGGGAAAAAAGCCTAATACAAAAAAAATCAAAAGCCACTGGCTACAATGCCAGTTTTAGACCATGCAAAAAGAGGAAGACGACCCATCAGAAAGAAGTACTTTTTAATACAAGAAAAGGAGAAAAGTAATGTAATCATATAATATGAGGTTGGTTGTAGCTTGAAAATTCCCTGGGCTGAGAGCAGTACCCACCTCTGCAGCTAAGATGAGGCATGCTATTTCAGTGCATGCATGCTTTTAGCTGCAGGGAAAAGGAGCGACGCTGAGCCATGACATGCGGGCAGGGGAGGAAAGCATTTTGAAAATCCTCACACGTGTACGTTGTGTAATTTGCACCTGCTATGGTGTCTGCAGGCACTTCCGTACCTGCCTTCCCTGCCAGCCCCACATTTTTAAAGGAAAACTGCGGACAGTTTCCCTCTTGAAGTGAGTTTGCAGGTTTGGGAATATTCCTGCAAGCCATCTGGAGAGTTTTAAAATTGCTCCCACGAGGCATGACAGCTAACCAAAGCCCAAGCTAAGTGCAGAGCATTCTTGCCAGCAACGATCAAGATGCAGGTACAGAGGGCTCCGCCAGGGGAACCCAGGCTCTAGGCTCTCTCTCTCTCTCAGTAAAGCTTTCACATGTCAAGAATTTTTAAAACAAACACTCTGATATTTTATACATTTACAAGGAAATTGTAACTAAAGAAACAATTACCCTGACTCATGGTGCAAAATATTTTCTTTTCTGCTGAACAGCTGTTACTGTTTGGAAGGAAACAACATTTTTTGATAACACATGCTTATTTCTCAGAGAGAAACAGGGAGGGTAATTTGATAACCACCTACATCAGGGCTGAAGAAAGAACATGTAGCCTTACTGCAAACCCTTTGAAGCATATGCACAGGGCCAGCCCATCCCAATAGGTCATTAGAGGGCGGCAAAGAGCAGCCATATGGGACTGCGAGTGGAGCCCATCCTACTCTTGGCCGAGAGGGGTGGAGCCTCAGCGGACCGCGAGCACCACCTATCCCTGCTTGCGGCCAAGGGAAGCAGAGACTTGGCGAGCCATGAGCAGCGTCTCAGTTTGTGTGTGTGTGAGAGACAGAGAGAGATTGTGTGTATATGAGAGAGCAATGGTGTGAGAGAGGAGGGAGGGAGTCTGTGTAAGGGTGCGTGTGTGAACCTAAGTGTGTGTCAGAGAGGGGGCCTGGTCTGGATGAATGAGATTGGTGCCAGAGCCTGAACTAGGAGGGGGAAGGGGTGGCGCAAGGCAGAAGGTTCGCCTAGGGTGCGTAATACCCTTGCACCGGCCCTGCATACGCACACACGTTTCCGCATACTCGGGAGCAGGTGTTTGTGTGTCCGCCTACATTTACGTGCATGCTGTTTCCATGCCCCAGCTTTGTACCCTGGAACGCCTTTCTAGTGCACGTAAAAATAAATGCAAAGTCACTCTTGCATGTAATTATGCCTCCTCAAACCCCCACCCCCCCCTCTGGGCAATTTTTAAGTGCCCAGTTATGTGCATAAAACTGGGTTTTATGTAAATAAATCCTTTTGAAAATCCAGCCCTAAAATTTCCAGTCTTGGTCTTGGATCTAAGAAAACATTTGCCAGTAGAGTCGCTCTGGCCTTCCCTTTCGCCCTGTGGTCTTCTCAAGCATTGCCATGAGATCCAAGGACAGCTGAATATCCTGCTTCCCCCTCTGGCAGCGATCTCTCTCCTGATCCACCACCAGGATATAGCTGGGGAGGGGGGTGGCGGGTTGGTGCACGGGGCGCTTGCCGTGTAATTCCAGGAAGTCAGTCACGGGGAGGAGAACCGTCAAATACATTTATGTGCGTAAATAGTGGTGTACGTGTGCAAATCAGCTGTCAGAAAGCTGCCCTTCCTCAAATGTAGCTAAGAGGGGTGCATTTAATAAGTGGCGTCCCCGAGGAAGTGGTTAGGTTAGGGGAGGAAGGTTACGCACAAAGATTGCATTTTCAGCTCGACATGCCTTATTTCCATGAAACGTGCCCACACGAAGAAGCAGCGCAAATGGCCACGGGAACAAGGAACTCACTTCCACTTTGAAAATCCACGCAAAGTCGGTAGGCAAAAGGTACCTGTGAACTTTGTCCCAGTACGTACAGTTTGAAAACTGCCCCCATAATTCCTCAGCATAACAGAGGGGAACACTGCTGGTGATCAAGGAAAGTGGGCGAATCTCCGTAATTTAGTTTTAGCATACAGAGCCAGATTTATCGTTAATGATTGGTCCATTGCATTGCTGCATCACAGCAATCTTCTCTCTAATGACTTCAATTTTCTGTTCATGACTCTTAATTTCACTTTCCCGCATCTGCTGTTTAGTCACAATCCTGGCAATAGTAGTATATAAATCAGAAAGTGGCACAGAAAATAAGCTTTTGAGATGAGAGAGGGCCCCCAGAATCTGCTTTCCTGAGAGTTGTTATCCAACATCTGACGCGCAGCATTTAGGGCCTGACTTTCAATGCCACAGAGTTTTATGCACATGAATGGCGGTTACAAAATAGCCCAGGATTAAGTGTGTGTTCAAGTTTGTGAACAAATACATTTCTTGTACCCTTTTATACAAACTCAGGAGAGGTGTCCCTAGTGGGGCTTGGAACCTACATTCAGGTTATGACCTTGGGAAAACAGGTGTGACTTTGTGCGAGATTTTCTGTACGTGTACCAGGACAATTACCTATGCTAGATGTAGTGCACTTGGATTTCCGCACAGACATACATAAATTGTGATGGACTTGGTTGGAAACTGGCTGAGTGGGAGGCGACAAAGGGTAGGGGTAAATGGAGCTTTCTCTGAGGAAAGGGGGCGTTACTAGCCGTGTGTCTCAGGGATCAGTCCTTGGACTGGTTCTTTTCAACAGTTTTGTGAGCGACATAACGGAAGGGTTGTTAGGAAAGGTTTGTCTTTTTGTCAATGATACCAAAATCTGTAACAGGGTGCACAGCCAGAAAGGAGTGGAAAACATGAGGAGGGATCTAGGAAAGCTCGAGGAATGGTCGAAGGTCTGGCAGCTAAGATTTAATGTAAAAAAAGAAAAAGCAAAGTAATGCATTTTGGATTTAAAAACTCAAGAGAGAGAGGTACAGTATTGGAGGTGAAATTCTTCTAAGCACAAAAGAGGAGCGGGATCTGGGGGGGTGATTGTATCTGATAATCTTATGATCATCACATACAATCACCAAACAGGTGGATAAAATGACAGTAAAAACAAGACAGATGCTTGTCTGCAGAGGGAGAGGAATGGTCAGCAGAAAAAGGGAGGTGATACTGCCCCTGTGTAGGTCCCTGGTGAGACCTCACTTGGAATCCTGTGTACAATTCTAGAGACCTCACGTTCACCAGGATATAAACAGGATGGAGTCAGTGCAGAGGGAGGCTACTAAAAAGGTCAGTGGTCTTTGTTCTAAAACACATGGGGGCAGGCTTAAAGACCTAAACATGCACACCCTAGAGGAAAGGCAAGATAGGGGAGATATAATACAGACATTCAAATATCTCAAAGGTTTCCATGCACAGGAGGGGAGCCTTTTTCAATGGAAAGGAGGCTGTAGAATGAGGGGTCATGAGATGAGGGTGAATGGGGATAGATTCAGGAGTAATCTTAGGAAATATTTCTTTACAGAGAGGATGCTGGATGTATGGAACTGCCCCCCCCCCCGTGTACGTGATGGAGACAAAATCAGTATCTGAATTCAAGAAAACTTAGGATAAGTACAGGGGATCTCTAAGGAAGTGATGAAAATTACAATGCTAAATTAACTGGCTGGATGGGCAGATTGGATGGGGCATGCGGCCCTCTTCTGTTTGTACCCATGAATTTTCACAGTGACCTTATGCACATAAATCCACAGAAAAGGGTATGTTTAAACTGTACATGAACGTGCAGAGCTGTAAAATTGCCCTCCCTATGGCCTGCTACCTGTCACAGAAACTGGCAAAGTAACCATGGGATTCATTCCTCCCATTGTTGGTTGGGTAGAGTTGACTTCACCATGTCCCTCTCTCAGAATCTCTTGGCAAGGACCATCCATTAACTCCATCTTCCGTGCCGCACACAAGTTCCTCATCAGTGTGCTGCTCCACCAAGCACATCAGTAGGCTCTGGGGAAGTAAACTCAAGTTGGTTTTGAATTTCAGCTCCTCCAGGGACACTGGCATACTTGAGAGAACAAAGGAGCTGAGCTCTTCACTTGCCACTGAACAAGTCGCCAAGCAATACATCGATCCTAAAGCAGTTGGCATGCCTTAGGAGAGGGAAGCCTTTTACCAACCCTCTTAGGCATAAGAAATAAAAAAATAAATAAATAGGGTCCGTTCGACAGATATTAAATGCCAAAGGTGAAATAGCAGCCACCTTGGGTCCTCCCAGCACTCTCGCCGTATTTCCTAGCAATGGTAGGAGAATAAATGCCATCCTGAAACAGCATTGCCCAAACAATATTTGTGTCTCTGCCAACACTGTCACACACAGCCACTTCTGTGCAATTAGCAGAAATTCTGTCAGCAACAATTCTGTACAGCCAAATGCACCACACAGAACATGTACACTCTGAGGAAAGGCACCAGTGGTAGCATCCTGCTTCTGTAATGACTAAAAAATCTTAAAACGCAAGTCGCACACTTCACTGCCAGATGTAGAAGAGTCATTCCAGGCACACCAGAGTACATCTGAAAATGGTTACAGCAGTTAGTGTAACTGGGTTTGAAAAAGGTTTGGATAAATTCCTAGAGGAAAAATCCATAAACTGCTATGACGGTAATTAATAAGCAATAGTAGCTTGTGATCTATCTAATGTTTGGGTACTTGCCAGGTACTTGTGACTTGGATTGGCCTCTGTTGGAAACAGGATACCGGGCCTGATGGACCCTTGGGTCTGACCCAGTATGGTATATCTTATGTTCATAATAGAAGAAAACCAATAACAGCAGCCAGTGTTTTGAATCTGTCCTGAAATCTTCCTCATTCTTTCCCCTGGGGGTAACATCTCTGCTCAGATTAAACCTCTCCAAATACAAAACAGATCTCCCTGTGCCTGCAGAAATTGATCCAACTCTGGTTCTGAACAGAGGAAGAGCTGCGGAGAAATAGAAATGGAAAGAGAACCAAGCGAGAAAGAGATGGTTAGGTAGAGGAGAGAGAAATGGAGGGGGAGAAGAAGAGATGAAAGGCAGGGGAGTTTGTGTAGGTATTGTAAGGGAATGATCTCCAGTGTTTTCCATTTGTGCCAGCATTCGGGTTCACAGTGACCTGAGAAAAACACCAATGGCAGGAAGACAGCTCAATCCCCTCTGCTTGCAGAACAGAGGGAAAGCTCGGCACAAGAATCAGTTCTTGTACATCTTTTATTCAACTTGTCTGCTTGCATCTTCTCTACGGATGAAGTGAATAAAAGGTATGAATAGATGTATTTGTGCAAAGAGCTCCGAGTGTGGAGAGAATTGGTTAACATAGTAAGTGCATATTTGCTCAGCACAGCAGGATCTACTACAGACACACTTATCTGTTACACAGTACAAAGCACATATAAAACATCGTTTGATGTAGCATCTTTATTCTTTTTCCTTTTTGTTGAACAGGAGTCAAGGACTCAGTACAACTGATGTGCCGCAATCTAAGAAAGAATAACTTAACTTTTTTTAACCTCTGGATGGGCACTGTTACCTCTGGGACTGGATGGCTTGGACTCCCCTCTCAAACTTGTATCTCTTTACTTATCAGATCACTAATGGGGTCAGATTTATGACTCTTAGTAGTTACTAGAGTGTGTCAAGCCACTGAAGTCTATGAAGGTGGATGATGTGGCTAAAAGGATCTGTGATTTCTTATATACTTGTCACAGTATTGATAACTTCTGGAGTGAAGTATGCAAGATGCTAGAGATCATCTCTGCAGAATACGAACAAGGCACTTCAGAGGGACAGCATGAGGGATGCTTGCATTATCACTTCCCAATCTACAGATACATGGAGAACTTAAGTTTCCAGTGCTATCAATCTGGCACCTAAACACAGAGAATATGGCAAAGGCGGCAAACCCAATGTTTTCCAGGACTCCTGTGTAAGAGAACTGCCCCATGCTGCAGCGTGATCATGCAGATGATGTCCATTCAAACGACAAACCTTGTTCAGATTAAGAATTGCCTCTTGCATAATAAAGCTCATTGATTCAAAAGCGTGATTGCATTATGTGGGTGGCTACACTGACAGCTGAGCTGGAGAAAGATGATACGAACCCAGCTTTAACTCCACTCATCTTCAGCTACAATGATGCTCAGCAGATGGAAGAATCTGAGGGGGACATGGGGAGGGCGAGCAGGAGGTTGAAAGAAAAAAGCCCTTTGGGGCAGGGACTGGGAATATCAATGCTGAGGGAGAAGAAGAAACAGAACGTGGAGGAAAGTGAGGGGCTGGCTATATATTTGCTTCCAGAAAACGGATCTGATTTTATGCCAAAACTGTAATCTTTCAAAGAAAAAAAGATAGCAAGAGAACTCGCAGCGGGTGCACCCTTTGCTGTACCTTCCTGGCTGAATAGAGGACAGCAACCTGAAGAGGTAACTGTTTTCCTCTTGGCCTCTTTTTGGCTCTGAGCTGCAAGCAGAGGACAGTCCCCACTTGGTCTTATGGCTGAGAATGAAAATTTGAATAACACGGGGAGGTTAATACCCTGCCACCCACAACAGAATAGTAAGCAATGGCAGAACAAATCCTAAATTAGACCATCCGGACCTGTCTAGTTGAGATTCTTAAACTTTGGGTAAATATGCATATAAATTCCCATTTGCAAACAAACACCAGCTCCTACCCCTATTTTGTCATCTTCCGCTGTGATTCTTATGACAACACTAAATGCAACACCAGATCCCCCCTACCATATCTTGCTATCAGATTTTCTAATAATCCACACAGCTACCAAAACTAGCAAAGCCAAAACATCCAGCCTCCCTGAGCTCATTAAATTTTGAGTTTTAACTATGATCACTCTGAGAAGGTTACCCCAGTGCCTTCTTGGAAGCTCGATGTAGCCATATTACTGCTGTTATTTCTTCACAGAGAGGGTGGTGGATGCCTGGAATGCTCTTCCAGAGGAGATGGTGAAGATGAAAACAGTGAAAGAATTCAAAGGGGCATGGGATAAACATTGTGGATCCCTAAAAACTAGAGGATGGAAATGAAGATAATAGGACTAGGGGGCATTCCATGAAGTTAGCAAGTAGCACATTTAAGACTAATCACTCAACGCACAATTAACCTCTGGAATTTGTTGCCAGAGGATGTGGTTAGTGCAGTTAGTGTAGCTGGGTTAAAAAAAGGATTGGATAAATTCTTGGAGGAGAAGTCCATTAACTGCTATTAATCAAGTTTACTTAGGGAATAGCCACTGCTATTAATTGCATCAGTAGCATGGGATCTTCGTGGTGTTTGGGTAATTGCCAGGTTCTTGTGGCCTGGTTTGCCCTCTGTTGGGAACAGGATGCTGGGCTTGATGGACCCTTGGTCTGACCCAGCATGGCAATTTCTTATGCGGCTGTTACTACCCTTAACCAATAAGCCTACATACTCTTGTTAATGCAACTCCGTCAGTGCTCTCTGCTTCAGCAGCAGGGGAAGTGGGGAATGGGATTCAAACAGCAACCAGCAAGGGCCCCAACTTTTACGGTTTGGGAAACTAATAAGCATGGGGGTAACTTGCACAGTGTGGCAGATACTACCATAAGCTTGCTGGGCAGACTGGACCATTTGGTCCTTTTCTGCTGTCATTTCTATGTTAGGGTAAGTGCAGATTACTCCACTGTCTTTTTGGACCACTCCACCCCACTGGGGACAGAATTATGGTTATGACTTTAGCCAAAGGAGGAGACTTAAACCGGTTAAGAAAAAACAAGCAAAAAAAAAAAAAAAAATCACAAAAGCAAACCGTTCTACTGCGAGATCCATAAGATTGCACCATGCTGGAGAGATTGGAAATCTGCCTAAAATGCATGACAAGTGCATTAGAATTCAGACTGGGCAAGTCACTTCCGAAGAGTTTGCTGCGGGTCAGTGCCGTGTGTTGGATAAAACAAGTGACGCAGAGACAGAACATAATTATAATCACTGAGTGTCATTATTCCTTCCATGTACAAAACTATGCTTTTATAACAAAATAATTGCCTTTTCTTGTTAAGGTTTTTGTTTGTAATTGTCAATCCAGATGAAGCGCAATCAGAAATGTATAGTACTATCATAGCAGAACAAAGTCAAAGAGTATATACAATATACTGTAATTTTTCATACCACTTCCAGCCTTATGGTCTTAAGAGTGGTTTACAAATGTTACATAATGACTCAAATGACGCTGCCATCAGCTCTATGACTGGTTGCTCTTTATTGGAGGAGGGACTGAGCAGGAAGTGAGGATGGGCAGATTGAATGGGCCTTGTAGTCTTTAATCTGCTATGTGCCATGTTTCTATGTTTCAGTATTTTTCAGAGTTTTGGCTGGATCCCTTGCAGATTGCAATCACCTTTCACTGTACCCAGTGCAGTGGCGTAGCCATGGGTGGGCTTGGATGGGCCGTGGCCCACCCAATCAGCATTGCCCGGCACCAAGAAGAGGCGGCCTGTTGCAGGGCCATCATGGAGCTCATCCCGCATGACCCGTGAAGAGGAGGCCCATCGTGGAGCTCACACCGCACAGCCTGAGAAGAGGAGGCCCATCACAGGGCCGACACGGAGCTCATTCCACACGGCCCAAGAAGAGGAGGCCTGACTCAGGGCTGTCACAGAGTTCATCCCATGTGGCCCGAGAAGAGGCGGCCCGACCTAGGGCCGTCACAGGGCTCATCCTGCACCAACCTGAGAAGAGGAGGCCCAATGCAGATCTATCGCGGAGCTCATACCGTGCAGCCCGAGAAGAGAAGACCTGATGCAGGACCATCGCAGAGCTTATCCCGCGCTGCCCAAGAAGAGGAGGCCTGTCATAGCAAGGAGGCCCAGGAGAGAGGGAGAGCCTTGATAGAGTGTGTGGGAGTGAGAAGCCTGTGTGTGTGAGAGACAGCATAGGAGTGAGAAGCCTGTGTATGTGTGTTTGCATGAGAAAAAGCGTGTGTGTGTGTGTGTGTGTGTGTATGCATGCATGAAAGAGAACATAGGAATGAGAAGCCTGTGTGTGTATGCATGAGAGAGAGTATGGGAGTGAGAAGCCTGTGTGTGTATATGCATGAGAGCTCGCATGGGAGTGAGAAGCCTGTGTGTGTATATATGCATGAGAGCTCGCATGGAGTGAGAAGCCTGTGTGTATGTGTGAGAGAATGCATGGGAGTGAGAAGCCTGTGTGCATGTGTATGTGAGAGAGAGCATGGCTGGGAGTGAGAAACTTGTGTGTGTATATGTGAGAGAGAGTATGGGAGTGAGAAGCCTGTGTTTTGTGTGTGTATGTGAGAGAGAGAGAGAGAGCATGTGGGAGTATGTATGTGTTTTTGAAAGAGAGAGCATGTGGAGTCTAATGCCTGTGTGAGTGTAAAAGAGAGAGAGTATATGGATGTGAGATCCTATGGATGTGAGCAAATATGTAAGAGTGGGAGCCTGTATGTGAGAGAGAGCATGTACGAGTGACAGCCTGTGTGTGTGTGTGTGTGAGAGAGAGGGTATATGAGAGTGAGAGCCTGCAAGTGACAGTGGGAGCCTGTATGAGGGAGGAAGGAAAGAAGACAGGAGAAGAGAGAAGAAACAAAGAATAAAAGATCTTGAAAAAGGAATTAGGAAAAGACAGACAAGGGGAAAAAGAGACTGTGACCAGATGATTAGAAAAATAAGATCAGATAACGAAGGTAAAAATAAATTATTTTGACTTTCAGTGATTGAAATATGCTATCTTTGGGAATGTGCATTTCTTATATATTTGAATTTTACTTTTTCTTCAGTCTTCCACTGTTCGCAGAGTCTGGTTTCTTGGGTTTTCCATTTCAATCTTGTCTGCGTGTTTCTGTTTCTAATTTATAGTTTCTTATTCTGTCTATGTTGCGCAAGTGTGACAGAGGTGCAGTATTTCGGTTAGCATGTGGTTTCTCTGTAGGGATTTGTAGCAGTCCAGCTTGTTTGCCCAGTAGGTGGTGTATTAGTGGAGTAATGTTTGCCTTGCTGACTTTTCATAGATAAGGTTGTTGCTATTTGAGTCCTGAGAGTTACTGCTGTTATGGTATGGCATGGCAAGGTTCTAAGTGTTTTTTAGTTGTATTTTTGTAGGGGTTTCTATTACTTCACAAAGTGCTTGGCAGTGGAGGGAGTTTGTTTTCCTATATATATTCAGATTCTGGTGTCACCTCAGTAACAGGAAAACAAACTCCCTCCACTGCCAAGCACTTTGTGAAGTAATAGAAACCCCTACAAAAATACAACTAAAAAACACTTAGAACCTTGCCATGCCATACCATAACAGCAGTAACTCTCAGGACTCAAATAGCAACAACCTTATCTATGAAAAGTCAGCAAGGCAAACATTACTCCAACTGCATGTTGGGTTATAGTATGAACAATCCTACTTCTACTCTGCATCCATTGCAAATCTTATGATTATTGCAGTTTTATTGCTATGATATATTCTGCATTTTTGGAAAGAGGATTCATAAAAGAATTCATTGATATTTGTTTTATTACGTGATTGGATCTGATGTTTCTGTGAAGTGTTCTTTGTTTACTTTTTATATGATATTGTTTTGTATTTATTAACTGCAATACATATAAAATAAATACATACAGTTCAATAAGCTATTTTTTAATGTTGGTAAGTGCTTGAAACAAAATATTTTAAAGCGTCACTCATGATGCTTGACTACAAAGAAATCCATTGTCAGGTGCATTCTAAAGCATTATTTACTGATAAGAGTACAACTAGTAGGCTCACACCTATATGCCTACTGCCCATCCATGTTAACCTTAGGTCCCCCGAAGAATTCAGTTCTGGCTATGCCACTGACCCAGTGTAGGGATTATCCGAAGGTACCGATGTACCTGAGCTTTCCAGACTTCTTCAAACTGCTAAAAATGAAGGTTTCGCCAGCACCAATCTGATTACTGGAATTCTGTACTGCTCTCTGTACAACATTTAATCAGCCAGTGAAGAACCTTATGGAACAGAATCAGCTATATGCAGCCCCTCTTTCAGTAGTTAGCTGGGAAGGCAGGGGTCAGACAGGGTCCCAGGGCTAAATCCACTCTCTATCCCACGGCCCCGGGGATTCGATTCTTCAGATGGGATTACTCCACCAAGGCCCAAGATGTGGGGGTGACACTCTCTCCTGGGGTGCTCTCTCTCCAGTGTACGTGGTAAGGACATGAGTGTTAAAAAAATAAAATGCTCTGGGTTCTCAGGATGGACGTCCAAACCTAACTTTACTGCTAAAAGTCTTCAAAGCAGGTTTCTGGCACTACATACACTAGTCCTTGAGACAGCAACTTGTCATCATGGTTCTCCAACTCTCCTTTAATATTATATTTCTTGTTGTACCAGCTTTCTAGTTGAAATCAAAGTGGTTTACAAATTAAACTACTTAAAATCAATAAAAACCATCTGTGCAAATGTCCCTCAGTAGATGGGGCCTGGCACAAAACTCACAACCCAGGGCCTTCCCAAATGGACAGAGGTATCCCTAGCCCTTCCCAAATACTTGCGATCAAAGACGACGTCACACACTGCATGACTCCCAAATGTACTTCTCCTCGGGGTGAAGACAGGATGGGGGTCTCCCAGATGTAGTCTTAATGACAAGTTCCCACTTCTGGATGTCAAACGGATTCATTTGGATGAAAGGTCCAAGCGGTAGGGAACAATCAGCTCTGCCAACTGCCCTCGCTCTAGGGCAGGAAGGAGGGCAGCACTCATCTCCCTCCCGCATGCACACAAAGCAAAGCCTTTATGCAAATATCCAAAATGAGAACTCCCCTGCAGCCAGTCGCGCCACCAGCCACCACCCCCCAGAGTCCTCCCGACCCCGCAGCCACCCCAGAAAAGTGACATCCCTGTCATCTCTTCCTGGGCCAAGGACCAAGAGTCTCACGAGAAACTCCGAAAATCATCAAAATCTCAGCAACCCAACCAGACAAGTGGGTTACTGGAAGGGATTCCTGGATTCAAGAAACCAAGACAAGAAGCAGCTTCTTCTCCCCGATGACTCCAGACAAAGTCTGCACTGCCTTACCAGTCTACGACTCAGCTTGCTTTTATACAGGCAAGGGGCTGACCACTTCAGCTGTCCCAACATGGTACGCTCCTCCCTCCACTGCCTAAGTCCTAACACCTAGCCCAAGGTCCATCTAGTGGGGATCCCAAAGGGTTGCCACATATATCCTTAAAGACAGAAGGGATTTAGAAAGAAATGTAGTTATTTTTATCCTGATTTTGCCATAAACTCCCCTACTCAATCAAAATTAGGTATTATATCCCCTTCCCCTTTCCCAGATAAAATGTCTACCTCTCTTTACAGAGAAAGTATAAGATTTTTCTTCTAAAAACAATAGACCAATTTGTAAATTTGTTCTCCTGAAATTTTAATATTAAATGCTATCTGTAAGAGAAATGAAGTGACAGAAATGTTCTACGATAAAAGTTTCACCCCCATGGCAAACCTGATAGCATTTTGCAACTTTTAAAACCCAGGACAGTTTCTCTGGTATGGGAAAACTCAGCCGACAGATTCTCCTGCATCATTTGAAGAAGGGCGCTGTGATTTAATTGGTTAAATACCCTGAAACAGCCTGGATAAACTACAGATTTCTCCGCTATGTAAGGATCTGCCTTAAAAAAAAAAATGTTGCACCCACCTCTCTAATTTTGAAAAGACAAGTAGTTGAAATACAACCTCTGACACTTTAAATTCTCATGACGCATGCAAAACATAATGTACGCAACATGACATTCAGCGGAGAGTACCGAAGGTAAGTCGCTAGGATCCTTAAAACTCATTTCTCTCAGTTCAGCAGGAAGGGCTATTATATTCTCGCCTTTTTTTTTTATATCCAGAACAATTAAATGAGAAAGTGATCAATTGAGTTAATCATTAGGAATCATTTACTACTGTCATTCTAAATAACATGAATTGTGGGAGAAAATGAGCTTCACCGGTCTGATGGGGGCAAAAGAGTAATAGTGTGGAAGAAAGAGAGAGAGAGACAAAGCAGACACATAATATGCAAGTCAGGGAAAACTGGCAGTGAGACCAGCGTCCTCAGAAGATCCCCCCCCTGGTGGGCTGGACTCCACCAGGCTGCGGCCAGCACTTGTCGTCCGCTCCAGCAGAGACAAAACATGTTCTTTAGGGTGGGTCATTGAAAGTATATTTCCTCTTTGCTTTATTCCCCTTTTTCCACCTCTGTTTCACCCAGGGATTACTTAAATGTTAAAGGAACATTGACTCCCCTACTACTGATTCCCCCCCCCCCCCCGATAAGTCCATCTAGGATCCCGCATAAAAACGTCTGGCAGGTTTTTCTGTAACAGGGAAGGGTTTTTCTTTGCTCTGAAGGTACAAATGCTTCCAGATGCAGCTAAAGTGACGCAGTCTCAGAGGAAAGGGGTTTTTGCTGTTGAAGCCTCGATTTCTTCAATTAGGAGCACTGCTCCGGTTAAATTTTCCATGCAAATGGGTCGTTAAATGGAGAGGGATGAAACATGCACTTTATGAAGCACCAGAACAGGCCAGGACTCCCCCTGTGCTATGGAGGCTTCTTCTTCAGGAGGCTGACAGTTTCCGCTTTCTCCAAGGCTGCGCTAGGTTTTTCTTATCCTCAATTATGGCTTACACTGTGGTTGATATCATCGCCTACTGGTGGACTGAGAGTATGGGGGTGGGTGGGGGGAGGTTAGATTGCATTTTCTGCTCTTTTTCTATTAATGTTGCAGTCATTTCTCTCTTTTTAACATTGTTCTCAACAAGGCTTTCTTGGATGTAGAATTTAAAATTCAATACAATAAGACATAAAAAAAAGAAAAGAAAAATGTTTGGAATGATCGAGAAGTCTGTATTTATTTTAGTAGCTTATAATGCATCTTGGAAACAGTTCACTATTAAAACGTGCTTCTGCTGAGTGCGACACACTCGTTCTTGTGGAGGGAGTCAGACGTTCGTTCACTGACTCCAGGTGCTTTAAGGGGTTCCTTCATGCCTCCCTGGGGCCTTCCAGCCTCCCTGGACAGAACTCGGATACACCCAAACCCTACATTTTAGGTCTCACGCCGGTAATTAAACGTCTAACAGACTCTCTGGGAATATCAAAAGGAGATCAGGTTAAGGAAGGGGGAGAGAGATGCTACAGGCAATTCAGGCGACTGCAAAATTTGTAATAGGGAAAAATCTACAGCGAGTTGGAAGGTAAGAAGACGACAGCTGGAGGGCATTTTAAAAGTGGATGCATTTTACCTGTCATTGTTAAGAGCTACCAGTCACATCACATCTCAGCCACCCTTCCCCCAGCTTCTTGGCCTTTTGGATGAGATGCAAGTACAGGTTCCAGGTTATACATTGAGGATAGCTCCTTCCAGGTCTATCAGCTAACACTAGGAACCTGTACAGTAGACGGGTTAGCACTGTGCTACCTGACCCCAGCAGGGGCACAGCAATGATACATTTTTAGCCCAAGAAAGAGGATTAAGCTTCCTGCTAGAAAAATAAAATAAAGACTCCTTTTCCGCAGCTTCACCTTCGTTAGCTGCAACCACTCTGGCTGAAGCAGAGGAGAAAAAAAACCAAAACCCTCTAGGAATTGTTCTGCTCCTGTATGAAGATTAATAAAAAGAAGGCCGAATGGCCCCAGTGAAGGAAGAGGGCAGGAGAGAAAAGCCTGTTTATCTGATGCTGGCACAAGGAGATAGCCGGCACTTTTAATTAGCCAGCTAAGATGTTTATAAAACACCTGGCAGGGGGAGCTGGCTGGCGTGCCCTTCCCTCCTCACTGGCATCGCTACCTGAGTTCCCATTTTATAGCTGTAGCCCTCCCAGCTCTTGCACAATGCCAAAATACAAATGGAAAGGGGTGAACGCAAGTTGTGGAGTGGATCTGAGGGAGCTAAGCCCAGCGGAAGACGACTGCCGACTAGGGCTGGGCGCAACGAATTAAGAATCGGGAGAATTCTGACTAGGAGCAGTGTGTAAGCCTCCCCCTGCTACTAACTGGGTCTGACCTTGAAACAGGTCGCTCTCTCCCTGAGCCTCAGGTCTAGCTTTGGGAAAGCTGCCACCTTCTTCTCTCTCTCTCAAAGGATACACTGCTGCAGTGCGTGGCCTGTGTGTGTGAGGAAGACAGGGGTGGAGCTAGGAAAACCCCAGGCTGCGCAGGCCTATTTGTTGTTTGGATGGGAATGGAAAAGGACGAAGAAGAAACAATGCTAAAATATGTTTTTCTTGCCTAAATGTTTCACAACTGCCAGTAAACGTAAATCACTCAGAAATACTTTCCAGCAGAAATGAGGTGAGCAGACTCTGCTGATAAGCTGAAGATGTCAGGTATCGCATAGGCAGGTATCGCAGAAGGCAGGTATCGCATAGCCCAGGTGTGGGAGGAATGGCAGTGTTGAACCCCGACGAAGCAAGGCTGCCACGGGAACCCATCCCCATGGTGGTGAAGAGGAAAACCCGACCCCGACCAAGCAAGTCCGCCACGAGACCCCATCCCTGTGGCAGCGAAGAGGAAACCCAACCAAGGCCACCATGGGAGCCCATCCCAGTGGCGGCGAAAAAAGAAGACCTGCCGGAGTAAAGCCGCGGCAGAACTGGAGCCATCCCTGCAGTGAAGGAAGAAGAGGTTTTTGGTGAGAGTTTGTGTGTGGGGGTGTGAATGGGTGCCAGGGCGAGAGCTTGTGTGTGTGGGTATGAATGGGTGCTTGGGTGAGAGCTGGTGTGAATGGGTGCTTGGGTAAGAGCTTGTGTGTGGGGGTGCCTGGGTGAGAGCTTGTGTGTGTGGGTGTGAATGGGTGCGAGAGCATTTTTGTGTGATTGAGAGCTTGTATATAAGAGAGCATGTGTGTGATTGAGAGAGAAACTGGTCAGGGAGGTGATGTGTTTCTGTGTGAGAGAGAGAGACTGGTCAGGAAGATGACTGGTGTGAGAGACTGAGACTGGTCATGGGGTCTAATTGGGGGGGTGTGTGTGAGTGACTGGTTGTGGGCGCTAAGGAAGAGGACTGTGAGGACAGAGTTTCAGCAGCCCTTGCTGCTTCTGGTGAGTGCTATTGGCCTGGAAGGGAAAGGAGTAGGAGAGTTGCTGGAGAGGGTAAGTAAAGGTGGCTTTTTAAATTTATATTTCTTGATTGACTGCCATTTTAATTATTGGGTATTATGCGATGTTTGCTGTTTTGAAATATTTTATTGATGTTTGGACGTTTTAATAATTTTTATGAGTTTTTAATTGTTGGATATTATTCTGTTCAGCAGCTGTTTTGTAACATTTTTAGTATAGCTTTACAATTATTTCTTTGTGGGGCTCTATAGCAGCTTGACTTATTCTGTTTTCCCAATAGGAAATGTATTAGTGTTTAGGGCCTGGTTTAATAGTTGTATTTTTTAGATAGGATTGTTACTTTTTATTTATTTAAAGGTTTTTTGGGTTTTTTTTACAGACATTCATAGGTACATCTGTTTTAGTGTGTTCCATAATACAAGTGTAACTTTGTGCGGGTTAGTTTGTGTGCATTATTGCAAATCCTGAGAGTGTTAGGTGCTATATTTCTCTTTCCATTTCTCCAGGTTCGCACTGCATGCAGAGTGGCTTTTTGGTTTTCCATTCCAGTTTCTGTTTCCATATTTATAATTTGTAGTTTTTCTGTACTTGGTGAAGGCTGTGTGACTGAGGTGAGGTATTTAACTAGCATGTAGGCATTTGTATCAATCTTATTTGTTGTGTTTTCTCAATAGGATATGCATTAGTGGTAAATTACTGTCTTTTCATAAGGAAGGCTATTGTGCCTGGTAATAAAAGGAGTTTGTTTTGCTTTTACTGAGATGTCATCAGAACCAGAATATCTTTTTTGTATGGTGAGTTGTATGGGTAATGCCCTAGATCTGCTCTGCACTCATTGCTGGGGGTTGAGGGGATTCCTGTGGATGCAGAGTGCATGTTTACATTTAGTCCTGTGATGGTCATATGTTCAGCGTGTCACACATGTGAGAACCATCTGTCAGGTGTGTCCCCGGCAGAACCACTGCCCTAAAATATAGGTGGATTTTTAGCAGCTATATTAATATTATGCTGAGATGATTTGTAAATGCACATGCTCTTTGTTATCATTTGAAGTCTGTCATTATAAGAAATTTGTATTATGCCATTTCCACTGTCTGATGAGAATTAGAATATTCGTTACAGAGATTTGAATGCTTTTTACAATGTATTAGGTAGCATTAAGACGCTTAGACCTTTTTTGGGGCTCCTTGTGGGTTGATGTATAGTTTATAGTGAACTCATAATTGTTTATCTTCAATTGTATTTTAACTATAAACCTAACCAGTCAGCTTTTGAATATGGCCAGTTAGATTTAAAGTAATCCGGCCTAGTGTGGCTGGATAACCTGCCCCTTAACCAGATATCTTCAGAGAATATCTGATTAAGCGGCACAGTTATGCTTTAAAAAAACATCTTGAGCATGGGCCTCCTTACCCGATTCCTATCCTCCCCCATAATTTTTACAAGATCCCTACCCCCAAATCCCTCCAACAGAAAACTAAAAAATGAAACACACTATTAGCACTGGCAACCCCCCCCCCTCGCCCCCGCGCTCCCTCTCTGGTAAATTCAACTACAAATAAGGTTCCCTCCTCTCCCTCCAACCCCTGGAATACCTGTCTGAACCCAGTGCTGGGATCACAGTCAGGCCGATTCAGTACGGTGCGCTCAGGCCGAGCGCATCGTTAACCCACGCGCCATTATTACCCCTTATACCCCTAACCCTAACCCATGGTGCGACCTCACAATGAGGTTGCACCATGGAGCGATATAGAGGCATCGCAATATTCCCTGCTTTATTTTGCACTCCTTTCCCAAGAGGCGCTGGAACAATTTCCAAACAAGGACTCAGTTTTAAAACTCTTCAGGCTAGAGTACTATTACTTGTCATGCATGTTTTTTTTTTATATACTACAGAGGGTACCATATTCTCTAAACAGAGCCACTTCCTTCACTAATTGCTCTTTGCTCATTTCATGTCGGGTTTTTGTTTCAGACTGTCTCAGAATAGTTCTGGTTTTGTGCCTATGAAATAATTTCTTTCTAATACAAAAGGAACAGAGGGACAGAGATATACAGATCTCGTTACGGTACACCTCCTGCTTCAGTGTATTCTGCTGCAGCAATTTGCTGATATGGTAAATATCCTCCTATAGTGGCCTTACAGTTGCTCCCAGGGTATTTTACTATTGCTAATGTTAAAGCACTGTCTGTTTCAGGGAGTTATCGCTGGGAGCCATGGTGTCTTTAAATGGAACTACCACTTAAGAAAACCATCACGTCTTACACAGTTTAAATGCAAATCCAAAAAGAACATAATTCATAAATACATTATAATAAAGGAAGACAGAAGAGTTATAAATGTGTGAGTATGTTCTTTCTTCCACACAGCAGTGTGATACATTGAGGTACCCAGGCATTTATAATGCTGCTGCAGTATCTTTACTGTATTGCACTGCTGCACGGGAGAACGAATAGACCCAGGCCTTTAAAACGCTGCAGCAGTATGTTCGGTGCAAGCAACCGATACCCAAGATATGAAAACGCTCCAACAGAGCACTCAAATTACCTGTGCTGCTCCACATATCATCTTTGCCCTTAATTAGCAAATAAATACACACACAAGATCTCTATTACCAAGGAGGAGGGAGGTTGCTCATTTTACAATATCAATAATTTACGAAGCATAGAATTTTTTCTTATTTGAAAGTTACAGAATATCAATACAACCTTACACAACACATTAAACATTCTTTGTTCATTCAAGCTAGAAAATGTAAATGGGGAAGCGGTTTTTATCTCACCCTTCCCAACACTGGTGAGTGGCACAGATTCTTCTTAGACACAGACACGATTGAATGGAATGCAGTCCATCAGCATCTGCTGGATGAGGGATACATCACAGGGGCCAAGAGAAAAGACCACTTTATGCTTTCCCACTGAAGGTCAAGTTGTCCATGGAGTTCACACCTTGACTAAAGGTGCTGCTTACTCTGGCTCTAACATGCTCATGGTGGCAGGGTTTCTCCAGATTGATTCTGATCTCATCAGAAGTTAGTTAAGGCCTTGCTTTGCAGAATTTGATAAGAACATAAGAAATTGCCATGCTGAGACACACCAAGAGTCCATCAAGCCTAGCATCCTGTTTCCAACAGAGGCCAAACCAGGCCACAAGATCCTGGCAATTACCCAAACACTAAGAAGATCCCATGTTACTGATGCCAGTAATAGCAGAGGTCATTCCCTAAGTCAACTTGATTAATAGCTGTTAATGGAGTTCTCCTCCAAGAACTTATCCAAACCTTTTTTGAACCCAGCTACACTAACTGCACTAACCACAACCTCTGGCAACAAATTCCAGAGCTTTATTGTGCATTGAATGAAAAAGAATTTTCTTTGATTAGTCTTAAATGTGCTACTTGCTAACTTCATGGAATGCCCCCTAGTCCTTCTATTATTCGAAAGTGTAAATAACCGAGTCACATCTACTCGTTCAAGACCTCTCATGATCTTAAAGACCTCTATCATATCCCCCCTCAGCCGTCTCTTCTCCAAGCTGAACAACCCTAACCTCTTTAGTCTTTCCTCATAGGAGAGCTGTTCCATCCCCTTTTATCATTTTGGTTGCCCTTCTCTATACCTTCTCCATCGCAACTATATATTTTTTGAGATGCGGCGACCAGAATTGTACACAGTATTCAAGGTGCGGTCTCACCATGGAGCGATATAGAGGCATTATGACATTTTCCGTTCTATTAACCATTCCCTTCCTAATAATTCCTAACATTCTGTTTGCTTTTTTGACTGCTGCAGCACACCGAGCCAACGATTTTAAAGTATTATCCACTATGATGCCTAGATTTTTTTCCTGTGTGGTAGCTCCTAATATGGAACCTAACATTGTGTAACTACAGCAAGGGTTATTTTTCCCTATATGCAACACCTTGCACTTGTCCACATTAAATTTCATCTGCCATTTGGATGCCCAATCTTCCAGTCTTGCAAGGTCCTCCTGTAATGTATCACAGTCTGCTTGTGATTTAACTACTCTGAATAATTTTGTATCATCCACAAATTTGATAACCTCACTCATCGTATTCCTTTCCAGATCATTTATATATATATTATATATATATTGAAAAGCACTGGTCCAAGTACAGATCCCTGAGGCACTCCACTGTTTACCCTTTTCCACTGAGAAAATTGACCATTTAATCCTACTCTCTGTTTCCTGTCTTTTAACCAGTTTGTAATCCACGAAAGGACATTGCCTCCTATCCCATGACTTTTTAGTTTTCGTAGAAGCCTCTTATGAGGGACTTTGTCAAATGCCTTTTGAAAATCCAAATACACTACATCTACCAGTTCACCTTTATCCACATGTTTATTAACCCCTTCAAAAAAATGAAGCAGATTTGTTAGGCAAGACTTCCCTTGGGTAAATCCATGTTGACCGTCTTCCATTAAATCATGTCTTTCTATATGCTCTACGATTTTGATCTTGAGAATAGTTTCCACTACTTTTCCTGGCACTGAATTCAGGCTCACTGGTCTATAGTTATCCGGATCGCCCCTGGAGCCTTTTTTAAATATTGGGGTAACATTGGCCACCCTCCAGTCTTCAGGTACAATGGATGATTTTAATGATAGGTTACAAATTTTAACTAATAGATCAGAAATTTCATTTTTGAGT
The DNA here is from genome assembly GCF_901001135.1 of Rhinatrema bivittatum. Taxonomy (NCBI): domain Eukaryota; kingdom Metazoa; phylum Chordata; class Amphibia; order Gymnophiona; family Rhinatrematidae; genus Rhinatrema; species Rhinatrema bivittatum. The sequence goes on along the minus strand of NC_042623.1, from coordinate 28,875,790 downwards.
TCCTTCAGTACCCTAGGATGCATACTATCCGGTCCAGGTGATTTGCTACTCTTTAGTTTGTCAATCTGGCCTACTAGATCTTCCAGGTTCACAATGATTTCGTTCAGTTCGTCTGACTCATCACCGCTGAAAACCATCTCCGGAACTGGTATCTCCCCAACATCCTCATTAGTAAACACGGAAGCAAAGAATTCATTTAGTCTTTCTGTAATGGCCTTATCTTTCCTAAGAGCCCCTTTAACCCCTCGGTCTTCAAATGGTCCAACTGACTCCCTCACAGGTTTCTTGCTTTGGATATATTTTAAAAAGTTTTTATTAAGAGTTTTTGCCTTTATTTATTTATTTATTTATTTATTTATTGTTTTTGTTATACCGAGTTTCATGACAGGCATCACATCAACCCGGTTTACAATTAACAAAGTGTGAAAGGCATAACGTAGCGTAATAAACAATATTCTCAATAAAAACCTTGAACTTTAAATACAGGGAATCAGAAAAGGATGGCCAACTTCATTTCAAATTCTCTCTTTGCCTGTCTTATCAATGTTTTACACTTAACTTATTTATTTATTTTGAACTTTTATATACCGACATTCATGTGGCAAGATACATATCATATCAGTTTACAGTGGAACACAATATTGCAACAAGCATTACATAGAACCGGGGTTACATAGAACTGGGAGAAACAATGAATAAAACTGGGGGTAGAATTAGCGGATGTTAACCAAAGAGATAATTAGAGAACGAAGCATCAATTAAGCAAGAAACTATACATCAACACCAGAGAAATTTAAAATAAATATACGTAGGGATAAAATGAATAAAGGTGCAATAAAAGCCTGTGAAGGGAGTCATATTAAAGTTCGTCATAGTAAAGTTCGTAGTGTTATGTTACTGATAATGTTCATCATGTTATGGATAAGCTTGTTTGAGTGGTATGGTAAAGGTAATGTTCGTCTGGTTATGGAAAAGCTAGTTTGAATAGCCAGGTTTTGAGTTTCTTTTTGAACGTCAGTGGGCATGATTCTTGACAATGCTCATGTTTTATCCTATTTTCTTCAGATGGATCCTTCTTCCAATTTTTGAAGGATGTTTTTTTTGGCTACAATATCCTCCTTTCACCTCACCTTTTAACCATGACAGTAATCGTTTTGCCTTCCTTCCACCTTTCTTAATGCGTGGAATACGTATGGACTGCGCCTCTAGGATTGTATTTTTAAACATTGTCCACGCCTGTTGAACACTTTTAACCTTTGCAGCTGCACCTTTCAGTTTTTTTCTAACTATTTTCCTCATTTTATCAAAGTTTCCCTTTTTAAAATTTAGTGTTAGAGCTGCAGATTTACTTATTGTCCCCCTTCCAGTTATTAGTTTAAATTTGATCATGTTATGATCCCTGTTGCCAAGTGGCCACACCACCGTTACCTCTCTCACCAAATCCTGCGTTCCACTAAGAATTAAATGTAAAATAGCTCCCTCTCTTGTTGTTTCCTGAACCAATTGCTCCATGAAGCAATCATTTATTTCATCCAGGAACTTTATATCTCTAGCAAGTCCTGATGTTACATTTACCCAGTCAATATTTACCCAGTCAATAGTCTAGCATATCTGTAGCATTAGTCTGGTAAAAACTGTACCCCAGGATGCCTTGTTGGACTCTTGCCTAGTGCTTGGCCTGTTTTTGTCCTAACCTGTTGTTCCTGCAGCTCTTTATTCCATGGAGCAGCTTGATACAGTGAGATACTGAAGTAGTATTATAAATGCCTGGGTATTTTCTATGCCATGTGGCGAAATGCGTGTAAATATCTAAGCATGTGCTATATTCCATGCAAGCTGCATCTGTCACATTTCTGCATGTTTCAGACCCATTTCTCTCCTAATCCGTTTCTTAGTATAGTCAGAATTCACAACCAGGGCTTCACTCGCTCCAATGCCACATCTCACACCGTCTCAAGTTAAGATATTACTGAAGCCTTCTAAACCCTTTTTGAACCATATAAAACTGTCTCTTGGCAAAAACCTTTTGATAGCACAATCTCTTCACTCCTCCGTAAAGATCAGAACTCATTCTGCTGTTGTGAGGATAAATTAATCCAATCTATGCCTTGCATCTGAAGCTGTACAAATGGAAAGTAACCCCATGCTGCTGTTACCAGTCTTTCCATATTTACTTCTTAATCCTCTAACAATCTACCTTCCTCCCTTCCCTACCAAATAACTGCAAATTTGCTTTACAGCGACGCACTCTCTTGGATGCCATTATATTTCTCTTCTGATTTCCTGATCATTGCATAAACCTGAATGACAACCCGAAGCAGGAAAAGATTTTGCAACAGCAGAAAAATAATTCACACGCATAGCTGGGAAAGGCTCTGCTGAGGAAGTAAACCCCAGGGGATGGCAGTGCCAGGCCTGGATGTCTCGCTGCAAAGCTGCAGAATAAATTCAAGGCAACGGGAGTTTACTGCCAGCTGGAAGCATTTCCTTTGCTTCCCACCATTGGTGCATTCTCCAAAGTTAAAAAGCATTGCGGCAGCCAGAAAAACAAAAGCCCCATTTCACCTGGTGAATCTTGGAAGGCTTCAGACCCAGAGCACATCTCACAGTTCCTCTTCTTAAGCAGGATAGGGAACTACAGCGCAGGAGGTGATCCAGGAGTTGGGGGAGAAATCTTGCATCTGCCACCAAGTCTGCATTTGACCCTGAGCAAGTCCTGGTGCCTTAATCTGTGCAATTGCAACTGGGCCATTCGCACCCTGGCCCTTTCCAGTCTCTGCTTTGGAAGCTCCAGCAATGTTCTCTGCACGTCTCTTGCTGCTTTGAACCCCAGCAGATTGCTTTATTTATTTGCACGTTTTATGTACCGTCATTCTGATGGTTCACAAGCGACATTCATAGATCAAGGCTATTCGATAGTTTGATGAGACACTCATAACATGGATTATACATTCATGGGGTCAGATCAATGCATCCAGGAGATGCGTGACTGATATTTTCCTTTCCTCTCATTACTTTTGTTCCTGTTCCTCCTCTTCCTCCCACATATTTTCTTTGTAAACCATTAAAAATATTCAGTGAAGTCTAAATTTAAAAAATATAGCTTCTGGACTCTCACAGAACCATCATCAATACACAGAAGATCTAAAATATTCCAATCTTTACTGGGCTTTTTCTAAAACTCTGGAAGGTGAAAAATATCCAAGTAGTGGATTTTCCCAAATATCTCCTGAGCTGCAAAACGGGGTGGTTTTGAGCTCTCAAAAAGTTATTTAGAAAGGTCTCAGAATACATAGTTGGGGCATGTGGGAGGTGGAACTCACTTACGCGCTCTGCTCCACGCTCACTCATGCCCACAAATCAGATAGGTAAGTGGCTTTTTATCTCTCTGGAATAGATTTAATCCATGTCAGAGGAGGGGTAAGTCCGGCTGACCCCCTCTTTGCTGTACAGCTCCTGTTGCATCCTACAGGAGAAGAAACTTTTTTTTTTCCTCCATGAACTTTTATTTATTTATTTATTTATTTATTTATTTTTTATAACTAACAATTCCAATTCACTAAAAAGAAAAAAGGACAATCCAGCAGTCGTACATTTTTCCCAGCAAAGAGAAAAGGCAGCAGACTGGAAAGTAGTAACTATTAATATACTGGCTGCTCTCTATACAGAATCCCGCTGGTAATACCCAAAAGTCATGATGGAGAAGCAGAAAAAGAACACCTAACAAAGAAATTCATTTTTTTTTGTAACTTTCTTTTCTTCCTATGGAAAGACATAGGAGCTGGAGGATGCCTCAGGGAAAAGACTTTAAACAGACAATCTCTTGATGGCCGCACAACAGCGTGTCGTATTTTTCTGTTGAAACGTCAGGACAGCGTCTACAACAAAGCTCTACGATGTGGAGAATTTTATTTGCATAGCTGAAAAATATGAAAAAATATAAAAATGGGCCTAATGAATATTCAGCATACAAAAAGAGTGGCAGTCCTACAAACATAAAAATTCTCTCTCTTAAATGTGCTCATGAGTGTTTTGAATTAGATGACCAGGGACATAGTTCTTTTGTTTTAGGGAATTAATTCCCCCCATCTCATACAGGTGCTTGATCTGAGCCAAAAGACCAAGAAAAGGCCCTTCTCTGGCTCATGACTCAGACCTTGCTAAAGTGGCCGGAGCTGTCACCATCCAGTATTCTCTCTTCCAGGATTCCCTCGGAGTTTTCTCCAGGGCTGCCTGCAGCTGTGTCTTGGAGGCTCGCCTTCAGTTTTGAGACACTCAAGGGCAATCTCGGAGGGCTGGAAGTCCTGTGTACCAGCACACAAACGAGTGCACATTCAGCCCCGGAACAAGGAAGAGCTAAAAGCGGAAAAAAACACCCTCCAGGGAGGACCCCTTTGCATAATCACTGCCACGTTGGCTTCTCGAGTTCAACGTTCCACCTGCTGCAGCAGGAAGGCAAATTTCTTTCCACGAGAATCAGAGGTGGCATAACGGAGAGTAACACTTAACGCCGAGCAATGCCATCCATTGTAGGAAGTGCGCACACAAGGAAAACTATAGAAGACCAGGTTTTCTGCAGACTTATATAAACACCCACTCGGCTGAGAACAGGAACTAATGCTGGGATCGCAGATTAGATTTTTCAATAGCAAATACCTCAGTAATGCCATTTCTAATACATACAAAAGATGTGGCTCAGTGCCACTGAAGCCTTCCAAATACCACAACCAGAGGTGCCAAAGGAATTCAATACCCCAGCTGTCCTTCCCCTGTCCTAAGAGATATGTCACATGACTTTTCACTTCCCTAGAACGTTAAGGTCCACAAAAAGCCATAGCAATCGAGAAACACTGTTTTCTGCTCTAAGAGATCCTGCAGAACTCCTCAAATTCTTCATTCCATGCAGTGGAGGATACTGTGCCCTCCTCTGCGAGATCCTGCAGGAACTCCCTGAAACCTGCATTACATGCAATTCAGATCTGATGAATCGCCTACCCCAAGACTCAAAAGCGAATGAGGACACGGCTATCCTGCTCTGTGAAGAACTCCCCCCAAAATCTGCATCTCATTCAGCGTGAGATCCTGCAGAAATTTCCAGAAATCCACAGGACTTCATTGTATTTGGCTTCAGTATAATAAAAGAATGTTTCTTTTCATCAGCTTTATTTCTTGAACAGTCATTAAGTAGACTGTGTGTTCTAATAAAGATTCATCTGTTCTGCGTTCCAAAGAACAAACAGATTAGGCCTATCGCTGATTAAAAAAAGCACTGCTGCTGAATGAGTCAAAGACAAGGTCGATGTAGCCACTTTGAAAAAGCGAAATACAGAAGCTACTTTCCATGTCATTATTTTATCAGACTCTATTAAAAGCCGCTGGCAAAAAGAACTTAAGTACAACTAGGGATGTACAAGCTTCTTTTATGCCACAGTTCTGCCAGTGCACCTCAGTACTGACCTGCAGTGTCCGTCCCCCCCGTCCTCAGACCCTGCACGCCCTGCTGAGGAGACACTAATTGGAAAGGAATGTGAGAGGTGGTATACGATAGTGATCCGGCAAGAGCTAAAGCGGATAAATAGGGAGTGAGGCTCTGCATGACAATCTCCTGGCAGGAGGGGAGAAGAAAGAGGTGAAACTGAGCTCTGGGGAGAGACAACCCCCCCCCCCCCCCCCACTTATTTAAAGAGCACTCTCCCATAAGACTTTGCTAAAGGTGATTCGTGTTTTTTGGACACAGTAGTTATCATGGCGTCTGGAATGTTTTAGCCAAGAGTCGACCGTTAAAAGATTCATGGTCAGCGGTTGGACTGAAGTTTACTGAGTCCCGTGGTGGGACGAAAAACGTTATAGGTTCTGCAGAAAAGATTTTTCAGATAAGTAAAACACACTTTTTTTCACATTCAGTTTTTATCAAAAAATAATTAACTGGTGGGTGATTAAAATTTTGGTGAGACACAGCCTTTGACAGTGTCGTGTATATTGAGCTTGGCATCAACTACTGTGACATAAATGCCGTTTGCCCATTATTCATTCAATTTTTATGACACCAGTTTGGAATATTTGTAGAGCAGTTTGCCTGGATTATTTTTCAGGGGACTATATATTATTTTGATAGTCACGATTCTTTGTTGTCCAATGTTTGAAATATCCAAATATCTCAAAATGAGCAGGCATGCCCCACTATAACTGCAATATACATGGGCTAGTCCAAAGAAGATAAGGGGGCAGCCTCAAAATCTCTTCCTTATCCCTGCTCCCTCACATGTTCTGTGTCCCCTTACCAAGTATAAATGGAAGGATCATGCCAGAAGGTTCCATGCATCCTTGAACCATTTCTTTTCAATATTTTCATAAGCGATATTGCAGAAGGACTATCGGGAAAGCTTTATTATTTGTGGATGATACCAAAATCTGTAAAGGGTAGACACCTGGGATGGTGTGGTAACCGTGAGGAGGAATGATCTGACGACTAAAAAAAATTCAGTCATGAATTTGGGTTGCAAAACCCAAGGGAGTGAAATTCTTCTAAGCACGAAACAAAATTGGGATATAGGAGTGATTGTAACTAGTCAAACCGGTGGATAAAGGAATGGCAAAAACCAGAAAAATGTTTGGGTGCATATGGAGACTGAGGAATGGTTAGCAGAAAAAAAAGAGATAATGCCTCTGTATAATGCCCTAGTGAGACTTCATTTGAAATACTGTGCACAATTCTGGAGACTGCATCTTCAAAAGGATATCAACAGGTTAGAGTTGGTCCAGAGGGTGATAACTAAAATGGTCAGTGATTCACTGTAAAGCATATAGCAGCAGACATAAATATCTAAACATGTACACTCTAGAGGAATGGTGAGATGGGGGAGATATGATGCACACATTTAAATACCTCTGAGGCATCAAGGCATAGGAGGCAGGCCTCTTTCAACAGAAAGGAAGCTCTGAAAGAGGGGTCATGGGACAACTGAAAGGGGGTAGACTCAAAAGTAATCAAAGGAAAACATTTTTTTTTCAGAGAGGGTAATGGATGCATGGAACAGCCTCTCAGTGGAGGTGCAGGAGACACAAACAGTCTCTGAATTTAAGAAAGCATGGGACAAGTCCAGGGGATTTCTGAGAGAGTGGTAGGGATTGTAACGCTGAATACTTGGTATGGATGAGCAGACTAGATAGGAGGTAATGGCTTTTTTCTGCTGTATTGTTTCTAGGTCTTTTTGTAAAATCAGCATCCCACGCCATCTTCCATAACCGAGCTGCCTACCTCTTGCTCTTTACCCAGTAACAGGGAAGTCTGCCACAAGGCCCCCAGCAGCAGTGTGCTGATGTTTCCAACATTGTGCCTTTCCTACAAGGCAGAATATGACATGGAAACAAAGAAATGAGATGAGAAGGGGTACGTAGTGACTGAAGGTAGTCTAATTACAGTTCAATTATATTCTATCAAGTTCCCTTGGCCAGTTTGCATTCCTGCCAAAATCTGATAAGCACTGCTGGTCTTTCCACCCAAGCAACCCAGCAGTTCTGGATTTGAATGCACATTTGTGTTTCCAAAATCTGTGAGAGTAATTGCCTGCAGTCAGCAGGGTGGCAAAGCCAACTTCTGAACTTGGCAGAGTGGAAAGGTGTATCCAGAAGTGCACACACTGTTCACAGTCTTTTTTCGGTTTGTTTTTCTATACCGTGTCTTGATATATGAATCGTCTGTCCTGTCAGAGATCTCTTACAGTGTAAGAGACAGATTCCCTAAGGGATGTGCTAGATGGGCGTTCCTCACTAAAGTCAGGTGCCTGATCTTTAGCGTTAACCAAAATGTTGCTCTGCTCCAGCGGTGTGCATCCCTCGTATCTTGGTGAAGTGTTAAAGATCTCCAACTGGAGGGATATTGCTATATGCAGGATATATTCCATCGGCTAAAAAACAAGAGAATGAAGTGGAAGGATGTTTACATATCGTCACTACTGATAGCCTTGACCTTTTGGCTTTTTTGAAGGCTTCAGAAAATGATATACCAACCAGGGCCACCTTGGTGATGTCCTTCTGTTCAGAAACGGACAAGGCCATGATGCCTAAACAATACTTTAAATACAAAAACATTTCCTTTTGTAGTCAGAAAGAGCAACTTTTCCCTGTTGCTGCTCATTTAAGGCTTTCCTTCGAATGAGAAACAAGTGGTTATACTGGGGCTTTTTGGGTTTTTTTAAGTTCCTATGCAAATACATCATTTGTTACCGGAATAAGAACATTTTTGTTGACCCTTCTCATTTGAAGATGTTTCTTTTAGGTAAGACTAAAGGTTGATAATTTTTTTTATGGTGCCTAGCGTGGATAGGGTGTACTTGTATTTAGTTTTTAATTAGCTGTGTCCTATTGTAAAATTTCCTATGTTTTTTTTCATCTATTATGTTGTAATCCTCTTCCCACCTATAATGTAGATTTAGTACGTTTAATGCCGATTGGAAAAAAGATTTATGTTTTTGTTTTCTTTTGCTTTTTATTTTTGAGTATACAACACTGATTGCTTTTGCATGAATTCATATGTATTAATGTGTCTTAAATGCTCATAATTAAAAAAAAATGTTAAAAATCAACATTTTTATTCATTTTTAATTCCCATAGTCAATCTCTTCAGTTCTATATGGTTTCTGAGCACAACCATGTTGCCAGAGAACCACAAGTGACAACGTTGCTACGGCCCTGCTGCCATTCCTCGACAACATTACGGCAACAGATTCTGCCGTCTTACCTATTCCCCTAAAGCCAATGCAGATCCTACCCACCACTACCTTGTTGTTGATTAATGTTCAGTCCCTAAACAAAAAAAATCCACAAATGTATTTCACTTACTCCCCACACACAGGCCTGATTGTTTTGCTGTAGTTAAAACTTGGCTCTCAAACCCATGTTTTCCACCGAATTACTCATATATTTTCCAACACAGAGCGCTTTGAAGGGGTGGTGCTGCCATTTTGTTTTTGTTTTTTTTAAAGAACTCCTTCAATTTTGTGAAAATTGACATCACTGCCCCCCCCCTTCAAGATTCTCCTGCTATCTGATAATTATGTCATATCTGCTTTATTGCCCCCCCCCCCATCTTCTTCATCAGAATTTCTCTCCTGTTCTCGAATTATTGGTCAATGCTAATGTTAATGTTAATCTCTCTAATACTATTCTCCACGGCAACTTCACGTTACATCCCTCTACTGATTCTTTCCTGGAGATGATGTCTGTTTGTGGCTGGCAACAGTTGGTCACTCGTCCCACTCACTGTGCTGGTCAAATACTCAATCTCATGTTTGTTAACTCCTCCTTCTTTTTCCATAACTTTAAGAATCTCCTAATCCGACAAGTTCCCAGGTCAGGTCCCTACCTTACACATTGTCGCATCCTCCCCATAACCGCACCATCCTTATATGTAATGACCAGCCTGTCCCCATTTGGAAACAAGGTCACATTGATCAGGATAATTTCTGAGAGAAATGTATTCCTCTCTCGCAAATTCCTACAGATCCTACCTCCCTCTGGTTTTTTTTTTTTTTATATATCTTTATTCAAGAGACAACAAATACAAATCCATCTAATACAGAAGGAAACAAAAGAGATAAAAAATAGTAACAAAATGGAAATCTGTCAACAAGTAAAAACTGAAATACAAAAATCTTGTCTCTTGGTGTTTATATAATAAACCCCAAAGCAGTCACCCCCAAACCAACCCAATCCTAGATCAGCATTCCGTTTTAGTAGGCCTCTGTAACACTTCCATTGCTGCTGTGATTCATTAATTGGCACCTGTACAGAAAATATTAAGCGTTCCCACTGCATCCTGTGGATTCCCTCTCCCTCCAGGAACTAAAAAGTTCTGTTCACAGGTTAGAAACTTGATAGTGCAAGTCACCCTGTCCTATTAACTTGCTTACCTTTAAAAACAAACTTTACAGCTATCAGGCAGCCATCAACTCTGCAAAAAAGGCACACTATTAAGACTGGATTTTCCCGTCATTAAAGAACTCTCGTGAGCTTTACTTTACTGTTCGTCACTTGGCAGACCCTTCCTCCTGCTCGCATATTTATCCGCAGGACACACCACAAGCCACCCTGGCTCAATTCTTTGCCTTCTTTTTCTTGAACAAAATTACCACTCTCCGTTCTCAATTTCCTGACAATGCTATTCTCCCAATTGACAATATCTACTTTGGAGAGACAAGATGGGATTTATTTACCACAGTTTCTGAACTGGATATCTGCCAGATCACAACCAAAATGAACACTTCAACTTGTCCACTAGACCCTTGTTTCATTGCTTTGTTAAAAGTGATGCTTAATGAAATTATCTCATTTCTCACCAGTCTCGTCAATTCATCACTGACTAGTGGGATTATCCCTTCAATCTTAAAGAAAGCCTCCATTAAACCAATTTAAGAAAAAACATCTGCCGAACCCCCGTCATTTGCAAATTTTCGTCTCATCTCGTCTCTCTCCTTCCTATCCAAAGTGATCAAAGTCAGCTTTCTGAATTCTTTGATACTCATGATATCCTTGACCAATACCAGTTCGGTTTCAGGAAGCATCAAAATACCAAGACCCTTCCTGCTTTCCTCTGCCAACACTATCCATAGAGGATTTGATCTGGGTACCAGATATTGCAGCCGCATATGACTCTACACATCATGAAATCCTTCTAAGCAGGCTTTCTTCACTTGGTATCACTAGGATAGTTACGACTTGGTTCAGGTCATACGTTTTCCATCGTAAACAGCAAGTACGCATAAACAATGAAACCTCTGCATGGTTTCCAATTGTGACTGGTGTTCCCCAAGGCTCAGCCCTATCCTCTGCCCTTTTCAATGTATATCTTACTACTTTATGCCATCTGTTATCCAATCTAGGAGTACACTACAAGTTATAACGCAGATGACGTCCAGTGTTTTTCCCTCTTAAGTCATGGTCACTCACTATTCAATTTGCCTCTTTATGTCTCTCCTAGATCCATACCTGACAGAGGCATAACAGATTATCTTTAAACAGTGACAAAACTGAAATTCTGATACTCTCGCTTTAGCCCACTACTGACAACCCCTCATGCCTCTTTTATGATGGGCATATTATTAAGATCTGCAATCAGGTGCAGAGTTTGGGTGTCACTCTTGATTCTTCTCTCTGGATGCATCCCCACATTGTCTGTTATCAAAAATTCCTTTACGAAGTTATGCAAGCAACACCACCTTCATCCATTTCTTAATTCTGATGACTTTCATGCAGTTCTGCAATCCCTAATTATTTCTGGCACAGATTACTGTAACGTTCTATATGCAGGGCTCCCAGCCTAAGCACTAAGATCACTGCAAATAATTCAGATTGCCACAGCACGTCCTCTTACAGCTATTAAACTTTGGGAATATATCACTCCAGTTGTACTCTCTCTCCACTGGCTACCTATCCATTGGTGAATATGTTACAAACCGGCTATTACAATCCATAACTTCCTAAATAATGTCAAATCACCCTGAATTTCTTCTGAACTGAAAATACACTCCTGTACTCGAAACCTTCGCTCTGCCAATCAAAATCTAGTTGATGTTCCTTACCCTAAATTTGCTTGCTTCACAGAGACGCATGAGCGAACCTTCTCCATAGCAAGAGCACTCTAATGAAATCCCTTGTCTGTCATAATAAGTGACACCATAGATGCAAACATGTTTAAGCGAGCACTGAGAACCTTTTTCTTTAAGTAGATGTTTGAGATTCCATATTAGCCCTTATTGCATGCATGAATCCAACAAAGCTATCATTTCTGCAGCATAAGATCATGTGATACTTTCCACCACTTTGTATCATTCTGGGTTTATTTATTTGGATTTTGTCTTTGTACTTTATTATTATGTACGATTGCTTGTAACCCACCCTGAACTATTTGGAGGGTGTGGGCTATAAATAATTTAAAATAAATAAATATATAAATAATGCACTAGTATCTCACTGGCTGGCACACAAATGTGTGATGGCAGGAGAAGTCCGAGATGAGATGACATCTGCACTGATCAGTGCGTGCCATGGCATTTCAGCAGGGCTAACAGCTGAGTGCATGGAGGTTGGCCCATTTTAGTGCGAAATGAGGATCATGCTTGAGCCCCCCCACCCATCCACTACCCCCGAAATGAAGTGAAAGCAGAGAAAAGGTTTTCAGGGACAGCCGAGAACTCTGACATTTGTGACGCTGCAGGCTGGCTGCTTCCAGAGCACCTGTTTGGGAACTGCAAAACCAACAGTATGAAAAGTATATTGTTTTAAATTCTGTACAAAACATTGGAGAATTCACTGCCCTGAATACCTTTTATAATGCTGCACGGCACACTGCGTGTGGTGTTTCCCTCGGAGGAACAATTACAGCTTCTGCCTGCAGTATCAGCTTGGGCTGGAACACGTTCTGAAGGAAGCCGGCTGTTTATGCAGAAGAATCCCGACGTGTGTGTCAAGGTGAATGCCCTGACCTTAAAAGAGCAGATCACTGGACTTTGAAGACACAGAAACACAGATACCTAGCCCAGCAGAAGGCAGCCTTTTGACCTTTCGTTCCTATATGGATGTCCTCGACGGCCCTCCCAGGATCACTTTATCCTCATTTCTTCTCTTCTGCTTCCACCCCCTTTATTTTTAGCATGCTTTGTGTTTGCACGGTCAGGCATCAAACAACCACACCTCTGCTATAAAGCATCGCGGCAAGGCTTTCTAGAGTTCAGTTGTACATCTCAAGTACAGCTTTAAAAGGAGGAATACATTGACAATGACAACACCCTTCCCATCTTCCCTCTTCTCTTCTCAATGCTTCCACTAAAAGGAAGTAAATGTGCAGGTCTTGAAGTATTTATTTTATTTTGGCCCTACCTCCGGTTCCTGCTGATCTGGTTAAGCAGAGGCTGCAGCTCCCTCCACAGCCACTTCCATGGCCGCTCTTTGGTGAGCTGCTAGGTTACTATCTTCTCAGTTCTGATCCTCCTGGCTTCCAAACAATCCTGGCTTTCAGGATGTGCGCAAGAACATGCATGAGATATCTCGGCATACTTGTGTTCTCATACCAGCGAGCCTGGCTATATTTTGCTTACCCTGAAAACCCAGAACTGTTTGGGGCAGGAGGGAGGAGCTTGAGAATGAAGCCATTGGGGCATCAACCTTTTACTGGATACTGCCTGAGAAAGCTCCTTTCCCTGAGCTTTTAAATATGAGTGGGGGCAGACCCATCCAATATAATCACAGGTTTAGCTGCTGCGATCTGGTACTGCCACAGGATGCAAGGCACAGCAGCTGAGTCTTTTCACTGCAGCCTGCAGGGGAAATTTCTTTCAGTGCAAAAACTGTAACAGCCAGGAAGAAGCAATCGTAATATCGCAGCCATGAGCATGAAATCGCCGGTACTTCTAACAATCCTCACCAGGCCAAGGATCGACAAGGGCTGGACCAGCAGCCCTACTGCATTTTCTAGGCAAACTAGTTAGACAGCCAACAGGATGATGATGATGTGGTATAAATCAAATCAGCTATTAAATGTAATACTAGATGTGCTCACTTGTGCAGTGGGGAACTCAAATACTGCACGGATACAGGCACCTCAGCAACTGGCTTACAGAGCACTTTAAATAACATCGCCTGGGAAGGTGCACAAACAGAGGGGAGACGCCTGCCAAGTTTAACCAGCTCAAAAGGTTATGGCAGCGAGGAAACTTGCGGCGCGGAGTGAGGCTTTCTCCCGTGGTTCAGAGTTAGATGTAAAAGAGAAGGTAACCTGCAATTGCACTGCCTGGCGATAAAGTGGAGGTCTATAATGGGAAAACCCCTGAGTGTTCAATTGTGTTTAAATTGTGCTGTTCTGTTAGTTTTCATGAATTATGAACATTCCATTGTAATCCACTTTGATCAATTTTATTGGAACGTAGCAGAATATATAAGACTGCATCTATAAAATAAACAAATGTTGTTTAACAGAAGTCATTGGGTTTTTTTGGACCTGGCTGATTCTGCCTGCTGCTTTGGGTTTCCAGTTCAAACTGGAACTCAACTCTTTTAGACTAGGGTGCCAGGAGCCTTCACACATTCATGAATACCAGGGGACATTTCCCCTATTTTATATTCCCTTCTCAATGTACTTCCTCCGTTTTTGCACAGAGGACATCCACCAGGATCCCTTCCAGAACCTGACGTCTAGCCACTAGGCATTGCCATTGCACACTGGTTTGGATACCCTCCTCCAGGGGCTTCAGGTGCCACCTGCTGCAGCATCCCTCGGGCCCAGTACCCATTGCCCTCCACATGCCAGAGCCAGGGGGCCAGGCACTACATGGATGCTGTTTTACAGTAACAGGGAATGCACGCCAAGGACATAACCGCTCCTCTTTAAGACTGGTCAGATTTTGTGGGACAAGGTGGAGAATTGCTACTTGAGTTAGGAGGAGAAGACACAAGGATTGACTTTGCAAATTGCTTCGTGATGGGGTTGGCTAATAGCTCAGTGGCAGTGATGTGTGCTGCCATGACAAGGAAACTGGGATTGAGTCCTGGGCTCATGTTTTCTGCTCTGGTCATCTGAGGCTGGGAATCCTGGAGACCTGCTCTTTCTTCAGGATGTAATCCAGCGTGTAAATAGTGGATGCAGAGCAGAATTCTTGTTAATTGTAAACCGATCCGATATGGTTATTTACTATGAAGGTCGGTATATAAAACTGTTAAATAAATAAATAAACTAAGATATTTCAAATACAACTCGTTATATAAAAAAAGATATTCTGATTCTGCTGCTATCACAGTCACAGAAACACAAACTCCTTTACTACCAGGTGCATTGCTAAATACAAAACCTGAAAAAAACAAAAAACACTCAGTACATGTGTAGCAAACCCTCCCTACCATTGCAATACTAATTCCCAGAACTCAAACAGCAATAGCCCTTCCTGTGAAAAGGCAGCAGTCCAGCACCAATGCATGTCCTATTGAGAATGAGAAAATGCAACAAAGAAGATTGATACAAATCCCTTCCTACTAGTAAAATACCTCACCTCAGTCACACATACAGATCCGACCTTCACCAAAGACAGAATAAAAGACCACAAATTACAAAAGAAGAGGCAAAAACTGGAATGGAAACCTCAAAAAGCCCCTCTGCATGCAGTGCAAAACTGGAGAGCTAGAAACAGAAATACATATCCTCCTACACTAAGCAAAGTAGAAAGAGAGAAGAAATGCACATTCCCAAAACTGACATATTATGGCTCTTGCACCCCATCACTCCTCTTCGACGCCTCCTTCATCCTTCACTTTTCCCCAATTACTCCCTTTCAATAATCTGCTCACACTCACATCCCTGCTCAGCATTCCTGACCCCCCAGAGCACTGCATGCTTGACGCTCCCTACCCCTTCATCCCATCTCCCTGCCTGTCCAGCTACCCCTGCCCCCCGTTTCCCACCCCTTCCTGCTCAGCAGCCCCCACACTCCCTCTCCGTTCCACCTTCATCTTCCCAGCATCCCCACCCTCCTTTTCCCCACCTTCCACAGTGTGAAGAGATATCAGCAGCATCACTCCCAAACTCAGCAGGGGAAGATAAAGTGTGTGTCCCATCAGGCCCAGACCAGCAGGAGCTGGCAATGTCTCCCTCTGATGTGGGTGAAGGAGGAAACAGCCTCCCACTGGGTCAGAGAGAAGAGAAGGAAGTGAGAGTTGCCTCCCATCAGACCCAATGTAAGACTGATAAGGAGGCAGCCGTCTGCTGGCCCTGCGACACACTGCCCAGGACCTCACAACACACCAGTGTGTCCCTACACACCTCTTGAGAACCACTGCTCTAGGCAGCACCATGGGAGACCGGCTTTTTCCTCGGGCTGCAATTCTGCATGCAGTGTTCTGGGAGAACTGGCATTCCTCAAGCTGCAATTTTGTGCATCACTGCCAAAGAATAACTTGCTGCAGGAGACCTGCTATAATCCTGCATGCAGTGTTGCAGGACACTTGCTCTTCCCTCAGGCTGTAAGCCTGCATACAGTGCTGTGGGAGTTCAGCTTTTTCCTTGGGCTGTAATACTGCATGAAGTGCTATGGGAGACTGGCTCTTTCCTCAGATTGCAATCCTCCATGCAGCGCTGCAGGAGACTGGCTCTTTCCTTGTGCTGCTGTAATCCTACATGCAGTGCCCTTCAGACCTGCTCTTTCATTTCTGCATGCAGTGCTCTGGGAGACCTGCTCTTTCTTCCAGCTGTAATCCTGCATGCAGTGCTCTGGGAAACTGCTCTTTCTTCCAGCTGTAATCCTGCATGCAGTGCTCTGGGAGACCTGCTCTTTCTTCCAGCTGTAATCCTGCATGCAGTGCTCTGGGAGACCTGCTCTTTCACCTCTGCATGCAGTGCTCTGGGAGACCTGCTCTTTCACCTCTGCATGTAGCGCTCTGGGAGACCTGCTCTTTCACCTCTGCTTGCAGCGTTCTGGGAGAGCTGCTCTTTCTTCCAGCTGTAATCCTGCATGCAGCGCTCTGGGAGACCTGCTCTTTCACCTCTGCATGCAGTGCTCTGGGAGACCTGCTCTTTCACCTCTGCATGTAGCGCTCTGGGAGACCTGCTCTTTCACCTCTGCATGCAGTGCTCTGGGAGACCTGCTCATTCCTCCAGCTGTAATCCTGCATGCAGCGCTCTGGGAGACCTGCTCTTTCCTCCGGCTGTAATCCTGCATGCAGTGCTCTGGGAGACCTGCTCTTTCTTCCAGCTGTACTTCTGCATGCAGTGCTCTGGGAGACCTGCTCTTATCTCCGGCTGTACTTCTGTATGCAGTGCTCTGGGAAACCTGCTCTTTCCTCCAGCTGTAATCCTGTATGCAGTGCTCTGGGTCAGCTGCTCTTTTCTCTGGCTGTATTTCTACATGCAGCGCTCTGGGAGACCTGCTCTTTTCTCTGGCTGTACTGCATGCAGAGCTCTGGGAGACCTGCTCTTTTCTCTGGCTGTATTTCTGCAAACAGTGCTCTGGGAGACCTGCTCTTTTCTCTGGCTGTATTTCTGCATGCAGTGCTCTGGGAGACCTGCTCTTTCTTCCAGCTGTAATCCTGCATGCAGTGCTCTGGGAGACCTGCTCTTTCTTCCAGCTGTAATCCTGCATGTAGCGCTCTGGGAGACCTGCGCTTTCACCTCTGCATGCAGTGCTCTGAAAGACCTGCTCTTTCACCTCTGCATGCAGTGCTCTGGGAGACCTGCTCTTTCACTTCTGCATGTAGCGCTCTGGGAGACCTGCTCTTTCACCTCTGCTTGCAGCGCTTTGGGAGACCTGCTCTTTCTTCCAGCTGTAATCCTGCATGCAGCGCTCTGGGAGACCTGCTCTTTCACCTCTGCATGTAGTGCTCTGGGAGACCTGCTCTTTCACCTCTGCATGTAGCGCTCTGGGAGACCTGCTCTTTCACCTCTGCATGCAGTGCTCTGGGAGACCTGCTCTTTCCTCCGGCTGTAATCCTGCATGCAGCGCTCTGGGAGACCTGCTCTTTCCTCCGGCTGTAATCCTGCATGCAGTGCTCTGGGAGACCTGCTCTTTCCTCCGGCTGTAATCCTGCATGCAGTGCTCTGGGAGACCTGCTCTTTCTTCCAGCTGTACTTCTGCATGCAGTGCTCTGGGAGACCTGCTCTTATCTCCGGCTGTACTTCTGTATGCAGTGCTCTGGGAAACCTGCTCTTTCCTCCAGCTGTAATCCTGTATGCAGTGCTCTGGGTCAGCTGCTCTTTTCTCTGGCTGTACTGCATGCAGAGCTCTGGGAGACCTGCTCTTTTCTCTGGCTGTATTTCTGCAAACAGTGCTCTGGGAGACCTGCTCTTTTCTCTGGCTGTATTTCTGCATGCAGTGCTCTGGGAGACTTGCTCTTTTCTCTGGCTGTATTTCTGCATGCAGTGCTCTGGGAGACCTGCTCTTTTCTCTGGCTGTACTTCTGCATGCAGTGCTCTGGGAGACCTGCTTTTTTCTCTGGCTGTACTTCTGCATGCAGCGCTCTGGGAGACCTGCTCGTTCCTTCCAGCTGTAATCCTGTATGCAGTGCTCTGGGTCAGCTGCTCTTTTCTCTGGCTGTATTTCTACATGCAGCGCTCTGAGAGACCTGCTCTTTTCTCTGGCTGTACTGCATGCAGAGCTCTGGGAGACCTGCTCTTTTCTCTGGCTGTATTTCTGCAAACAGTGCTCTGGGAGACCTGCTCTTTTCTCTGGCTGTATTTCTGCATGCAGTGCTCTGGGAGACCTGCTCTTTTCTCTGGCTGTATTTCTGCATGCAGCGCTCTGGGAGACCTGCTCTTTTCTCTGGCTGTACTGCATGCAGAGCTCTGGGAGACCTGCTCTGGCTGTATTTCTGCATGCAGTGCTCTGGGAGACCTGCTCTTTTCTCTGGCTGTACTTCTGCATGCAGCACTCTGGGAGACCTGCTCTTTTCTCTGGCTGTATTTCTGCATGCAGTGCTCTGGGAGACCTGCTCTTTTCTCTGGCTGTATTTCTGCATGCAGTGCTGCACGAGACATGCTGTTCCTCTGGCTGTAGTCCTGATACTGTGCTGCAGGAGGTCCACTCATTGCTCCTGCTGTAATCCTGCATGCAGTGCTGTGGAACACGAGTTGGTCCTCTGATTGTAGTCCTGCATATTATGCTGAAGGAGGTCCACTCATTGCTCCTGCTGTAATCCTGCATGCAGTGCAATTCTGCGTACCACTGCATTCTGTTTCCTCTGCTTGTATCCCTGTGTGTAATACTGGACAACTATCTGCTCCTCATGCAATAATCCTGTGTCCTGACTTCTCCTTGGGCTGAGCGGCATTATAAGAAAACTGCCTTTTCTCTGGGATGTAACTGTTCATCTGTGTCCTTTCCTTAGGCTATAATCAAGAGCAGTGTACAGCAAAACATGTCTTCAGGGAATAAATTCATGTTCATTTTCCATTTGTCACTACTGTATTTATGCAGGCCCTCTGACAGTCATTTTAGTGAACAGTGATATCACACATCATCGATTATGACCACCATCAGCAGAAGCCCACTGAAGTAACAGGTACTCCTGGATTTATTTGTTCCATTCTGACATGCTCTCTCCCTCTCACTCAGGATATCCTCTCCTCCTTGATGCACTTGTTTTATAATTGAATCCAAACAAGCAGAAGGTACAGGAGGTCCTGACACTCAATGTATGGCCACCTATACGATCAATATGATACGTTCACTGCTTTGGCAAGGATTCTTCCAAAACCGACAGTAAAGAGTTTAGTTAAAGGGCATTCAGCTCTTTGCCAGTTTGATATCTTGCGAACATGTGGCCTCTATGATTTAGAGGAAGAAGCGTCTCCCAAGAGCACAGTGAGCAGAAGAATAACAGGATGGAGGTTATGGATAGCTGTTACTAGCTCCCATGTCACTTCTGTTCCAGCTTGGAAAACATCACTATCCGGATACCATTAGTGGGTGAAGGACTGGAGCGGAAGATGAGTGGCTCATGTGCTGGAGTACACTGAGCCCAATAGGGACCTGACTCCGGGGTGAGAGGATGCCGAACTGGTGCTGTCCCTCTCAGAAAGGACGATCCCACCTTCAGAGCACAGTCCTGAGGCAGCAGCAGGGTAAAGCCTCTAAGATTTCTGCATCACACTGGCAACATCTGACGAGAAGGAAACCTCTGTATTCCAATTTCAATACAATCTGTGGCCAGTCCTCTGGTTTTTGTTATGGCGCAAAAGTGGGTCCCAAATGGAAAGCTGCAGGAACTGCGGTATTGAAAAGCCTATGAAGAGGACACTGTTCTGGCTAACTTTGTTGAGATATTCAGTAATGCGACAGCACCGCTGCTGAATGTGGCTGCCTACCTTAAAGTTAGCCAGACAAGTTTATCCCGCTAACTTTAGGATTGCTCAATGGCACGACCACAGTTAGCTGGATTAAGTTACCCGACTAACTTAACGCTGCCCTTAAATGCTCTCAGAATGTCTCTAAGTTATCTGGATATGTTCTAGCCAGCTAACTACTTAGCCAGAGAACTCGAAGGCAGTCAGCTAGCGAGAATCTCAAATCATGCCATTTGCCTGGTCAAGTCTGATCTTAGCCAGACAAATTGCCGCTAAATGTCGGCGCTCATCATTGGCTGTAGTTATTTACTGGACACCTTTATCCATAAGTAAGGGAAAACACATCAGCAGGTCCCCAAACGTCAGTGGGGTCACCTATTGAAGACAAGAGGATCTTACCAACATAGAAATTTACCCCCAAAAATAAAAATGGCTTTAAAAAGCTATTTATAGCAGATTTCATCACAGTATGGAAGCATCAGAGTAATCGCTCATCTGAATCAGAGGAGGCTTTGTAAGGCACGACGGCAGCATTATTTCCCTGTGGAGGGAAAATCACTGGGTGCTGCAGTGCACATTGCGCCTTTCATGGCTCTGGGGAGCTGCTTGGGCCACAGAGAAGCAGTCTCCAGAGCAACTGCAATGACCACTGCTGAGCCACGGAAACAAATCCTGGTTTGAAGCAAATGCCCTCCCCGATATCAAAGCAGATACCCCAGAGCTGGCTGGGGAGGCACGACTGGAACTCACACCTAGAACTGGGAATGATCACCCAGCAACCGAGGTGCTTAGCATCTGCAAGTGTTCCTCCAGCCCAGGCTGGCAATCACAGCACAATGCCTAAAAAAGCAGGACGCTGGAAATCAAAGCCCTAATTTCCAAACTCCTTAGCATTGTAAATAATACATGGAGAGCGGCATGAAAAATGCCATTACTATAAAAGAACAAACAAAGCAAATAACAGAGGGGGAAAAATATGCAAACTAGCTCCTGCATTTATAACTTGATATAACACCCCATGGTGTGGAGTGATTTATGGACTGTGCGTCAGCCCTGGACTGCTATAGGAGAGTAAAGAGAGTCTAATGAGACCAGAATTCCACTTACACCACTCAGCATTTGCTTCAGATTGACCTTTCTTTCATGCATGCTCAGTTCAAGTACCAGGCCTGTTTTTGGAGCGGGGAGCATCAAAGCTCTCAGACTAACATCACTGGACACTGCAGTCCTTGATCTGTACAAAGGAACTGATGTAGCATGGGGGGGCAATCTCTCTCCTCCACCTCCCACACACACTCTGCCTCACCACAGAACAGGCACAGCACAGGCAGCAGCAGCAGGACATGCTTCCCTCACACACACACACACACACATATACATACTCTGCCTCACCACACAACAGGCACAGCACAGGAAGCAGCAGCAGGCTAAGCTTCCCTCACACAGACATATACATACTCTGCCTCACCACACAATAGGCACAGCACAGGCAGCAGCAGCAGGACAAGCTTTCCTCACACACACATATACATACTCTGCCTCACCACAGAACAGGCACAGCACAGGAAGCAGCAGCAGGATAAGCTTCCCTCACACACACATATACATACTCTGCCTCACCACAGAACAGGCACAGCACAGGAAGCATCAGCAGGACAAGCTTCCCTCACACACACACATATACATACTCTGCCTCACCACAGAACAGGCACAGCACAGGAAGCAGCAGCAGGATAAGCTTCCCTCACACACACACATATACATACTCTGCCTCACCACAGAACAGGCACAGCACAGGAAGCAGCAGCAGGATAAGCTTCCCTCACACACACATATACATACTCTGCCTCACCACAGAACAGACACAGCACAAGCAGCAGCAGCAGGACAAGCTTCCCTCACACACACACACACACACATACATACTCTGCCTCACCACAGAACAGGCACAGCACAGGCAGCATCAGCAGGACAAGCTTCCCTCACACACACACACACACACACACACATATACATACTCTGCCTCACCACAGAACAGACACAGCACAAGCAGCAGCAGCAGGACAAGCTTCCCTCACACACACATACTCTGCCTCACCACAGAACAGGCACAGCACAGGAAGCAGCAGCAGGACAAGCTTCCCTCACACACACATATACATACTCTGCCTCACCACAGAACAGGCACAGCACAGGCAGCAGCAGCAGGACAAGCTTCCCTCACACACACTGCCCCACCACAGAACAGGCACAGCACAGGCAGCAGCAGCAGGACAAGCTTCCTTCACACACACACACATATACATACTTTACCTCACCACAGAACAGGCACAGCACAGGCAGCAGCAGCAGGACAAGCTTCCCCCCCACACACATATACATACTCTACCTCACCACAGAACAGGCACAGCACAGGCAGCATCAGCAGGACAAGCTTCCCTCACACACACACATATACATACTCTGCCTCACCACACAACAGGCACAGCACAGGCAGCAGCAACAGCAGGACAAGCTTCCCTCACACACACATATACATACTCTGCCTCACCACACAACAGGCACAGCACAGGCAGCAGCAACAGCAGGACAAGCTTCCCTCACACACACATATACATACTCTGCCTCACCACACAACAGGCACAGCACAGGCAGCAGCAGCAGGACAAGCTTCCCTTACATACACAAATACTGCCTTACCTCAGAACAGGCACAGCACAGGCAGCAGGGCAAGCTCCCCTCGCAATCATTGCCCTGACTCACAGCCAGTGCAGCACAGGCAACAGCAATATACACATCCAGTACAGATACACAACACAGGTATCTATCACAAGCTTCTGTCTCACACTGCCCCACCACACAAAAGGTTCAGCATAGGCAGCAGCAATGCAAGCTTCCCCCACACACTGGCCCCCCCTCCCAACAGAAAAGGTGCAGCACAGGCAGCAGCAATGCACACACACACACACACACTGTGTCTGATTGTACGCTGCCTACAGCATTCATCTAATTTTTGCAAATTAGATCGGTAATAACTAAATAAAACAAACATGGACCAGGTTCAAACCCAGGCAGCAACAGTGCATGTTTCCCTTATCCATCCTCTCACCGTAGCAAAGGTACAGGATGGGCAGCAGATGCCACACTGTTATCACTTTCTGCTCTACAAAATGTTTCGTTTTCATTCGTTATTGATCAAAGCGGTGTCCCAGGTAGCACAGACCACGGTAGGTAAAATACACTATATGTCAGTCCCCTGAGACATCTAAGAGGAGACGGGCTCCATATCCCCGTGCTCAACCCCTCAACTACCCAGCTCCGTCAGTGAAAGGCTTTGCGTCCCACTGCCCATCTCAAATATCAAGTAGCAAAACTCCACCTAACAAGATCCATCAATAATTCCTCTGCTAAGTAGCTGTATATAGTGGACTCCATATTTATTTTGTTCTCTTGTATATAATTAACCTCCTCTATCTTTCTTTATTTCTTACAATCCCAGTTCTTGAGCCCTTGTTAATTGTAACTGCATCTCTTCATCACGTTTATTTATGTTTTTGGTTGTATTTTTCACACCCCTGTTTTCCTGTAAACCGACATGATGTGAACGAGTTCTTGAATGCCGGTATAAAAAAACCTTAAATAAATAAAAATAAATAAATAGGAAGGCTCCCGCCGTCTTTTGAGTAAATGTTTGGGGGAAGAGAATTTTCAAAATCAACTGTCCAAACATTGCCCTCCTTCACAATACGGCTAAAAGTCTGTCATTGCCCCCCAAAATGTATTTTAGGCATAAATCCCCCCTTTATCACCAGATCTCATCTAGCAGCCCCCCCCACCCAAGCCTCCAGGCCTGTGACCCCCAGCAAGACCCATCACCCACCACTTTCTGGAACTGCTTCTCCTTGCGAACGTCCACCATCACCAGGCCCTCCTTTACCAGGCCCAGGCCCACGTCGTTCTTGGAGTCTGCGAACTGCAGGGTGACGTGCGAGCAGCCCACTCCCGCATACTCCACGTTCAGCAGGCACTGAGTGTTCTGGATGTCCCGCACCACGCTGTCCACCGCATCTGCCCGGGCGTCATCCTGCCAGCAAGAAGGGGAGCAAAGGACTTAGTAAGAGATGAGAAGTCCTGACATCCCCTTCTCAGAAGAGCAGAAGAATTTCTGTCCTTATTTGTCCTGGCCCGGGAGCCCTCAACAAGGAGCTGCCATTCACTAGCCTACTTCTTGCCCCCTCCAGCTGAGCACTGCGGTGAATTTCTGCAGCTACGAAAGCAGGGTGCAACTTCCTCAGAATCACTTCCGGGGCTGCTGATGCGCTTGACATCGACTTAGAAAAGCCAGGAGTGCCCCCTTTCCCCATCCCAGCACCTACCTCCTCGGTAGCAGGCTGATGCAATAACCTGTGCATTAAGAGCCTTCAGAGCATAGTTTTAATGCACAGGTTAAAAATTGTTTAAACTCCCAATGCAGTAAGCTAATGCTATGCTCATGCATCAGGGGTTAAAACGTGCGGTCCTGCATCCGGGCCACAAGGGGTTAACAGCAACGGGTTTCTACACAGCAAGGAATGGGATACTGAAGGCAAATGTTCTAAGAAGCAGGATCCAATCATCATCGTCCTAATTCACATATCATGCAGCACTTCAAAAAGCATGCACAGACAGCGGATTAGAGGGCCAGGCCTAATGATTACTGCAGGGCATGCAGGTAGGCATTGCGCAGTGAAAAACTCACAAGGCACTGGAAGGACAGGCCCCATCGTATACTTACATCCTGTGGCACCTGGATGAAGGCAAACGTGTGCTCCACAGCCTGCGCGGAGAGTGTGCGGACGCTGAAGGATGGCGGGAGAGTGCCCAGGCGGGTGGAGGGGAGGACCTCCCTCTGTGCAGAGAGAAAACAAAATGAGAACAAATGAGAACTAGGCGGCCTGCAATGAACGACTACACAAAGGAGGCGCACTGTGAACAGAAAACAGGGTAGAAACCACTTCGGGGCGTTCGGAGAACCTGTAGTGAAAGCACTTTGAACATTTGGGGGACCTGTGGGGTTGGGCATGGTCGTTTCCTCCTCCTCTTTTTGGGTTTCTGACCCCCCCCCCCCCCATCAGAACCTGCACCGGGCCGGCCGAGGCGGTGATGACCCTCAGACTGCGCACGCTTCCCTCCGGAGCCCAGCATTAGTGAACTTTTCAGACAGCCGCTAGCTATCACAGTTGTGCCATGGCTGAAATGTCCCCCGTCCCCCAATTTATTTTTTAAATGTGGTTATTATTACCACCAGCAACTCCTACACTGAAGCAGTCAGGGGCACAGTCGTTTCATCCTTTAATGGCAGGGAGTCTTCAGTGGGGAGGTTGAACTCTGAATTTAGCAAGCTTTGGACAGGAATATTTATATCTTTTAATTTGTTTTACTACTCTATAAACAGACTAATGCCAGATCCTCCCCCGCAGCACGGACCATGCCTCCGTCCCATCAGTGTAAGGCCTTGCTGTCCCTTCTTAAAGGATCATTTTCTTTCCTGCCCAAGCTGCATCACCATAACAATAGACCAGCAGTCACCTGCCTTGTACAAATTAGAGAGCTGGGTGCACAGAGCCTGCAGGGCCATCAGCTAGGTGGGGAGGAGAAGCTTGCACGTCTAGTGGGAAGGGGGCTGAACTGGTAGCTGCGATCAGATGGGGCAGGGAAGAGGGAGAGTGGACTGGGCAGTCACAGCTCCAGCAGATCAGAAACCAAGATAGCGGCAGGAAAGACAGGGGCATTATATGACTGACTTACACTAGGGGAGGGAGAGCTGTGGAGAATCTCAGACACTGGTTTATCCGCGGAAAGCCAAAGAAAGAGGTATGCCAAAATTGGTGATTGTTCTAGCTGGGAGAAGAATTACTCAGAAAAGGCTTTTGGTAATACTGTGGGGGCCTTAGAAGGATAAAACATTCCTATTCCCCCCAACCTGTCCTCCCTCGGCTTTCAGCTTTGCAATGCTTGAAGAAACAGATTACATGTACCCAAAAGCTGCCTCTTGAAATCTGTACCCTAAGTGCAACTGTGACATCAGCAGCCTTCGCCCCTCATCTCTCTGGGTTTCAGTCAAATGACGGCGGCAGTAAGTCGCTCCAGATTGTGCTTTGCTGGGGCAATAAAACATGCTGCATAATATATATATTTTTTTTAACAGGTTAAGCAAACGTCTATGCCCCAGGCCACTCCCTCCCCTCTACACACACACACCCTTCTGCAACTCCAGGCCGCCTATGTGCAAAGGGTGAAAAAACAGAGCAGCTACCATGTCAGGGATGAAGCAGAAAGCTACCAAAAACCCAATCTGCTGCAGCTCGGACAACACCCGGCAGCCCCGAAAGCCAGGTTATGCAGCAAAACCTCATTAACCCTACTGCTAACCAACTGGGGTCTTCAAAACTTCTCTTCCCGTTCTTAGCTCTTCTGTTAGTCTTATTCGTATGTCCTCATTTCTTTTTTTTTTTGTCCTAATCTTTCTATATCTATAAGATGTGCTCCTTTAATTATGACCATGTTCAATAATTACAAATTTCCATTCAAAGCCAACTGTTCATCCTCTAGTGGCCCTTGTGCTAAAGGCCAAGAACAAATATAAATATTACCAGACAAAACGGACCGATAAATACAGGTCCCGTGGCCGTGCGATGTCCATGTCCCAAAGCCATTATTTTGGCTGGGGACTTCCTTTGGCGAGGAAGTCTGCCTGCTCCTTACGTGAAAGGCTGCGTCTGTGGGTCCTAGCGAGGGGAAGCAGGTCTCTGGCTTGTGCTGTGGGCACAGAGTCATTTGTGAAACACGAACAACCAACCCATCCCATGAAGAACAATATCCGGTGACACAGAGCCCGGAGGACAAGGGGATGTGCAGCTGGAACAGCTGGAGCTGTTGCTTGATCCCAGCAACATTCAACCAACCAAAATATCTTTGTATTTTACAGATTCGGAAATCCAGCCAGGCTTTAGCTAGCCTCAGTCTGGAAGGGTTTATGTCAAAAAGGTAAACTAAACCGAAGGGCAGAAGCAATTCGCTTGCTAATAATTGTTTTCTTCCCTGAAAAATAGCTTTTCTTATCCTATGGGTTTCCAAAAATATGAGACTTTAGATTCAAGGATTTTGTTTTGAACTTTAATTCTGATTGCACCCTTCAGTTCCAGAATTGGCCTTGGTGCATGTTTTCAGTACTGAATTCCCATCAAGGACCTGATGGAGAGGCCGCAGCGTTTGTGCTGCCCATGGCACAGGCTCTGGCCTAGGGACAGGATGTACTTCGTCTGCTCTCGATTTCCTGCTTTTCCTTTTGATCTCAGGCTGAAAGGTTTGCTGCTTCACCCAAGCAGTTTGCCCACACTCGAGCAATTCACCATGGGGGAAAAAAAGGGGTGGGAGAACCATAACAGACCAATGCTCCAAATAAAACAGATGCCAGATCTACTACCTCACAGACTCTGCCTTTCTGCTCTTCTAACACCGACTTATGGCCCAGCCTCGGGTGGGAGAAACTCTCGCTCGTTAGCTGCCACCCCAGGCTCTCTCCATTCCAGCTTTTCCATTTCTAACTGTGGTTTCATCTGTTCAAAAGTATTGATTTAGTGTATTGCATTTTACTGCATTTTTCACTCTGAATTTAAACTGTTTTGGGCAATATGTCCGTGTGAAATTCGCTACATAAAGTAAAAATGTGCTGTAAATATATTATTCCCTTATGCAAGCAACATTCAACTTATGTTTTCTTTGTCTTATTTTTAAACAGAAAACTGTTCTGTTTTCCTGTGTCCAGTGCTGAGGGAGGTATGATCCTATGTATCGGAATAAAGGACAGCTCCCATTTCCAACAGCTGTCATCTAGGCTCAATGTTGAAAAAGTCGACTTGCCTTTTCTACAGGCTGTTACCCCCATAGCAGTCTTAAGAACGGGCCCCGTGCTAGCACACGGCCGTGACCCACTGGACTGGATTCCTGCGCCTCAGACTGTCAGAAGCCGGGAAAACAGTTCCAGTGGCACCTACTGGTTTGGCTCATAAGAACACGTGCGCTGGGGTAACGGAGGGAGCCCTGCTGGTCCCTACCTTTCAGCCGGAGGACTGTCATGATGGACTAGATGGAGGGAAGGAGGAGGAACTCCAGGCGCCACAGCCCAGTTAGGGTAGATTCTGATTAATCTGAAAATACTAATGAGCATGAGGAAAGCACGATGCACGCGCACACACAAAGATACTTGACAACTGTCCATTTCCTGCAGCTGTCATCATGTGCAAGACCATGAAATAATCTAAAATATTTTGAAAAATTACAATAAAGGTATTCGTTATTTTCTCATCCACCTGAAAGCAAGCACAAGTTTACTGACTTCCATTTCATGTCATTCAAGTAACGATGCCTTTCGAATTATAAATGTGTAATATACCTGCCTTGCATTCTACAACAGCAGCTAACAGGCTGCAATTTTACTTGGGCTCTGTCGAAATGAGAGATTAATGAAGGTTAGCAGCAGCACCACCACCACTAAAGCACAGCTCTCTCCTCTGATATTGGGGCCCCTACATGCCAGGCAGATCCCTGCCCATCCTAGGTTATCATAGACCTCTTTCACCGAGAGGCACATACCTGACAGCCTAAAAAGAGCCAAAGTGAGGCCAATGTAACAACACACAACCTAGATCCAGATGACCTTAGCAATTACCACCCAAGCTCCAACCTACCTTTCCCTAAGCAAAATCGTGGAAAAAGCTGTCCCTTCAGATAACTGAATGCCAACAGATTACAAATGCCCTCAACCTACAGCAGTCCAAATTCAGACCCCACCACAGTACTGGGACTGTACTAATAAGCCTAGTAGACAAACTAAAGGCTCTGCATAGGCCATGAATAACCCACCATACTAGTTCTCCTGGACCTCTGCTGATTTCAACACTGTAGCCCATGATCTCTTAATCACATGCTTGAAGGATCTAGGGCTAGCGGGCTCAGTGCTTTCAATGGTTCAAACCCTTCCTTCACAATGTCTTCCTGGGCTCACTGTTATCAAGTGGTGTACCACAACAACTGGTGCTCTTACCCTCACATTTGTTAACATTTAGATGGCCCACCAGATCATGATCCACTCACACTCTAGTCAGCATCCAACCTGTGACTCCTCTTGGCCCAGACCCAGACAAAGCAATCAAAAGCCTCAATGAATGCTTACGCAAGCAACTCCAACTAGCAAGACTAAAAGAAAATACTGGTGTTGGAAAAACAAGTCCTACCCACCCTGGCACCAAGGTTATGTTTAGCTCTCCCCTTCAGCCATCAAGTTCAAAACCTAGGTTTTTCACTAGACTCAAACTTCACAGCTGAGGCCAAAGTCTGAGCAGTGATTAAAGCTGCTTTCTTCAAACCACACCAACTACGATATCTCTGGTCTCTTCTCAATCACTCAGCCTTTACAACAGTAAGTAATCCAGGCCGCTGTGATTTTCCACAGGGACTACTGCAACTCACTGTTCCTCAGAATGCCCATCAAACTGAACAGACTGCAACTTGTATAAAATATCGCAGCATGATCTTTGAGCAACAAAAACAAATTTGACACGATTGAACCTACCCTAAAGGCCCTCCACTGGCTCCCTACTCTCTGCAGTATGAAATTCAAAACCTGAACTGTAGCCTACAGGGACCTCTCTCTACCACGCATCTCTCTACCACAGCGATCATCTCACCACCCCTCCCCCCCCCACTGCCATTCTGCCCCGTATGCGCGCTGTCACAAACCCACCTAGTGGTCCTACCCTGAAGGAAGAAGGCCTTGTAAACGCCAGTTTGAAAACTTTCCGAGATGGTGCATCAGTCCTATGGAATGCATTGCCACTGAATATAAGACAAGACCCACACCCTCCAGCCTTCAGAAAGCTACTAAAAACATGTTTTTTCCCATTCAGCCTTTGGTCCTGCACCTTAAACACCCTCCCAACCCCTGCGAACAACTACTCCACCTTACCAGTTACCCCTTAGGTCCTTCAAATCTCTTCCTTTCCTGAAGCTTTCAGCCCCTCCCCCATCCTCGTATTTCCTCCCCTAACTCCAAACCTATGATGTCACTTCCTCTGGCAAAATATGGACTCCACGTTTACCTAGTCGACTTACCTCTGCCAAACCCCATACTTTCACATGTATATGTATAAAGGTCAATATTCAAAGCCATTAGATGAATAATTTACAAGTCATCTAACTGGCAAGTTTTTTAATACTGAGCCACTTATCTGGCTAGATCTAGTTAACTTCACTGGATAATTTAGATGTACTTCAGAGCAGGTGTAAAGTTATCCAGCCTTGTGTAGATGGATAGTTTGCTATTTAACCGGCTATCTTCTAATCAGTATTTATCCA
Organism: Rhinatrema bivittatum; assembly: GCF_901001135.1. Lineage (NCBI taxonomy): Eukaryota > Metazoa > Chordata > Amphibia > Gymnophiona > Rhinatrematidae > Rhinatrema > Rhinatrema bivittatum. The sequence goes on along the minus strand of NC_042623.1, from coordinate 28,845,576 downwards.
GCTAAGCGGCAGCGCCTGCTGTCACTTATGGCCTGCCAGGGATTCCTTCCTCCCCTCTTCCCAAGTTAAAATGTGCATTTTAAAGTTTTTGCAAGTTTTTTTTAAACTCCAGATGCATCTGCATAGCATTAGTTTACTGCATCGGAATTTAAAAAAAAATTCATCTGAGCATTAAAAATAAGTGCTGAAAACCTGCACATCACATATTTCCTTGAAGCACTGCCCTGTAGAAGCGGAGGAGAAAACTGAATTTGGCTGCATCACTCTGCTGCTGCCAGAGAAGCACAGCCTGAGGGAACTGCAAGCTCTAGGCCAGGGTTCACTGTCCTCGTCTTTTCAGACGACAGTTTGTTTCACCCTTGTTTTTCTTTTTGATTCTGATGAAGCTATGATTAGAAAATGAAAGAAGACAAAAAAAAAAGACGGAAAGAAAGCAAGCAAAGATCCAACTCCTGGACGTCATTTAGCAATTAAACTTGAAAGAGTTCCTGTTATTTTCAATTATTATTTAACATTAGAAAGAGCAGAGCAGAACGAGCCAGGTCTTTAAACTGCTTCTCCTACCTCCCTCCCCAACCTCAGTGAGTCACTGCACCACTTCGCCTCACGCCTCCCCCCCACCATTCTTCGGTGGATAAATATCAAGAGGATGCAAAACAGTTCTTATACTGATTAACTGTGTTATCCCAACAGTCTGCAGCCCCCTCTCCTAATGGCTTTGTAGGAGGAGGGAAACTAACACTTTTCTACTAATCACCCGTCTGTGCCAGAATCCACAGGGCACGTGCAGCAGCACATTTAGTAACTCCTCCTGTGGCCGCGCTGCCCTGACTCCTCCAGGCAAACAGCTGGGCAGGGTGCCAGACCTGGCTGGGCACATGCATGCAGATCAGCATCGGGCAGGAGGTTCTGGCTACAGAGTCCCGTGGCCTGGCCATTTCCCTACTGCATGGAACCTGTTCTGAAGCTGTACCTTGGGGTGTGGATCACTGTCCCCTTGTCAGGCTATTCACACACCTTTGGGTGACCCTGACGCTGCACCTCAGGGAAGTCACAGTTACTGACATATCACTGCCATGCCGTGCCAGGTGTAAAGCTGTACCTCAGGTGGTCACTGTCCTCTGGCAGACTGAAAGATATTTTATGAACGTCAATCTGTCATTAGTCTAGCCTCTTGCCCATACAGTATCGCTATTCATCTTTCACTCTCTATCTTCATCCCCTGCATCATGCGTCCAATTCTCTATCCTCTCTCATTTCTTCCCAGGTTCTTCCCGATCCTCATCCTGCCTGCCCCCCACCTCATCTCCATTGGGCTGCAGCAGGTATGACTAAGATGGTATCATATAGACAAAAGGCATTCCATGTCAGCCAATGGGGAAGAGGACCGGCCACAGGGACCGGGAGCACGTGTTCTCACAGTGCCCGCCTGCCAGCTCTTCTGTGGCCTGTCAAGGCAGGAACGAGTGTGGATCCTATGCTAACCACGGGGCTTCTCTTTTGCAGCTGAGGAGGAGGCACCAATACATCTCTTTCTCTCACCAAGCCAATGTGGGGCACAGAAAACTTGCAAGGGAATGCAAACAGAAAGTAAAACCTACGTTTTTTAATCAGAACTTAATCATCGGTCTATTGCAATAGTGAATACTAGGTTTCCCTTAGCACACGACTCCAGTGAGAGATTTTAGTTCTCATTCTTGAATCAATTAGATCACAACCAGAGAATGAGATTAGTAAATTAAAGTTAATCTCATCCATGAGCATCTCTGCCTTTCCACCACTTCTTCTAATGGTAAACAGTAGCACCTCTATCCCAGGGACACTGTTGCTATAGAATCCCAGACAATCCCTCACCCATTGTCTGCAGTTTTATAAGTCCAAGTTTATTTGAATTATTTAGAGTAAACAATGTAAAATGTCTGTAAGAGTGGGAACTTCTTTAATATGATGCATAGGTATCAAGGTGATGGCTGACAGATATCACTAGTCCTGCATGCACCATTCAGAGTACCAGAGTGATGAATTTCTCATTCTGGTTTCAATTTCTCCTTCCACCATTATAGTTCATATACATCCGTCCTCTGTAACTTACTCAAGGGCGATGTAATAAAATGTAAGTAAAGAACGTGCCCTAAATCCTAGTGCATATTTTATTTACACATGTGCTGAAAAACGAGTACCCCCCCCCCCACACACACAGTAAGCTAATGGTATGCAAATGCATTGTGAGTTTAAAAAATTGTGCATATATGTGAGTGAAAATGTGCATTCAGCCTACTGCATTTTATTATATAGACCCCAACATGATTTCAGAACATAAAACACGATCAATGTGTACTAAAATAAAAAGGAAGACATGGGGGGATGTGTTAATGGAAGGGTGGGGTAAGTAGTTGGGTGGGGAGTATTAGTGCAAACATGGGTTATAGGGGTCTCAGAGCTGAGTCCTTCAAGCTTGGCAGTCTGGACTTGGGTACTCCAGTGTTTAGTCCATATTTTTTTAAACTTTTATTCCACCTCTCACCCAGGAGTTAACTCATATTTCTAGGCCTCGTGATAGTCTATGGTGCTGTGCCAGTGTAGTCCTGTACCTGCAGGTCCCAGTCCAGTGGTCCACTTTGGACAAGGGAGACCCATCCTGGATCAGCATCACAGACTAACACTAGCCCCAGAAATGTGAATTAAATTTCCTCCATCTCTAATCCAGGAGTTGAACTGTCAGCACTAAAAAAAATATGAGTTAAGCATTCAGGACTTTAATAAACCTCCTTGTACTGGGGAGTAATAGCTAATGCAGTCATTAACATGGGGCCTACATAGATGATTGCTAATTTGTCTGCAAATTTTACTTCTACATGTGCACACATTTTCATGCTCCAAAATCATTATTAAATTGTGCACAAAACTGTGTGTTCAGCTAACACACCTTATTACATTGCCCCCTCAGAATTTACTATCAGCATTGTAATTGGGAATTTTATTTATTTTTAAAAATATATATTTCACATACTCTGAGGTTCACAGCAGATTCCATAAATACATACATGACGCATAAGAACAAATAAAAATATACAAATTAGGACAGTGTTAAAATGAAATGACAAAAAACCAATAAAAATAAAACTATAAAAATAAAAAAATAGCATATACATAAGCATAACAAAATCATAAAAAAACCAAAATAAAAGTAACACAGCTTTAGCCAAATTTGAACTACAATTAAATTGACTTTTTGGTAAAAGCTTTCTTGAAAAAATAGGTTTTTGGGACTTTTGTGAACTGTGCCACATCAACAAGGACCCAATGCAAAGAGCTTCTGTCTCTCAGAGAATGAGTCTGATCTCTGGAGCTAGAGTGGCAGACTTGGAGAAGCTGAGGCAGACAGAGAGGTATATAGATGAGACCTTCAGGGACACAGTAGCCAAGTCCCAGCTCCAGTCTGGCAGCCTTGGTGCTGCCTTGGAGGAGGAAGGTCTCATGATCGGAGAACATCAACCTGGTGCAGCAGGAAATGATCCTGTAGCAAGGACATGCTCTCCAGGTGGTGCATTGTCCTCTCACACCAAGGATGTGTCTCCCAAGGCTACTGCCCAGGAGGGAAGGGTTAGATCGGTCGACATAGTTGGCGATTCGATTATTAGGAATGTAGACAGCTGGGTGGCTGGTGGGTGTGAGGATCACCTGGTAACATGCCTACCTGGCGCGAAGGTGGCAGAACTCATGCATCACCTAGATAGGATTTTAGACATTGCTGGGAGGAGCTGGCTGTTGTGGTACATGCGGCACCAATGACATAGGAAAATGTGGGAGGGGGTTCTGGAAGCTGAATTTAGGATCTTTAAGTAAAAAGCTGAAATCCAGAACCTCCAGGATAGTGTTCTCTGAAATGCTCCCTGTTCCATGCGCAGATCCCCAGAGGCAAGCGGAGCTCCGGAGTCTCAATGCGTGGATGAGATGATGGTGCAGGGAAGAGGGATTCAGTTTTGTAAGGAACTGGGGAACCTTTTGGGGAAGGGGGGAGTCTTTTCCAAAGGGATGGGGTTCCACCTTATCCAGGGTGAAACTAGACTGCTGGAGCTAACCATTAAAAAGGAGATAGAGCAGTTTTTAAACTAGAACAAAGGGGAACGCAGACAGTCACTCAGCAGTGCATGGTTTAGAGGCAGGTATCCTCAAAGGATACTATTGAAGCATTAGAGTTAGGGCATCCCAACAGATAGGTTCCAATAATAAGAAAAGTAGTCCAAGTGCCTATAATTAAAAACTCATCTGAGCTAAAAGATTCTCATTTATCTCTGTCAACTGAAAAGTAGAATGAAAATACAAACAAAAAACACACTTTGAAATGTTTGTATGCTAATGCAAGAAGTCAGATGGGAGAATTAGAGTGCATAGCAGTGAATGATGACAGTCTTAATTGGCATCTCAGACACATGGTGGAAAGAAGATAGCCAATAAGATAGTGCTATACCGGGGTACAAATTATATTGCAATGACAGAGAAGAGCATCTTGGTGGCAGGGTGGCGCTTTATGTCTGGGATGACAGAGTGCAACAGGATAAAGATCCTACAAAAGACTAAATGCACAATCAAATCTTTATGGGTAGAAATCCCATGTGTGTTGGGGAAGAGTATAGCGATAGGAGTATACTACCATCCACCTGGCCAAGATGATGAGACGGACAGTGAAATGCTAAATTAGGGAAGCTAACCAAACTGGTAGTTCAGTAATAATGGGAGATTTCAATTACCCTAATAATGATTGGGTAAGTGAAACATCAGGGCATGCTAGAGAGATAAAGTTCCTGGATGGAATAAATTTTAAACCAAACCCCCCCCCAAAAAACCAAAATAAAAAAAAAACAACCCCCCCCCCCAAAAACAAAACAAACAAACAAAAAAACAACAACAACAGACCGCTAGAGACTAAAAGGTAAAAATTCTGCTGTAAAAAGTGCCAATAAAAGAAATCTTTAAAACCTTCAACTCTAAGAAAACCTATTAAGAAGGTTAAGGGAGCGCTAACTTCCCTATAAACATCTTTTAAAAAAAAACAACACTTTTTTTTTACTGCCTTTTTGAAAGTAGAATTACAGGTAAGGCCTCTGATCTCTTCATGAAGGGTATTCCACAATAATGATCCATCTACCGAGAAGGCACGTTCATGAGCCTCATCTACATAGATCAGTTGAAATGAGGGTATCTCAAGCAGCAATTTATTACCCAAATGGAGCAGACAGGAAAGAGTTTAAATTTATTGTACTGAATTAATCCAAGGTATATTGTTATTCAAAAACTTGTGAACCAACATTTCAATCTTAAATTTAATACATCAACTTATAGGCAGCCAATGAAAGCATTACAAAACTGGGGTAAATATGATCCCGACTGCTAAGACCACCTTTAATTCTATCTACAGAATTCTGCACTATCTGCAGAGCAGGCAGCTGATTGGCTTGAAGACAAACAAATAGTGAATTACAGTAGTCTAACCCATTTATTATCCAAGTAAGTACAATAATTTGGAAATCATGAGCAGGTAAAATAGGTTTTAATTTGCATAAAATCTTTAGTTTCATAACTGATTTCAACTGGTGTTTTATAGTCAGCATGTGGCCAAAATAATCCCTAAATTCCATAGGAAAAAGGACACTTTGATGTCACACCTGGAAGATTAAAAACTGCAAGGATATCATTCACAGGAAGCCTGCTCAAAACTAGAATTTCTGTTTTTTCAATATTCAGCGTTAGATGATTATCAGTTAGCCAAGCTTGAATAGTGGAAAAGCTTATATTCAAATACTTGCTGGTTGCTGACCATGAAGAAAGTTTAGTGATAAAATACTGAATATCATCAACATAGATCCAAAGCAAAGGACTGATCCAAGGACCTGAACAATTATTGTTAATTAATTTATAAACTAATGTTGAAATGTTATACTTTATGTACCATTTCATAGGGAGCCAATGTAGGGGCAGAAATCACGGGAGTTTATATGTTCAAAAGATTTACTGCTCATGAATAGTCTAGCTGCTGCATTTTGAATTATTTGAATGGCCCTTAAAGTGGACACTGGGAGGCCAATCAACAAAGAATTACAATAATCTAGGCTCGCAAGCAACATGGCCTGTAACAAAGAATGAAAATCATTGCTATTAAGTGATGGTTTCAACCTTCGCAACATGCACAGTTTAAAACAGGTGGTCTTCATGAGGGCAGGAACACGAGGTTTCATAGAAAGCTCAGAATCAGGGATTACTCTAAGATTACGGACTTGGGATGTCACTGATAAAGTGGAGCCCTCAAAATTAAATTCCACTGGATCCTCTGGAGCAGAAAACCTCTTCAAAATATTTCCAGTTTTTTTCTAAATTAAGAGAGAGCTGATGATGGGATAGCCATGGTTGATAAACAGAAAGCGAAAATTCTGAGCTGACTGCCCGGTGAATGTGAATATGGTTCAGCACCATGGACAGTATCTGCTCACTACCGGCTGGGACTCTGTTACTAGGGGGAAGTGCGTGCAAGGAAGCAGGGTGTCAAGCAATGAAATGGCAGGGGGTGTTGCTGTACAGATCAGGTTGTGATGGTAGTATCAGACCAGCAGCCAGGGTCTCTGTCTGGCAGGTTGCGCAGGGACCTGGGCGATAATCTAAATAACCAGCAATGCTGGTATGGCCAATTACACAGCTTTGAGGTTAGATGCGAGAAAGGTGGGGTGAGGCCAGGAACTAAGAGAGTATTTTGCATGCTCTCCTTGCCAGGACTAAGAAAGAGAGACTGTCCTGGATAAGAAGAGAGAGAGAGAAACCTTGCAGCAGAGGCGTAGCAAGTGTCTCCGGTGCCCGGGGACCAACGCATTTGTGCTGTCCCCCCCCCCCCCCCCCCTGCGCCCACCTTTCTTCGTGGAGAAATGCTTGCAGTCACTGAAAATCACACTAACACAAACCCCAGAAAGGAAACGAACTGACAGACTGTTGTAGCTGCCTATGGGGCACAAGCTTCCCTGCCTGCAGACAGCCCCGCCTATAGAGTTCCCTTTACCCCTTCCGACTCTGTGATACTGCAAGCAAACAAAACCATTCCTCTGATAAAGCTGGAGACCAAGAGTCAGTTACGTCACAGTTCTTCCAAATGTCCACGTTTTCCACTTCTGACCATCAGGGGGAAAAGAAAAAAAAAAACAAAACATTCCAAATGTGTCCTTTTTTCCAGACCTGCACACATCACTGCAGTCTTATTACAGCACACTGCCTGCTCTGTCCCCTCACAAAATAGAGAATAAGTGACCACAAATCAGAAGGAGAAAAATGGAGACAAACGCTGAACTGGAAAGCCCCCAAAACAGTCTCTGCCTGCAGTATAACAGCAGAGAAATAAATAAAAATTGCATTTTTCCTGTACTGAAAAAAGAAATCCAGATGTACATTTCCCAAAAATGACACAGATAAAAATCTAATTCTACCCACTACTCATCTCAAGGAAACAGATGCAAAAGCAGTCTCACTCTCCTACCCTCTCAGTCCCCAGCAGCCTCGCTCCCTCTCCCCTCCCAGTCCCTAGCAGCCTCGCTCCCTCTCCAACCCTCTCAGTCCCCAGCAGCCTCGTTCCCTCTCCTCTCCCAGTCTCCAGCAGCCTCGCTCCCTCTCAGTCCCCAGCAGCCTCGCTCCCTCTCCCCTCCCAGGTCCCCAGCAGCCTCGCTCCCTCTCCAACCCTCTCAGTCTCCAGCAGCCTCGCTCCCTCTCAGTCCCCAGCAGCCTCGCTCCCTCTCCCCTCCCAGGTCTCCAGCAGCCTCGCTCCCTCTCCAACTCTCTCAGTCTCCAGCAGCCTCGCTCCCTCTCCTACCTTTCTCAGTCCCCAGCAGCCTCGCTCCCTCTCCCCTCCCAGGTCCCCAGCAGCCTCGCTCTCTCTCCTCTCCCAGTCCGCAGCAGCCTCGCTCCCTCTCCCCTCCCAGGTCCCCAGCAGCCTCGCTCCCTCTCCCCTCCCAGGTCCCCAGCAGCCTTGCTCTCTCTCCTCTCCCAGTCCCCAGCAGCCTCGCTCCATCTTCCCTCCCAGGTCCCCAGCAGCCTCATTCTCTCTCCCCTCCCAGTCCCCAGCAGCCTCGATCTCTCTCCCCTCCCAGTCCCCAGCAGCCTCGCTCCCTCTCCTCTCCCAGTCCCCAGCAGCCTCGCTCCCTTCTCCTCTCCCAGGTCCCCCAGCAGCCTTGCTCCCTCTCCCCTCCCCAGCAACCTCATTCCCTCTCCCCCCTCAGTCCCCAGCAGCCTTGCTCCCCAAATCCCCTTCCTTCCCAGACCTCTCAGTCAGACTCATATGTAGTGCTATAATGTAAAAATAGAAACATCATCATTCCTCATAAAACAAAATCTAGAAATATAAATCCATCATAACAGCAAACCATACTAATAAAAACAGTATTTCAAAACAGATGACAAACAGAACATCTGATAAATAAGAACAATAAGGATAAAATAAACTTTAAACATTTACAAAAAAGTCAATAAAATATTTCAGTCATTCATCCCCCCTCCCTTCCCTCTCAGTCACTCACACCCCTCCGGTTCCCTATACCTCTCTTTTCCTCACTCATAACATAAGAAATGCCATGCTGAGTCAGACCATGGTCCATTGAGCCCAGCATCCTGTCTCTGATAGTGGCCAACCCAGATCACAAGTACCTGGCAGATTCTATGAAGTAGATAATCTGAACACTCATGTAAATCTTCCCTTCCTCCCCCATCATCCCCAGAGGGCAACTCAGTCTCTCTCTCTGCTCCCTACTCTCTTTATCCCTAATCATACACACTCTCTCTATCCCCCTCATTTCTAGCACTCACTCTCTCACTCCCTTTCATTTCCAGCATTCACTGTTTGCTACCCTCATCCCAGCACTGATTCTCTAGGAAATTCCTAGCATTCTCTCTCTATCCCCTCATTCCCAGCAGTCACTCTCCATCAGTCTGCTCTCATCCCAACTCACGTCCTCTCTCCATCCCCCCTTCATTCCCCCCATACTCAGCTCTTTCACCCATCCCCAGCAGTCACACATTCACTCTCTTCTCTATCTGCAGCAGTCACTCTCTCATATTCCTCCTCTGTCCCAAGCAATCACTCTCTCTCCCTCCCTCGCCCCCAGTAGTTACTCTCTTCAGCTCTGGCAGATGTTTAGGAACAGTAAATCAAATACATAAACATGACCAGAAAAATCACCAGGTAAATCAAGTAAAAATAGAAAAGGTGATCCCCACTTATGTGAATGGCACAGATCATACATCTCATCTAAAAATCAATTATACCTCTTCTTCTTGCTGGCTGAGTGTGGGAAGCCCATCAGCAGGTCAGCATTTTCCCATTGCTAGGCATACAGTTATACCATGCAGGGCCCTCTTCTCACTGGCAGGGGTGGAAAACCCGCCAGTGCATCACTACACAGCACCACCACATGGGGTCTCTTCACTGGAGAGGGGTGGGAACCGTACAAGTGCTTCACCACACAGCACCACCACAAGGGGGTCTCTTCGCTGGAGAGGGGTGGGAACCCCACCATCGCATCACCACATAGCACCAGTGCATAGTGTCTCTTTACTGGAGGGGGTGGGAACTCTACCAGCGTTTCACCACATAGCACCACTGCATGGGGTCTCTTCACTGGAAAGGGGTGGGAACCGTACAAGTGCTTCACCACACAGCACCACCACAAGGGGTCTCTTCGCTGGAGAGGGGTGGGAACCCCACCAGTGCATCGCCACATAGCACCAGTGCATAGTGTCTCTTTACTGGCGGGGGTGGGAACTCTACCAGCGTTTCACCACACAGCACCACCGCATGGGGTCTTTTCACTGGAGAGGGGTGGGAACCGTACAAGTGCTTCACCACACAGCACCACCACAAGGGGGTCTCTTCACTGGAAATGGGTGGGAACTGTACAAGTGCATCGCCACATAGCACCAGTGCACAGTGTCTCTTTACTGGAGGGGGTGGGAACTCTACCAGCGTTTCACCACACAGCACCACCGCATGGGGTCTCTTCACTGGAGAGGGGTGGGAAATCCACTGCGCGTCACCATAGGGTGCTGCCGTGCAGGGCCAGTGCTAACTTTTTTGCAGCCCTGTGCAAACAATTACTGTGCTGCCCCCTCCTCCTACTGTTTTCTTTTACATGTAATTGGTATTCTTTTCCTAATCAGGGTTAGTGCAAAGGTATTAGGCATCCTAAGTGAATCCTACAGCTTTGTGCCCAGCCTTCTCTCCACCATGGCCCTCTCCACACACAATTTAAAATTATGCATTTATAAAGAATAGATTTTATGTATGTAAATTTCTTGTAATCCACATTGAACGTTTAGAAGAAAGCAGACAGTAAGTTTTTTTTTAATAGTCTTCTGAGGCAAAAATATCATTTACAACAATATGTATATGATATTTACATGGACTGCTGTGGTGCCAACCAGAAAACCCTGCAAAAAAAGAGGCATTTGGATCTCAAATAGTTTTAGGCTTTCTTGTTATGCGTGTTGGGTATGGACTTGGCTCTGGGAAAGTATTGTGTAAACTGAATTACAATTATAGTAAACCTCCGACAGCAAAATAGCACTAAACAGCTGCTGAAAATTCACGCACAAATCGCTCCTCAGGCGGATAAGTTCTATTCAGCAAGAGCAGTTTTCTAACTTATCCAATTCCTGAACTGGAGGGGAATGAATATCCAATTCCTGAACTGGAGGGGAATGAATATCCAATTACCTGAACTGGAGGGGAATGAATATCCAATTAACTTAACTGGATAAGAAGGGAAGCCCACATTTTTAAGCAGCTAAGAGATAGCCGGATAAGTGACTTATCTGGTTATCTAGCGGCCAGCTGCTGAATATAGCTGTTATTCAGTGGCCTGCTAGATTGCCAGATCCATCTATCATGCGCTGAATGCACTTTGAATGTCAGACTCAAATAAGAATTTAAAAAATCCCCTGCTCATACCTAGGAACTTCTGAAAATCTCAGGATGTCTGGACTCAGATGTGTGTGTGTGTGTGTGTGTGGGCAAAGACTGTCCTCATATTCACACATTCTCTAACAGACACACAAACGCTCGGTCACCCACTGACTCACACACACTCACAAATGCTTTGTCACACACCTCTCACACATGCTTACTATTGTACACACACTCACAAACGCTCAGTCACACCCTCTCACACATGCTTACTATTGTACACACACTCACAAACGCTCAGTCACACCCTCTCACACATGCCTACTATTGTACACACACTCACAAATGCTTTGTTACACACCCTCTCTCACATGCTTACTATTGTACACACATTCACAAATGCTCTGTCTCACACCCTCTCACACATGCTTACTATTGTACACACAGTCACAAATGCTCAGTCTTACACCCTCTCACACATGCCTACTATTGTACACACAGTCACAAATGCTTTGTCACACACCCTCTCACATGCTTACTATTGTACACACACTCACAAATGCTTTGTCACACACCCTCTCACATGCTTACTATTGTACACACACTCACAAATGCTTTGTTACACACCCTCTCTCACATGCTTACTATTGTACACACATTTACAAATGCTCTGTCTCACACCCTCTCACACATGCTTACTATTGTACACACACTCTCAAATGCTCTGTCACACATTTTCTCTCATGGTCGCTGACACACACACACAAATGCTCAGACACTCATTTTCTCACATGCTGACATACACATACAGATAGTTTCACTGACAGACATACAAATGCTCACATGCACACTCACAAACTCGCTCAGTCACACGTTCACTGACACACAAATGCACACACATGTTTACTGACTCACTCACTCACAAATTCCCCTTCTCACCCTTCTCCCCTCAAAAATAATGCAGAAAGATCAGCAGCTGCCTGCGATTGACTTTTCTTTCTGTACTCACATTGGTAGTCAGTGGGATACAGGCCAAGCCCTGGGATATCAGGTCCTAAGGGGCTGTGTTGGTTGGTTGCCTGTTGCTGCAGGGTGAGGTGTCCCTGGTGGCAGGGAAGGGGCTTATAAGTCTTTTTTTTTTGGCCATGGCCAGAAGACGAGGGAGACCCATGGCAGAGGAGGAGATGACATGGAGCCGGCATTGAAGGAGCCACAGCAGGCCTACCGCCCGCCTCTGGCAGGGAGAGGAAGAGCCAGACACATGGAGGAGAGGCAGCTGAAGGTGGTGGTAGTGCGAGAGAGTCACCACCACTGCGGGAAAAGACAGTGAGGGAGATACTCTGAGGAGGCTCAGGCTATGAGAGAAGTACGGCTGGGGTCCTGGTATTGGTCACAGAGGCCCCACAGACATGGGCCGCTGTGACCAACACTAACCACGTGATTGGCTGGGTTGGCCCGCCAGGGCATGCCTGAAGCCCCAATGAGCCAATCTGCTGCTGTCCAGTGCTGCCGCCGGGTGGGATGGGATCCCCCTGTGGTAGGATTGCCAACTTTTCCACAGACCATAGATGGACACCAGGTGGGCTGGGGGAAGTTGTTCCAAAAATAGCGAGGCGGTTTTTCAGCCTGTAATGACAGTGAATTGCTAGTGAATGAATAATTCTAGGAGCAATGAACTTAGTGGAAAAATCTAACGTTTTAAATGAAGAGTAAACAAATGGATGAGTCCATCTCAAAATAGGCAGGGGAGTGCTGAAACAAGCCAGATTGGTCCCTGGGGTTTTCTTCCATCCAATGCTGGGCAGTATTTTCTCCACCCCTCCCATTCCCCCCTTCCTATCTCCCCTGTCTTTCTCCCACTTCCATTTCCACCCTTTGTAATCCCCCCTTTCCCCAGCACCTGGCTCCTGTCTCAATCCCCCCCACTTCCCCAGCATTCAGATCCTGCCGTCCCTTCTTCCTCAGCATCTGGCACCCTACAACCCCCTTTCCAAAATCTGGCTCCTGCCTCCCCCTTTTCCTCAGCATCTGAATCCTGCCTCCCTATAGCAGCATCCGAATCTTGCTTCTCTCCCTTCTCCAGCATCTGCTTCCTGCACATCCCTCCCCAAAATATGGCTCCTGCATCTTCCTCTTCCCCAGCATCCAACTCCTATGCCCCCTCTCTCCTGGCACTGAGCCCACTGAAGCTGCGTACCAGTACACAGTAAATGCATTCAAAACTTGCCACTTCCTCTCCTGCTGCTGATCTCACGGTGCACAAGATCAGCAGGGAAAGACAGCAGGCTTTGTTCTGAATATGTTGTGCGCTGCTAGTTCCGTGGCAGGTGGCAAAACATGAATGTGATTCCTGCAGCCTGCTCTCCCTGTCTCGGAACTCTCCTATTTTATTTGGGACTCTGAATGCTAATCTTATTGTGTGCTCACAACTTTCAGTCTCTTTCCACTACAGGACTGCTCTACAGAGGATCCGCTGTTCCAGCGTTCTGTGAGAGATGCGCCCAGCCTAGCTCTACAACCACTACTCACTACTGCCACCTCTGGTGGTTCCATAAACTGTTTAATAAAAGATTCAAATCTGTGTTTGTCTGTCCGCAGTTTAGCCTGACACTGTGAACCCTCACGGGACTGCCCCTCCGTGGGCGTGGTCAGCTGCCACAGTGTCCAAGGATCCACCCAAATACCATTAACCATAACACCAAATTATGATGTTTTCTCTTACTATTCATCACACAAAAAATTTTCCAATTCTTTTGTCACGTCTGTAAAAGTAACACAAACTTCCTACAGTCCCTGAACTCAATCTGCTTTGAAGTGATGACAAGCACTGTGAGCCGCGACCGGAAACCGCCGCTTACCAGCGCGGCAGACCGCCGCGTTTACATTGAAGATGTGCTGGGTCTTGGGTCCGGGGCCGCGGCACAACATGGCTGCGGCGTTTCAGCTTCTTTTCCGGGTTGCTGGCTCCGCCCCCCTTCAGGGGCTTACATCGCTGCCTATGATTCACTGCAGGATGCCTCCTGCATCGGGATTGGCTCTCCCCTGGTGTGCCAGCTGGTGGGAGCTATTTAAAGGCAGGTCCTGCACCTCAGACCTTGCCTTGACTTCATCTTGGCTCCTGGCTTGTTCCTGTTGTGGTTCCTGATCTTCGGTAGTGACTTCTGACTGGCTGTGGCATCTTCTCTGGCTTCTGACCCCTGGACCGGCTGTGACGTATTCTCTGGTTCCGGATTCCTGGATCGGCTTTGGCGTATTCTCTGGCTTCTGACCCTTGGACCGGCTGCGGCATCTTCTCTGGCTTCCGACCTCTGGACCGGCTGTGGCGTATTCTCTGGCTTCGGATTCCTGGACTGGCTGGGAGGTACTCTTTGGCTGTCGACCCTTGGACTGGCTGTGGAACTCCCTCAAACTCCCATTCCCTGAACTATTTTACCTATTGAGTCCACGACCTGCTGGAGGCGCCAGCTCAGCTTTATTTTCCACGACCTGCTGAGGACATCCACCTTTGAGTCCACGACCTGCTGGAGGCGCCAGCTCAGCTTTATTTTCCACGACCTGCTGAGGACATCCACCTTTGAGTCCACGACCTGCTGGAGGCGCCAGTACAGCTTTAATTTCCACGACCTGCTGAGGACATTCCCTTTTGAGTCCACGACCTGCTGGAGGCGCCAGCTCAGCTTTATACCTCGCCCTGCTGGAGGTGCCTGCATCCAGATCTTCATGATAGTCCGGGTCGAGGTTTCGCCAATCAGCGACTGAACATTCGTTCTTCGCTGGTCCAAGGGTTCACACCCCAGAAGCATAACAGCATAATATAAATCAAATAAATAAATAGACATTTTCTGAAGTAATCCAAAACACTGCAAAGAAGTCACTTAGAACCTACAAAGCAAACCTGCCATAGTAAAACAGCACCAACTTCAAGAACTTAAACAGCAACAACCTTACCTCTAAAAAGGCTGCAATACAAATATTACACTGAAAAGTAATATTATATTACTACTCTTCCCAGCAGAGAAAAGGACTTGTCTAGTGATTACAGCAATGGGCTGAGAACCAGGGAAATGACTTCTCCGCTGACACTCCTTGTCACTTTGAGCAAGTCACTTTATCTCCCATTGCCTCAGGTGCCCAATTAGATTGTAAGCTTTTTAGAGCAGGGACTTATTGTACCTGAATTCTAAAAATACTGTAAGCTGCCTTGAGCATTATTTGGAAAGGCGGGCTAAAAATCCAAATGTATTATTAGCAATACATCTCCTATTTGGAAAACAGAACAAACTGAAGTGCACAAAAACTATACCAGAACAGAATATCTCATGTTGATCTTACACAAAGAACACAAAATAAATCTTTACCAAGTACAGAATATGTAACCGCAAATGACTAACAGAAATAGGCAGGCATCAAGAGAACTCTTATCCACTCCAGTTTCATCTCTTCTCCTCCTCTGCAGAATAGGAGAGGAGGGGACTAGATAAGGAAGCAGAGTGACTTTGCTTTGCTCTGTTCACTCTAGCCTCACTCCTTCCCTGCATGACAGAAACAGAAGTGGGAAACAGCAGGAGGAGAGGGGCTACATTATGGAGAAAAACGGTTCTTTCTTGCTCTGCTCTGTGTTCTTCTTGCTTCAGGCTCACCCCCTCCGCTCCGGTTTCCCGCATGCTGCCTGGGAGGTGAGGGGCTGGAGGATGAAGCAGAGGACAGTTCTTTGCTGTCTCAGATTCGGGGCACTGGCCAAGAGAGTCACAGTGGGCAAAGTCTTCTGTGCTCGAGAATAGCAACGCCCCTGGAGTGTCGCCATCCTCCCCAATTCGCTGCCCTCCAGGCTATCATCTACGTCTGCTTAATGGACAAGCTGACCCCAGTCAAAGGATGAGGCTGGCAAGCCCTGGTCTATCTGAGCAGTTCTCACCGTAACAAAACTTTTTAAAATTTCTATTGAGCAAGAACATTGCGATGGCAGTCTGAAAGCTGCAGCAACCTGAACGACCGGAGTCTTTGACTCTGGTGTCTGAGGTGGGGCAGGCACCTCGAGATGCTGTGTGGCTATGCAGTGCCCTCACTCTTCCAGCAGGCAGCGGGGAGATGAAGAGTTTACAAATCAGCAAGCTGTTCGCCTCGGGGCAGACTAAAGGCCAGGTCTGTTACACCCACAGCAGCGCAGGCAGACCTGCTGTGCAGAAAATGCTTCTGCCAAGGCTGCGGTGGGAAGAAAGCATGAGAGGCGGGTGAGCCTTGGGAATGATACCTCAATAAGAACCAGTGTCACTTCAGGAAAATATCTCTCTGTACCAGGCAGACACAAATCCATTTGTATTAGTCAGCAATTGCATTATTTCTGTGTCCCTTGCTAGCCACAGACACAAAAATAGGATCTTTTTGTTTCTATGAATGCAATTCTTTACAATTATTTTCCTTTTACTCCAACTTAGAATTATCAGGTAATACTCTCTCCTATCACCTTTCCAAACCTCAGGGTCAGGAAATACTCTCTACCCCCCACCTTCAGGGTCTTACATATTACTCCCTGCACTTTCCCAAACCTTGGCATGTCAGGTAACACTCTCCCCCCCCCCACCCCACCACTCTCCAACTCTCAGAATGGCAGGAAACGCTCCCCCTGCCCCCTGTCACTTGATAGGTAATACTCTCCTCACCACTCTCCAAACCTTCCCACCTCACTGTAATCCCCTCCATACTCCCCGCCCACCACTCTCCAACTCTCAGAATGGCAGGTAACTCTCCCCCTGCCCCCTGTCACTTGATAGGTAATACTCTCCTCACCACTCTCCAAACCTTCCCACCTCACTGTAATCCCTCCATACTCTCCAACTCTCAGAATGGCAGGTAACTCTCCCCTTGCCCTCTGTCACTTTAGGGTGATAGGTAATACTCTCCTCACTACTCTCCAAACCTTCCAACCTCACTGTAATCCCCTCCATACTCCCCAACTCTCAGAATGGCAGGTAACTCTCCCCCTGCCCCCTGTCACTTGATAGGTAATACTCTCCTCACTACTCTCCAAACCTTCCCACCTCACTGTAATCCCTCCATACTCCCCAACTCTCAGAATGGCAGGTAACTCTCCCCCTGCCCCCTGTCACTTGATAGGTAATACTCTCCTCACTACTCTCCAAACCTTCCCACCTCACTGTAATCCCTCCATACTCCCCAACTCTCAGAATGGCAGGTAACTCTCCCCCTGCCCTCTGTCACTTTAGGGTGATAGGTAATACTCTCCTCACTACTCTCCAAACCTTCCCACCTCACTGTAATCCCTCCATACTCCCCAACTCTCAGAATGGCAGGTAACTCTCCCCCTGCCCCCTGTCACTTGATAGGTAATACTCTCCTCACTACTCTCCAAACCTTCCCACCTCACTGTAATCCCTCCATACTCCCCAACTCTCAGAATGGCAGGTAACTCTCCCCCTGCCCTCTGTCACTTTAGGGTGATAGGTAATACTCTCCTCACTACTCTCCAAACCTTCCCACCTCACTGTAATCCCTCCATACTCTCCAACTCTCAGAATGGCAGGTAACTCTCCCCTTGCCCTCTGTCACTTTAGGGTGATAGGTAATACTCTCCTCACTACTCTCCAAACCTTCCAACCTCACTGTAATCCCTCCATACTCCCCAACTCTCAGAATGGCAGGTAACGCTCCCCCTGCCCCCTGTCACTTGATAGGTAATACTCTCCTCACTACTCTCCAAACCTTCCAACCTCACTGTAATCCCCTCCATACTCCCCAACTCTCAGAATGGCAGGTAACTCTCCCCCTGCCCCCTGTCACTTGATAGGTAATACTCTCCTCACCACTCTCCAAACCTTCCCACCTCACTGTAATCCCTCCATACTCCCCAACTCTCAGAATGGCAGGTAACTCTCCCCCTGCCCTCTGTCACTTTAGGGTGATAGGTAATACTCTCCTCACCACTCTCCAAACCTTCCCACCTCACTGTAATCCCTCCATACTCCCCAACTCTCAGAATGGCAGGTAACTCTCCCCCTGCCCTCTGTCACTTTAGGGTGATAGGTAATACTCTCCTCACCACTCTCCAAACCTTCCCACCTCACTGTAATCCCCTCCATACTCCCCAACTCTCAGAATGGCAGGTAACTCTCCCCTTGCCCTCTGTCACTTTAGGGTGATAGGTAATACTCTCCTCACCACTCTCCAAACCTTCCAACCTCACTGTAATCCCATCCATACTCCCCAACTCTCAGAATGGCAGGTAACGCTCCCCCTGCCCCCTGTCACTTGATAGGTAATACTCTCCTCACCACTCTCCAAACCTTCCCACCTCACTGTAATCCCTCCATACTCCTCCACACTCGCCCACCACTTCCTAAACCTCAGCATGCCAGGTAATGCCCCTATCCTTTTCGAATCCCAGAGTCCCTACCCTTTCCAGTTTGAGGGAACTAGGACATGCTTACGTGTCGGGCAGCACTCCCCCCCCCTCCCCTAAACCTCAGAGTGTTAGGCAATACCATATCTGTGCGTCAGCAGGATGTCATCATTGCTTGCTTTACTTGCCTTAGTACCTCACCTAATACCCTGGGATAGTGTAAGCAAGAAATCCTTTGACATTAATAAATAATATATTGTACTGCCATTCCTCCCAACATAATACTCCTCCCTTACACCTTCCAAGCCTTGGGAGGAGGGGGTGCTGGGTATTACCATCCCCAGCTTTTGGGCAATACTGCTCTCCCTATCTGCTCCCTAATACTACCCCCACCCTTCCAGCTTCAGGGAATCAGCTAATTTTTCCCTTCCCTCCACTCCTCTTTACTACCTTTAATTTCAGAGAACATAAGAAATTGCCATGCTGGGTCAGACCAAGGGTCCATCAAGCCCAGCATCCTGTTTCCAACAGAGGCCAAACCAGGCCATAAGAACCTGGCAATTACCCAAACACCAAGAAGATCCCATGCTACTGATGCAATTAATAGCAGTGGCTATTCCCTAAGTGAACTTGATTAACAGCAATTAATGGACTTCTCCAAACCTTTTTTATACCCAGCTACACTAACTGCACCAACCACATCTTCAAGCAAAGCATCTCCCCCTCCAGTAAGAGGCCAGGTAACCTCTCCAAAGCTTAGGGGCCTTACCGTCACAGACAATCCTCTCTCCTCTGCAATCTTAGGGCCTCAAGCAAAGCAGCTTTGTGAGGAAGATTAGTTTGGGGGTCCGTATAAGTCTCTGCTCAGTGACATTAGCATAAATCTGTTTAGTTTTCTAATGAAATCCCACCACCCCCTCTACCCTTTCAGGTACGATTCAGTGAAAGCAGATTCTTCATTTCAGGACGTCACAGGGCATTTCTTTAAGCTGCTTTGCTGCAAATCCTGGGAGCAGTAGCCCTTGTTCATTTATTTTGTGAAATTTAATTCAGGGAGTGTCTTGAAGAATATTTAAATGAATAACGGCTTGGTAATAAAATGCTGCTATTCTTGTTTGAACTTCTTTTTGGGTGAAAATCAATTCAGGAAGGAAGACAATTTTTCTGTAGTGTGGCTGATCAGGATTCAGGAAAGTTGATCACACCATCATATTTGTTAGGTGCTGGAGTTCCACCCTGAGCACAGCGACACATCAACACCATCTTTATAACTTTAAAAAAATGAACCAAAAAAAAATAAAATATATATATATATATGTGAAGAAATACCAGCTGGCTCTCTTCAGCACTTAGAGAAGGTTCTGCTAAGCTGTGGTGGGTTCATTAAAAGTATCAATAACGGGGAGGAGTCAAGATGGCCGCTGCTGCAGGACGCTGAGTCTCGCTGCTCTGCATCGTTTTCCTAAATAAGAAGCTTTATTTCCTTCAAATTATTTACTTCTTTGATGAAATGCCTCATAAGAGGAAGGGCAAGGTTAGGATATATCCTCCAGACCCTACCTTGCATTTCAGGACAGCGGATAACAACTGACTTCGCGATCCCAGGATCTCGAGCGGGGGAGCCATGCGCCGCTGCGGTAGTCTCGAGAGGAGCGAGACTATCACCAGGCGAAATTACTCTGAGCCCCCCAGCTCTCCACTCAGCCATGTTGGAGGTATTGGCCACATCGACCCAAGAATGGCCGATGAAATCCAAAGCGGAGGAACCCCCGGCATCGTAGGAGCAGGGGCGGGAGCTTCGGTCCAACCTCCACCGCAGCAGGAGTGGGAGATCCCAGAAGGGGGGAAACCTCGGCGTGGGAACCACACCACCAGGAATATCAGACCGGAGGTCTAGACGGGAGGAGGTAGGAACTGTCGCCCCAGTGCCCTGGGAGTTTGTGAAACCGGCGGAGATAACATTAGAGTCCCTTTGGGACCTAATGATGGCCGATGCCCACACCCTTAGAGACCAACCTCAGCAGTTGGGGGTAATGGTGAAAAGACTGGATGTGGTGGAGAAAGATCAGAAAGAGAATACCACTCAATATAATTTGGCTTTCCAAGAAATAACTGCAAAAGTTAAACAGGTTCAAGATTTGAATATTTCTTTAACGAGAGATCGATTATCATCACAAAGAAGAACAGAGTCTATTGAGAACTACTTAAGACATTTGAATATCAGACTGGTGAACTTTCCAAAGGTTATGGGTGAACCAGTGTTATTGACTTTTACAAGATACATGTCTGAGGTTCTAAAGATCCCTGTGGAATTGCACCCTTCTTTAAAAAAAAGTTTTGTTTTTACCTGTTAAAGGTGTGACTACACAATTACCTATGGGTGAAAACAGGGTGGATTTAGAAAACCTCACGGAGTATCTGGAAAATTCAGGCTTGGAAATAATTGAGAGAGCAGTGTTGTTTGTGTCTTTCTTCACTGAATCAGATAGAGCTACTATGATGAAAGCGTATTTCCAAAACATTAATACTCCCTTTATGGGGGCCACAGTTAGGGTCTATCCAGACCTTTCTAGGGCCACCCAACAACAGAGGAAAATGTTCATTAATATGCGACCTGAGGTTTTGGCCAAAGGCGCGATTTTCCTCTTAAGATTTCCATGTAAATGTGTAATAAAATATATGGGGAATACCTATATTTTTTTTCTGCCTGAACAGCTGAGACAGTTTCTAGAAGGAGGGACACAGCCTTGAATGTTAAGGGATATATATTATAATGAGCTCCTATCAGCAGTAAACATGATATGTAATGATTACCGCATTTCTCCTTATATTTTCCTTTGATGTCCTCCCCTCATTATTTCCAATGTAATGCAGCTGATTTTTATTTTTCTAAATCCATGTATTTTGATTGTATATATGGAAGAAGTGTAACTTTCCTTTTGGTAATCAATTTCTGTATTTCCTTACAAAGTGTTCTTTGTTAAATAATATTTGAAAATTAATAAAAAAAAAAAGTATCAATAACACAAAGAAACTTGAAAAAATGTAAAAGCGTTTAAAAGAAAGAAAATGTTGACACCCAAATACTCGATTTACATTCAGCTATGAAAAAAAGAAAATTCTGTCATAGGCTGATGCTGGTCTTACAATGGTTTAGCTTTAACCTGAGGAAGAGTGCATTAGCTCCTGAAAGCTAGTCAAAAAATGCATTAAGTTATTCCAATAAAAAAAGGTATCATCTTTTTTTTTTTTTTGCTTATTGATTTTTATTTCTGCATTTTATAATAAAAGAGGTTGCAGATGGGATGGTTTTAAGTAAGGTTATTAATCTGCTATAAGTGCCATGTGCACACACCGCTAGGGGACTCTTTTGGACATTGATCTGGATTGCTTTTCGGTCACTGGGTAAAACATGGCTCAGGTCAGCAGATGCTGGTCTCAGTCCAACCGCTTGTAGAATGCGTCACATTTCACTGAAATCATTATCACTGCCCTTGCTGGAAGCCCCAGAAGGCACAAGGGCCGAGTTGTGCACCTATCCAAAGAAGTGGCTGATGAATAGCAGCCTTGCCAGTACTACAGCAGTTGATCCAGCACCATTGACAAACACAAGATAGGGAGACCTGAGTCAACAACCAATGCCCGCAAAACTCTCACAGGAAGTGCAGTACCCAGAAGAGGTGTAAACAACCCAAGCTGCAGCTATCCAGTTTGAAAACAATGATTTGCGCCCCCGTTATTTTACCACTGAAATACAACACAAGACCCACCTTCTGCTGCCTTCGCAAATTGTAGGTTTCAGCCCAGCAGATTCTTCCTGCTCACGCTGGCTTTTTGCTAAGTTGGAATCAGCTTCTGTCGGGCTATGGTGTGATGAATCTTACCTCGCAATAATCCCTGGGGTTTCCCCCTCTATTTTTACAATAGCCCAGTCATTGCAGTGACATCCCTGGGGCAGGGGCCAGCGGCCAGGGCTCCCCCCCCTCCAGGACCCAGGTAAACGCGCGTCCCCCTAAGTCCAGTCAATACGAATCAATACTCAGCGATGGTGGAGGCTCCCTTTAACCACCTCCGGCACTGTGCACTTTGCTGCCACCGTATCCCCAGGCCCAGAGGGACTGGGGAGCGGAGGCCGGGTGCTCTGGACTGGAGTCTGGGTTTCCCGGAGAGTGGTGCATAGCACTCCCACCGAGCCACCCAGGCTGCTCCAATATTTTGAAACTGTATTTGTTCCTACTGCAGATACGCAGCGGAATTAAAACAAGGACGCACAGGAATCTAATCATTCCTAATGCCAAATCACAGAAACCAGGAAGACACGGATCGTTGCAACTTATTGTTGCAACAACCGGAAACAAAGCCCACATTTCCAATGGAATAATTCAAACGTCTGTGAAAGGTAAAGCACAGGTGAAATCAGTGTGCAAAGGCTGCGGGGGAGATGAGAAACGACGCAGGCATAATGCTTTAGCATCAGCCCAAAAAAAAGAAAACAGAACGGATCTGTAGCTCCTTACTTTGTTTCCAAAAATTTGCTGGTTTTAGAAGTTGCTTTTTTTGTGGTTTGGGAACCAGTTCAAATGTTTCTGTGGAAAGGGATCAATAACCTCAGGCTGACACTGCTGTATATATAAAAGACAGCCTGCCTAATGCCTGGCACATCTCCAGTACAGAAGGGAGCAGCTAATGCTGCTTGCCTGAGCTCCAGTGATTACTGCTGCACAATACTGGAGCACAGTAAATCAGGCTGAAGGGACCACTGACCGCAGCCTTCAGCCGCCAGCTTCCCCAGTCGCAAGCCAAAAGGAAGGCATAAAGGAAACGCAGTCATGGCCCGCAAACGCGCTGCTTTCCCTGAAACCAGTCACAGCGCCTCCTGGTGGCTCGGCGTTAGTGCTGGGCAGAACGGACCCGGCTTCCATTCCTGGGTCAGCCGGGGAGGCAGCGCTCACAGTCCATGGAGGGGAGAAGGCCTCAGCCACTGCGCAACAGTGATGCAGGGTGCGCACGTGCATCGGGCTCCAGAGGAAGCCGAGAGTTTATTGAAAAATAAGAAACAGCACAGAAACCCAGGGGAGGAAGAAGTGAAGGCCCCTGAGCCCAAGAGAGGCTGTTTCTGATCCAGCCGGCAGCTCAGAGGAGCAGGAGGGCCAAAAGAGGAAGATTTGCATCTCACTAGGGCAGGGCTTCCCCCGCTTGTCTTGGGGACCCCCAAAGCCGGTCGGGCTTTCAAGATATCTGCAATGAATGTCCACGAGATAGACTGGCTCTCCGCCATATGTAAATTTATCTCATGCATATTCATTGTGGATACCCCAAAAACCCAACTAATCATGCGGGTTGGGGGGGGAGGGTCGCTAAAACAGTTTTGGGAAGCCCTGAGTTATGGGTTCTCAAATCCTTAAGCTTTCTTGAGGCATAACATGCAGTTGTGCGGGTACGGGGCACGGATCTCTACCCCCCCCCCCCAGCTTTCCTCCCAGTGACCCCCCCACCACAGGGCGATACTTACGTTTCCATAATCTACGTAGAAAACATGAACTTTGGCAGAAGACTCCACCTTCTCCACCCGAGCTCGATACCTGTTGGGAGAAGAGAGCGGGGGAAGTGATCAGACTGAGTAAAAACCTTCTGCCCGTATACCCTGCTGCTCACACGTTTCAGCAGCAAAGAAAGAGGAGTCTTAACTCAAGCCCCTGGCAAACTTCTTCAGGAGCTTAGTACGTGCAGGCTCTTCCAGCACAGTGTTATCAGTGCAGTATACGCTCCTCAGGGCTTATCAGTGCAGTGTGCATTCCTAGAGCCTTTTCAACGTGATCAGTGCAGTGCGTGGTCTTTAGCTTTCAGACTTGCGTGCATCACCTCAGATTCACTGCCCTGCTCATTCCCCCCCTGTTTAGCTTCACTGTGTGGGGAGAGGCACAAGGGGCTTATGACTGCCCAGTCACTGTCTCTAGCTGGAGCTCGCTCCCAATCTGAGCACTCTTTTCATCTGTTCTTCCAACAGGGACAGTGTCTGCCACTCCAATCCTTTCCCCCATGAAGCTAGTTAATTCATTTGATGTATTGCCTTTCAAAATACAATCAAGGCGGTGTACTATAACATCTCAGCAAAATATCATACAATATAATATCATAAAACAGCAACATATAATTCAAAAAATGCAGCACAGTAACTAAAATTTCTGGCCCAACAAATAAATCAAGCAGTCTTTTAAAAGACCGATTATTCTGTCACTATTGCATCACCTGCACCAATTCTATCTAAACTGCAATTATTAAATGTCTATCGAAACAGCCAGGCTTTTTTTTTTTACTTCCTTTCCAAATTTGGGATACTTAGACTCTGAACGTAACTCAACAAAGAGCACATTCCTCAGCATAGGGGTCTAGTAATAAAAGCCAGATGTCTCTGATGGAGACAGGACGCTCAATCTTGATGTGCTCAAGTTGCTTGTGATAGTATATGACCTTCAAGGTTGCCCTTCTATGGCTGCTCTACAATTTCCACCTCCTAGAGGTTCGCTGGTTAAAATCCATTTTTTCTTTACTCAATTACTGCACAGTGAGGGTGGAATATGAAGGACAGGATGTTGTATACTAAAAAATTGATTATCATTAGAAAGAGACTATTCCACTGTCCAAAAATGTGAACTCTACAACGAACATATCACAATCCACTTTTACTGTGCGGTCACTGGGATTACAGGGATCCAAGACAGTGAAGTAAGATACAAACTAGAAGTCTCAACATAATCTACGATAGGCATGTAAAATGTTGCCAGCTTTATTCTGCACCGCCAAGTGGGTGAAGGCCTTGCAGCAAGCTTTCACCCTTCTTGGACCATGTTATCAATGGTCCTCTGGTCCAAGGCGACTTACCCCTCCTCACTGAAGGAGGCAGTAGTCAGACGCTGTTGAAGAAAGACAGTTTAGACTGTAATTTGACTGAAAATTAGCATTTTGTATCCAATCAGCCATTCTTGACAAAGATCATTGAAAGAGTAGTCTATGTCCAGCTTTTAGACTTTTTAAGCTAAAATAGTCTTTCACCCTAACCAGTCTGATTTTAGGGAAAGACAACGCACAGCAATATCATTGCATGCAGACAGGGGTAAAGATACCCTCTTAGTCCAACTTGATTTATCAGGCGCTTTCGATACCCCAGATCACAACCTGCTATCATGCTTGAAAGCTCTGGGTATGGGAGGGATGGTTCCAGGTTGGCTCACTTCCTTTGTGTTCAATGGGAGGGTGGTTAACTCCCACTCCTATATGCTTCACTGTGGCATGCCTTAGGGCCCTGTGCTGCCCCTGTCATGTTTTAATATGTATTTTGCCCCTCTGGCAGGAATTATTCAGGGCTTTGGCTTCACCTGCCATATCTTTGTGGAAGATATCCAGCTTAACACATTTATGGGCATGGTGGGACAGAAAGCACAGATTGCTAAACTGAACCCCCTCTTTAGAGGCAGTATTAAGCTGGCCATCTCAGCCTAAATTGAAATTCAATCCAGACAAGTCTGGATGACTATGGATTAGTAGGTTGGATAACCCACTAATCATCCATCCTATTATCTCAGGTTTTGTATTGGAGCCGAGAGGGGTAACAAGTTTGGGAGTCAGAGGTCTATGTCCTTGCAAGTGTTTTCTGAGGTTTAGAAATCCTTCTTCCACCTACACTTCATCTGCCAAGTTTAAGCCATAAGTAAACCAAAAAGCTGTGGCGACGGTCATTCATTCCTTGCTTACAAATTCCTCGGACTCCTGTAACTTTCTGTGTTCTGCCCTAGCAAAGAATGCCATCTGTAGATTATGGTCACTGCAGAGCACAGCGGCTAGGCTATCAACCGTACTAATGAAAATGTGATCATGCGTCTCCTGTTCTGCAAAAATGACATAGGCTCCCAGCAGAGGCTTTAAGGTCTTATCTTGAACCTTCAAATGTCTCCATCGTGGGACTCCAGAATATTTTGCAGGGCCATCAAAATAAACCCTGCCATGCAACGGAGATCTTCCCAGTCCCTGCACTAAAAACGGTGCATCTAGGTGGATGGCATTCAGCTATTTCGGTCCAGTCTGGTGAAATTTTGTTCCATTAGATATTCAAACAAGCCAAACCTCTTATCTTTTAGAAAAAAGGTTTAGCCAAGTGCTGCCAGCAGCCGGAGTTAAAGTATTATATTGTGGTTTTTGTGTCGAGCAGGTGTTACATTAGGAAACCAGACCTTTTTGATTTGTTTGCTCCAGATTCTGTAGTTCAGATTGGAGGTTATACTTTTATGGAGAAGGAGGAGTATTTTTATGTTTTAAATTGTGTTGTACAAATTGAAAGGTCTGATTTTATGGTATAGAGGGTGGAAGAGTGGCGTGGGGGAGTTCTGTTTTACGAGTGTAATGAAGAGGGAAAAATCTTTATTGTGTTAAAGGAAGAGCAGTTCAGTAAATAAATAAGTGACATACATATTTCCTTGGAAGGACAATGCGTGAACAGTTCCACGAGTGCGTCCAGGTTAAGTCCTTCATGCACTGTAAGACAGGAGCTCATGCAGCACCTGGGAAATACATCCAAATTCTTTAATGCAAACCTGAGAACGTGTGACTGGAGTTACATCGTGTGCCAAGATACACGCTCTTTCCCGTCATGCTTGCTTTTCAGCGACACAGTGCTCATGTTTAATCATTTAGACCTGTCTGCTCAACTCTCTGACTTTGGGCTCTTACTTATTGGTAATTCTGCCTTGCCAGTGCCTGGTGTCAGATGATATCCATACCAGGCCTCAAAGGCTTTTAAGCACTTGGCCGCATTACGCTGTCTGATACAATGTTTGCCTTCTCTCAGTCATTTTCTATTGTAATGCAATCTTCCTTGCACTTTGTACCATAAGCACTGGAGTTTCATCCACGGTGCCTCAGTTTACTGCGCCGTGTAATTGCTATTACAAACAGAAACAACAAAAGAAGATAATAGACTTGAGAGCGCGGAGGCTTGCGGCGTGACAGATGTCACCTCCCGCTGGCTGGGGCAGGCAGTGCCCTGGCCTCAGTCTGGAAGAGCACTTCTTCATGCGGCACAATATCACCCATGGCAGTGTACGATAACAGGCGTGCCCACGCGGCTATTAACTTATTAAACTGTGCTCGCAAACACGTCTATGCTAACACACGCCCACTGCTCACAGGAGGGAAAGCTGAACAATATAATCCGACGCGAGCAGTTGCTGCCTGCGAGATGCACAACGGTACGCATGCATGCATGTGCGTTGTCTGTGCTTAAACAGTGACTGCCCGCAGCAAGGTAACTGCCAAACACCAAGGGAGGGATTGGTAATATTTAATTATCCTAGCAGAGCTTTCCAGATATCGGTAGCATAGGCTGATCTTTACAGTTCAGTTTTCAGCCTGCGTAGCACCAACACGCGCACATGTATACATGTGCTGCACGCAGGAACGCTCCTCACCTATCCAAACCCTTAGGCAGATACTCAAGTTGATACGGTGCCAGAAACAGCATCTAATTTACAGATACCCATTTAACACACAATTACTTGTACTCTGTTACCATTTTGTTTACCTCAGAAGAATAAGAGGCTGGTTCAGCTGTGCCAAGATCACACACACACATGTTCCAGACAGCACAGCTCTCCCCAGCTTACAAAAGATGCCTAGGTACAGCCACTTCAGCAAACATTTCTAGCAGGGAGTTGGATGACTTCCTAGACGTAATGGTGTTATTGAGTATTCACGTTTTTTTGAGCTTCTAATTGACAAGCGCAGGTCCAAGAATTTGCACTAATGGAATCACTGGAGAAAGTACAGAGGGATGCTTTCTTGCGGGAGATGCAGTGGCCGTGAGTTCTGAGCCGTCTTGCTTGCTTTGCCTATTGCTGGTTATAAGAAATATATTGACTCAGAGGAAGGAACTTACAAATGGTTAAACTTGATGGACTGCTGTCCTTTGGTCAAATGATAAGTCAGAGGAAGGAACTTACAAATGGTTAAACTTGATGGACTGCTGTCCTTTGGTCAAATGATAAGCCAACGAGCATAGGCCCCTGGGTGCATCCTGCCATTTCTCCTGTCAGCCACCTGTGCCTAAGCCTCCTGCTTGTCACCTGATCAGTTCAGAATGAGGAAGAGAATGTCCCTCTATGAACTCTCTATACTGATGACAGCTGAAGGCTTCTCTGTGCTATGACTCTCATGAACAACATCGAGAGCTTCTGCAGATGTGATAAAGCCCTTCCATGGCATTGAGGAGTAGCCTAGTGGTTACAGCAGCGGGCTAAGAACACGGGAAGCTATGGTTCAAATCCTAACCTTGGGCACGTCACTTCACTCTCCACTGCCTGAGCTACAAACTTTTAGGGCTTCGTTTAGTAAGTATTTTTCCCATAGAGACAGAATTGGTGAAAAACCTTAGTAAATCAAACTCTTACATTCGGGCCGATACAGTAAGGACGCGTAAGAAAAAGTGCGGCAGTGCCGGGCGCCCGCTCGTTTGACGCGCGCACATTTTGGTTCACAAGCCGCTCGATTCAGTATTCAAAATTAGACGCAAATCCAAGCGGTGGTAAATGAGCATCCAAAGCGCATCAATGAAGCGGTAGGCGTTCGCAATCCATTTTACTGTATAGAGCGGTATACAGCGCCTATACAGTATCCAGGGTGCGCTGGTACCTGTCATTTCAAATGTCATTCCACCAGGTAAGTGGATGCTTCTTCTCTACAGACCCCGCATGGACCTTCCCGCCTGTATCCGGGCGTCCATGATTGGAAGCCCCACTGCCTTGAGGGCCCGGCCGGACGTCCAAGGTCACAGCTTCCGCTCATGGACCTTCCCGCCTGTATCCAGGCATCCATGATCAGAAGCCCCGCTGCCTTGAGCGCCCGGCCGGACGTCCAAGGTTGCGGCTTCCACTCATGGACCTTCCCGCCTGTATCTGGGCGTCCATGATCGGAGGCCCCGCTGCCTTGAGCGCCCGGCCGGACTTCCAAGGTTGCGGCTTCCGCTCATGGACCTTCCCGCCTGTATCCGGGCGTCCATGATCGGAGGCCCCGCTGCCTTGAGCCCCCTGGCCGGACGTCCAAGGTCGCGGCTTCCGTTCATGGACTTCCTGTCTCTTTCCAGATGTCCATGATTGAAATGCCCCGCTGCCTGTACGGACGTCTGTGTTTCCATAGAGGCTCCATATAGGCGTCCGTAAAGGCGTCCATGCCTCCGCTGGACCCCGAAGCCTCAGGACGCCTAGCAGACGGATGAAGGCCTGGCGCGCCTCCCATCTCTCCGGCGTCCATAGAGGCATCCATGTCCGGAGCCTCAGAGAAGCCCAGAGATGGATGGTACAGTTGAACCCAAACAAAACACATACCTCCTCTGGTCTTGCTGCTGGGTTCTCCAGTTGGCTGGGTTCTCCAATCTGCCGAGCATTTCGAGCATTTCTCATTCGAGCATTTTTCATTCTGCTTCTCAACCGAATGAAAAATAGCGCCAGAGCCAATATATGCATGAACACCACACTAACGCCAGGGTCAGGGTGGGCGGAAAATATTCAGGTTAAAGACGCGGTAAATAAGCGGGTTAAAAAGGCGATAATTTGGGCGCACATTACTGTATTGGAGGGAGTAGCTAATCCGATCATTAACATATCATATACATGCGGCGGGCAGAAAGGGATACGCGTTTTTTCCGGCAAGCGATAAGGATGCGTAAAAGCCGATACTGAATCGCGGGTCCGCCTTATGTGCTCAAAACGCGCATCCAAAGTGGGTTAAAAACCGGGCAACCGCGGAAGTGCTTTACTGTATCGGCCCGATTGTAAGGGATCTGGGGCAGTGAAATACCTACAGCACACCTGTGTCTTGAGTTCAAATTTGGAAAGGTGAGTATGGTGCGGTGGTAGCGGCCCTTTGCTTGGGAGGGTGCTGAAGGACAGTGAAAGCTGGAAATCTAGCAGAAAGAGGTCTGCTTATCTCAGCAGCTTTAAATCTAAAGTTCTATCAATCATAAATAGCCAGTCTTGGTGTACAGTCTGCCTTCTCCTCCTCTCCATGGTCTTCTTTCCCCCCCTGGGCCTACACTTTTATTCACCTGCTTAGGAAACTGCCTTGTAACCAGAATTCCCTTCCGTGCTGAGTCTTAAGGTGGACAGGGCCAAATACTTGGAACCTTTCCCTTAAGGTGTTTCTGGGGGTTTCTCCTGTTTACCCCTTCACAGTGAGTAATTAATTCCAAAATCCAAAGCCAGAGTCAACCAAGTGCCTTCTGTTGAGCTCCACCACACTCAGGATGCTGGATGGGGACCCTGGCTTGTCCTTTCCTGCAGTGCATGCACTCCATGAATTACCATGCATGTTCCCTCTCTGGGGATGACCTCGGCTGCGGCAATGCCGGGTGATGCATTCATTACTGAGACCAGGACTGTTACTGGAGCGCATGAATAGTGGGGTCTTGCTCTGGGTTTTTTTTGCTCTTCCGTTTCTGAGAAAACAGAAATCAGCAGAGGAAGTCTCCCTTCAAATTCTGAGCAGACTCTGCGCCTGCCTATAAATTCTGTTTTCTGCTCATTCATCATACAGGATACAATATCGATTACTTTCTTTTTCCCACAATTATCTCAATGTGGTGCCCCTTCCACGTTAAGCAGAGATGTACACTCGATACCGGGCATAGTCCTGACTCAGTCCTGCAAACCCTAGCATGGTGGGAAGGATTGCTTTCTGGGCCCAAGGCATTTCTGTGGTCTAGCACCAAGGCTACACGCGATACAAGGTACGGGGCTCCAAAGTTTGAAGGCTTTACTAAAACAGTTCAAAATCAGGAAAGGGGCCACTTACACTCTTTGAGTATTTAGAATTGACAGGAAGGTACTGAGATTGCATAAAGGGGCTGGTAATCCTCATTGTTATACCCTCCTGGGATCCTCATTCCTGTTACTGGCGTTTGAGGCTCCCCCAGATGGATGCTGGGCTCTCTGCCTCCTTTGCTGGTACCTGGTTCTACAAATCCCTGAATCGTTCCCCGGCATGCCCCTCTCCTCTCCTTCTCCCCCTCTGGATGCCTTGATCAAAGTGCCGGACGGGCAGCTCTCTCTTTTCCACTCTGCTGGTTACTTCTGGACAGGTACCTGGCACATTCACTCCTCCTTCATCCTGTGTTGATCTTTGTTCAAGCACAGAACTTAGACCAGGGTCCCCCGTCCCCCCCAGAGAAAGACAAAACTTAGGTTGTGAGATTTACATCCTCGGAGTATGGATATGCTGCACCCCAGCAAAGGACTCCTCAAAGTTTCAGCTCCACCAACACAGGGAACTGTGTGGCCCTTTCTGCTCTCTCATATGACTGAAGAACTGGGGACATATAGCAGGCTTTACTTTTCTCCAAAGAGCTGAAAGACTGCTCTTCCCTTGCACTCCTAACCCTTCTCCTCCTCCTCACCAGAAACTTCTTGGCCTTCTCTGACCAAAACCTGGACTGTAGCATTGTGGCCCCTCCTGTTGTGTACGTCGTGTAGCGCTATAAAAATGTTAAGCAGTAGGAGGAGGAGGGGGTGCGTGCCATGGCAAAAGGTTCAGTCCACTCACTACTCCGACAACCTCAATATATCCCTCTGCTGGTGACAGAACCATAGGCCCCTTTACATAGGGAAAGGCCTTTTCTCATTACTGTTATCTAAGAGAGAAGTTTCTTTATCACATGACACAGTGTTTTTGTTATAAAATCATAATTTCAGTTCGCGTTGAAAAAATTAGAGCACAAATGAAAAATCCAATTAACACGCACTCCCTTCCCTAGACTGCAATCCAAAAACATATTCCCATTTCCACAATAATCCCTCTTCCCTCTCTCACACATTTTACAGCAGCACTAGATGCACAGCATCGAGGATGCTCATCCGTCCACAATAAACCTTTTCTCGCTCTCACATTTTATAGCAGCACTAAGTACACAGCATCGAAGATCCTCACCCTTCCCACAATAATCCCACTTCCTCCTCACAAACTACACAACAGCACTGATGATCCTCATCCTTTCCACAATAATCCCTTTCCCTCCTTTCATGAACTGTACAGTAGTACTGACGAGAATGCAGCATCGATAATCCTCGCCCGCTCCTCAATCTCTCCTCCGCTTCTCATGCTGTACTGAGGAGCACTCAGTACTGATGGACACAGCACAGATGATCATTTTCGACTGATAAAGCCCATCACAGAATCCCACAACAGGCCACAGGGTGGACAGCATGGCAGAGCTGACTATATGGCAATGATGCTGCAAGAGTGCCAGTCTGAACCCAGCTGTCAGTAGTGGGTTTAGAGTCGAGGAGAAATTCAAGATTGGTGACATTCACATTGCAAACTGAACCCCTGGAGTGGATTATTACACTGGGTCGTGGCAAAATCGAGGGCTGCGGGATATCACCACCACCAGCTCATACAGGGCTGATCAATCAAAGGCGAAGCATCCCTCCTCTCATAACTGAGCAAAAGGTTGCCTGAGATCGGTTTGGTTTTTCCCTGCATTAGTTTCATGCAGTAAAACAATGTCATCAGTGACAAATGGTTCTTTTTTTTTTTGCACATAGGAATTAAATAGTATAGCTTTATTTTTATTTTATAGATTGCACCTGAATTTTACAACCATTTGGGGAGGTAGGCAGCTATAATTAATTATGAAAAAGCATGACAGCTCTCCTTTAGATTCCTGCATTTTGCTGATTATAAGACTAACTTCAACTTAGCTGACTCCAGAAGTCACTTAGAATGAATTGCTGCCCAGGGGTGTGTGCAGGGCTGAAGCACGGCGCTCTGCATCCTCAAAGAAGTAAATAAACTTCTAGATTCAGATTTTTTTTCCCCCACCAATTCTAGGGCTCGCTTATCCGTCCAGAAAAACTAACAGGGCGATATTAGCAAAGATGAAAAAAACATTAGCAGAATCAAAAGGTTTGCAAAAATACATGCACTCACCATGGAACCACAGCAAGAGCATTCAGCCGAGTGGAGATCTTGTGTTTCTGGCCTTGCATCAGAAGGCAAGAAGCTCAATAGCTAGACATAGCCGGCTATTCATCTGCAGGGCTTTGTTGCTGAATATCCCTGTATTTGCTGCTATGTAGCCGGATAAGTCTTATCCGGCTAAATATAGACCTGCTATGAAGCAGGTCTAACTTATCCGGTTAACTTAACTGGATACATCTGAATGTCACTACTTATCCGGCTAAGTTAGCTGGATAAGTAGCAGTGCCCAGTTACAACCACTGCCTGCCCACTGATTATCCAGCTAACTATGTAGCGAATAAGTGACTTACCTGCTTAAGTGGTAATGCCTGAACATAGCTAGATATTCAGTAAGTCCTAGATATCTGGCTAAGTAGCATTTCAACATCGACCTCAAGGTGTTTACCTTGTGCATCCTTTGTAGACGGGGAAGGCTGCTTCTTGGTCTTTCAGCTGAGACTGAAAACATGTACAACGGGTTGGGGGGGGGGGGTAAGCGCACTGCCACCCAACCCCATTAAGGAGATGCTTACGTTACTAACCATTTCCAAAGGAGAAGAATTCAATCTCCTGCTAAATAAAAGCATTTATGGCCTCTAAGGCTAAGATTAAATATCAGCAGGGGGAGTCCCGTCTGGGCCTTTTAACGGAGACTGAGAATCTGAATTATATGAAGGGGTTAACATCCTGTCACCCAATTCCGGCGGAGACACAAATTTTGTTTGGACCCTGATCAAATCCAAACTGGCAGAAAAAAAAATCTCACACTGAGGAATCTCATCTCATGATCATTTCTATCCTGTAACAGGAGATGCTTTTGCTGTGGCTCTGTAGGCAGTAGGAATTGTTTGTTTTCTTTCCCCACATCTCTTGAGGACTGCTGGCTACCATGCACTATGGTCCTGGTAGACTTTATAGCAGCACTACCAGTGCAAAGTCTACCAGTGAGTCACTATGGGCCTGGCAGGTGTGGAGGACAATAAAGGTCCTGCTGGCATGGACCAAGGGTCAGATCTCCCTCCATTGTGAAGGGGCTGGAACGCCTTTCTGTACCCACGTGCAGATTCAAGGGTAAGACCAACCACCATTCAACATAAAAGAAACCACCACCACACATTTCAATGCTAAATGAGCTTCTGCTTAGAGCCATTGATCTTGGCACAGCACAGCTGCTTACAATATAGAGCGGTGCCAATTCTCAAAGGCTTTAATTTAGAGGCCTAACTTTCTGGGCTAGGTGCCTAAATTGGCCCCTTCGAAAATTGACTAGAGCAAAATCTAGTTTCATAATTCAGGCTAAAGGGTCGGTAGGCTGAGGGAAAAAAAAACTCAGCTACTTAGCATCGGACAGCAAACTTAGCACCCTAAAGCTAAGCAAATGAATCGCAGGTATAGTTTACACCCCTAAGTTTTAGGTGCCTAAATTTAGGTGAATTTTCAGTCAAATATTTAGCATCAGCTGAAACTCTTTCTACATTTAGGAACTTAATTCAGCCATAGAGGCTGATATTCTCAATAGCTTTTCTCTAGCTAACTTTCAGGCCGATTCAGAAAAACGCGCGGGAGAGCTGGCGAGCACAGGTCACTCTCCTGGGCACACGATTCAGGAGGGTGGCCTATGCAAATTAGGGCCCGCGGTAAAAGGAGGCGCTAGTGACACTAGCGCGTCCCTAGCACCTCCTTTGTGACAGGAGTGGCGGCTGTCAGCGGGTTTGACAGCCGATGTTCAATTTTGCCAGCGTTGGTTCTCAAACCCGCTGACAGTCACGGGTTCAGAAAACGGACGCCGGCAAAATAGAGCGTCCATCTTCCAACCCGCGGGCCGATTTTTAATTTTTTTTTTTTTTTAAACTTTTGGGGCCTCCGACTTAATATCGCCATGATACCATGATATTAAGTCGGAGGGTGCACAGAAAAGCAGTTTTTACTGCTTTTCTGTGCACTTCCCCGGCGCTGGCAGAAATTAACGCCTCCTTTGGGCAGGCGATAATTTCTGAAAGTAAAATGTGCGGCTTGGCTGCACATTTTACTTCCTGTATCGCACGGGAATAACTAATAGGGCCATCAACATGCATGTTGCGGACGCTATCAGTTTTGGGGGGGTTGGATGCGCATTTTTGACGCACTAAGCGGGTTAACAGTGCGCTCCACTGGAGCGCACTGTACTGTAACGGTCTGTTTAAGAGTTAGCATGACAAAACCCAAGACTTGATTATCTCCCCTCTCGCCGAGGGGATACATTTTGGTTGCACAAATTATGCATACAAAATGTATCCAGTGCTGGAGGCATTCCAGGAGTGGGGATAAACTTTAGTCACTGCGTACAGATATCAAGCACTGCCTGGCTAAAGCCGAGTGTGCAAGTCTGGTTATAAAAATAAATGTCTTATAGTTATCCAGGTAAAGTTATGTGCACAACTTTATCTGGGGATGTCCTGCTGGGTATCGGGATAAATCTGCTTGCCCGCTCTCTGAAGATTAACCTCAGAGGTTCATTTTTTGAAAATTGACCGCAGAGCTATTGTCAGGGAGCAAAAAACATTCCAATAGTGTTTCAAGGACCTTTTGTTGATGTTCTTATTTCTCAAGCACCATCAATGTGCAGAGTGCTGAGCAAAGGAAGGGAGAGACCCAAGCAAGTCCAGAGACAAACAACAGGAACAAAATACCTCAAAGACAGGAAATGCAGTGGTGCCTCATTGCATCATCAATAACAGTCATGTAGGTGCAAGCACACTATCAGCAGTGCAATTATCACGGCCGACAATGTATACCCTTATTGCATTCAGAAAGTCAGTGCAAGGAGTTCATTTGCCAGTAAAGATCTGATTTAATTAAAAAGAAAAAAAGAAAAAAAAAGAAAGAAAGAAAAAGCCGGACTTACCATTCTCCATCTACGAATTTGGCAATGCAAAAGTCCCCCCGCCGGGGTGAGTATGAACCTTCGACGGGAGGATGACTGGCAATTTCACTTCTCATGCTCTCCATCAGCTTCTCCAGCTGGGTTCCTGCAAAGGAAGAGGCCAGACCGAAAAGAAGAATGAGTGATCCATAGCTCTTTTGTCATTAGCCTCTATCCACTTCAGCAGCACTGGAAAATGTCATGAAACCCGAGTCGCTCATTAGGACCAGGGAAGCACGGGTCAGGGAACATCCCAGAGGGAGAAAGCCATCTAACATTTTCTACTAACACAAGAAAGTTTCTACTATAACTCTACAAAAAGAAGGAAAGTAGGGACTGACATTACACAGGGCCTGTACTGATGAGAAACTGCTATAACAAAAGAAAACCTCTGCTTACTGCTCAGAATTTCAGAAATACACAAGCAAGTGACAGTATCCACTCCATATCAGTTACAAGATTTACCGTTAAAGTTGCTTATTTTTTTCACTTATAATTTAAACGTATTTCTTAAACCAACAAATACAGCAAAAGAATTATACTTACCCTGTGAACCTCAAGAGTTATTTTCAAAATTCTGCAATTTCTCCTGAACCGCTAGCGGCAGCCATGTTTAGAGCAGGGTCACATGGACTGCTTCTGGTTACGCCGTGATGTCATTTGTGACATCACAGTTACTACGGTCCAATCGGGTTCTGAGGCAATGTAGGGACTCTCCTGCTAACGCAGCTGCCGCTAGGAGTTCTGGGGAATTACAGGGAACAGTTTAAAGACGACAGCCTATCAGGAGGGTACTCTGCTCACAGTCTGCTCTTCTGAAACAGGTCACAGTGCAGGAAGGATTTTTTGAAGATTTTCTTTTTTTTTTATCTTGACCAATCAAGTCAAGAGAGGGAAATAAAGCCTTGCGTGCTGCTCTTTTGTGGAAATCCGGCTTTTTCACTTATAGAGTTTAAGCAGTGATTTGCTACCAGCTTTCTGTCTAGGGACTCTTGCTGCTACCAATTTCTTATCAAAAGCCTCACACCAGCTCTGCTCTGCTTGGTGAGAGAGGCTTTGTTTTCACAGAAATAATTTAGCGAAGGACTCCTGGGAGCCTCTGTGCACTTTAGAATGTGCATATAACAAACACAGGAACCGAGATTATAACGGCAGATAAAGACCACAAGGGTCAACCGGTTTGCCTACTACCTGTTCCCTGTTGCATTACTGCAGACCCTACTTGATCTCTGGCATTACTCCCTTACAGCTAAGGATCCTCTGTGCTTATCATTTCTTCCTGAATTCTGTCACTGTTTTTGCCTGCACCACCTCCACTGGGAAACTGTTCCATGTATCCACCACCCTTTCTGTGAAGAAATATTTCCTTACATTACTTCTCAACATGCCCTTTGAGTATCCTATTATTTTCCCTTAACCTGGAATTTCCTATCCAATACAAACTGCTTGCTTCTAGCACATTATTTATACCTCTGAGATATTTAAATGTCTCTATCATTTCCACCCGCTCCTTTTCAGCCTCTGGGGTAGCAAACACTAATACTAATCCTGTATGAATTAAAAACTGTGCTTTTTTGCATTCCTTTACATTTTGCTCCCCTACATGCAGCCATGTTGCCAAGAGTCACCACGTACTTCCAGTTGGTCCATTCTGGCCATAATGTCAAACAGCACAACCTACACACAGTCAGAACCAATCAGATATCAGTGTGTTTGTAGAAGAAAACATTTGTAAATCTCTTCCAGACATGTCCACTCGCAGGGAAAGCAGTTGATTATAACTCGAAATTAAAAACCAGGTGAGAAACACTATACTTGATAAGGAGTGAAGTATCACTGCATGTCACCGAAGCTGGATTTTGGGGTGTTATGACTTGTGCAACCGCAGAGTGCCTTGTCTAAGGGGGCACCACCACAAGTTGGCAAATGTTTGTACATTGGATTGGCTTCCATCTACCACCCCCAGCTGGCAGGAGTTGCGTTTAAGTGAATGTCATCTCCTGCTGCCGCAGGGCCCATCTTGCTGTGACAGTCACGAGATCATCTCAGTGGCAGCAGGAGATCATAAGAACATAATAGATTCCATACTGGGTCAGACCAAGGGTCCATCAGGCCCAGTATCCTGTTTCCAACAGTGGCCAATCCAAGTCACAAGTACCTGGCATGTACCCAAACATTAGACAGATCTCAAGCTACTATTCCTTATTGATTAATAGCAGTTTATGGACTTCTCCAGGAACTTATCCAAACCTTTTTAAACCTGGCTACACTAACCACCTTAACCACATCCTCTGGCAACGAATTCCAGAGCTTAATTGTGCGTAGAGTGAAAAATAATTTTCTATGATTTATTTTAAACATGTTACTTGCTAACTTCATGGAGTGCCCCCTAGTCCTTGCATTATCCATTTCACGTTTTCCGGTTCAAGTCCTTTCATGATTTTGTAGACCTCTATCATATCCTCCCTCAGTCATCTCTCACATAATGTGCATGTGTGAGAAAATGAACATGTGTAAGTGTATGTGTGTGAGAGAGGATAAAGTTTATGCAGCGCTGCTCCTCCGATCCATAACAATCTCGGGGTGACTGGAAATCAAAAGATCCCAGGTATGGAGAGTAGGAGAGTTGTTTTAATCCTTAGTAATTTTAATCATTGGATGTTATCTGATGTTTCTGCTGTTTTGAAATATTTTATTGGTGTTTTGGGAAATTTATAACATGATATTAATTATTGGATGCTCTTTTCATTAGATGTTTTGAAATATGTATTCTTTTTAATAGTAAAGCTTAATGATTATGATTCCTGATTTACATTTCTTGATTTTATTATGGACCAATCCATAACTTAGCTAGAATAGTTTCCCCCTTCCAAGTTTCATGTACCCCTTGTTCCATGTACCGCCTCCGGGTGAATTCATTTCTCTGTTTTATTGTTTCAATGTAAACCGCTGTTTTATTGTTTCAATGTAAACCGATGTGATTTGTATTTCATACACGAACACCGGTATATAAAAATGAAAAATAAATAAATAAATAAAATTTTGTTTGATATTTTATGAGGAATGGAGATGTTTGTTTTTCCATTGTTGCACTGCATACAGTATCTGACTTGTTGTGTTTTCTAATTTAGTTTTTATCTGCACATTTCTATTTATGGTCTCTTTATTCTGCATTTGTCTCCAATGGTTAACTAACACCTGTGGGACTGAGGTCAAATAATCCTCTGAATAAGATCTTGTATCCTGTTCCAAAAATTGTTGATGCAATGCTGTAAGATGATTTAAAAATAGTTTTGCTGGGTGGTTAAAACTATCCAGGGCTTTCTTTATTATATGTAGGGCTGTTAGGAGTTTATCTTTTAATATCTTACAGTCAAGTGGCCAGATAAAGTTAATGCCAAGCCAAAGTATACAGGGTCTAGAGTGTGTGCTCTACTTCTTGATTATTTAGACAAAATTTAAAATTTGTGTTGGAGATATTTTAGCCCAGTTCTGCTGGTGATGTTTGATCCAGGGGTACCTGGTTGATAGAAAATGGAAACATGCCTTTTATTCTGTAGGTGCAGCATTTCTATACCTAGAGAATGTGTATTTCTATATTTTTAAGGCCAGCCTTGGAGTGGTGGTGTGGAGGGGAGAGGGGGAGAGTGCGGAGGTCAGCGGGAGAGAGAAAGCATGCCCACTGCTGCTAATCCATGTCAATCCGAGGGATGGGGGGTGTTCACCCTGCTCCCTCCCCCACCTTCACCTTTGCCCCGAAGAGTAGGGATCAGTTGTAGGGGAGGGGGCACCATCAATGATTTTGTTCTTGAGCTGGCCTTGTGTGCATTTGTTTTTTGGTTGATGGTGTTGCGGCCCCGGTCGCTCAGTTAGCGACCGGATCCTTACCTCTCGCGTCGGGTCGCAGCTGCGGCCGAGTGCCGGGGCCTTGCTCAGGGGATCCGTGCCGGCAGGCGCGGCTGTCCGGGCCTACGAGGCCCTCGGCGCAGCAGCATCTCCACGAGGGAGACGCCGCCGACCTCCGAAACCTGGCCCCTCCCCCTCTGGGGCTCACGCGCGGGGAAGCCCAATTTAAAGGGCTTTTCCCGCCAGACCGCGGGCCGCCCTCGAAATGACGTCAGACGCCGGCTTGTACTTAAGCCGGCGCCTGCTCTCTGCTTTGCAACAGGGTTCCCTTGCTGCAGTGCCTGGAGCGCAGTTCCTGCTTGGATCTTCTGATCCAGCCTGGATCTTCAGTTCGCCTTCCTGGTTCGTGACTTCTGCTGGTCTTCGCTCTCGTGCCCGTCTCCTGTCCTGACCTTGGACCGTCTCTTCTCACCAACTCCAGATCTCCTAAGTCCCAGCGGGGGGGTCCGCAGGCTTCCAGGGCGAAGTCTCATCTCTTCTCACCGTCTCCAGATCTCCTAAGACCCAGCGGCCTGGGACCTCACGAGCTCCTCTCGGGGGGTCCGCAGGCTTCCAGGGCGAAGTCTCGTCTCTTCTCACCGTCTCCAGATCTCCTAAGACCCAGCGGCCTGGGACCTCACGAGCTCCTCTCGGGGGGTCCGCAGGCTTCCAGGGTGAAGCCTTCGTTCCTGAGTGGCCTGTCTCCGCCTCCCGGCCTTTCGTCCCACTCCACCGGGCCGGCCCAAGGGTCCACCACCTGCTATGACCGCAACAGATGGTGGTGGGGGGTTCGGGAGGGCTGCTAATTTCAGTTTTCACACAGGGTGCCGGGTAGCCTAGAGCCAGCCTTGCTTGTCACCAACACTTTGAAATGCCACACCGCACACAAAAGGTGCGGTCCTCTTTGAAAATCAAGCAAAAAGTAAAGAACGGTGGTTTGTCAGTGGAAAACAAAGAGCAAGCTACAGGAGTTACATCAAAAGAATAAAATACAGCAGAAATAAAAGATTATGTGGCACTTTTTACAGTTAGAAATAGAAAACTACACCCATTAACTTAAATGAATTTTTTGATCACGTCAACTTGTCAAAAAGATATTGGTTTGCTTCAGAGGCATTTCCATTTGGCAGACGCAATCGAAGGGCAAGATGAAAAGCTTTCACTGGTATTGCATTAAAATACAGCGCTCCTCCCCCCCCCCCCCCAAAAAAAGAGAGAAATTGCCATGAAAAGGTCCCATTGCGGGCCACTCCTGCTGCAATCCTCGGATGGCGCTCAGGGTATAGGATGCAGGGAAAGCAGATTTTTCATTTGGGAAAAATATTCTCCACTAATTTTAATAGGAAAACTTGTTGCATGAATATGCTAAGATTTCCTATATTTTTAAATAAACTTGATTTTCTTATAAAAAAAAATAGGGTGAGGGGATGCAGTGAAAAGACAGGAAATGCAATATAAAACAGCTTTTTAAAAACTGGTTCTCCTGCATTTAGCATTAACGTCTATGGTGCAAAATATTTGCAAACATCTAAGTGTCCATGATTTTTCAGGCTCCTTCACTGACATCTGTAGTACATACAGGAACAGTCCCCCCAAAGGCAGGATGAAAACGCCATTTGATGAACAAGTGACTGTGCCCCTTCAGAAGGCTACACAGTGCGGGGTACGGGGAACATTTCCACTTAGCTTGAATCACACTGTCTTTTAATACTAGCGATAAGCAGAAGAGAAATACAGAAAATTACAAGCTATTTAGAGTTTTCTTACATCCAACTTTGGCTAAGCCCTTCAATTACATGGCAGGCTGAAAGCATACCGTGCAGTACTTAATGTCACATGCTATACATCAACGATCGTATCTGAACAGAATCCATTTAAATCGCACACATTCTTTCCTATAAAACTTTGCTGTTTCCTAGCAGTAATACAGGCATCTAACATGGCTGAGTTTGTCTGACAGGCTGCTGTGGGTCTGTCCGGCAGGTTGACATGACTAGGAGCCCGAGCGGCAGGGTAAGCTCTTGTGCGGATGGATGTGTCTGGCAGGCTGCTGTGGATCTGTCCGGCAGGTTGACATGACCAGAAGCCCGAGTGGCAGTGTAAGCTCTTGTGCGAATGGATGTGTCTGGCAGGCTGCTGTGGGTCTGTCCGGCAGGTTGACATGACTAGGAGCCCGAGCGGCAGGGTAAGCTCTTGTGCGGATGGATGTGTCTGGCAGATTACACAGGGTGGCCCGGGACGTGCACTAGTAATGGGAGCTGCTTAGTTCAGGCTGTTAGGATGCAAACAAACCAGCATCAGGACTGTTTGGCTGGCTCTACCAGGGACCAGACGTTCGGCCAAAGGGCACGCTAGTATTTAGATCAGGGGTGGGCAAACGTTTTTTGTGCCAGGGCCACATTACCAGTTATCAACCACAATGAGGTCCCCCTTGGAGCTCTTCTATAGGAAAACCAAACCCCCCCAATGCTGGCATTTTATTATTCAGCAGGCTTAAGCACCATCATTTCAGCACCCAAGGAGTCCCCTTCAATCATGGATCCCAGCCTCTACCAAAATCAGGAAGACCTTCAACGCAAGAGGTACATGATGGTTACTACCTCACCTCGGTCACAAATGCAGAACACAGACAGACCCTCACCAAATGGGAATAAAAAGACCGTAGAGTATAAATAGAAAGGTGCAGACAAAAACCAGAACTGGAAACCACTGCAAGCCAGTGCAATAATGCAAAAATAGAAACATCACCATTCCTCATAACACAAAATCAAGAAATGCAAAACCAAGTGTGATCTACTAACAAAAATATTTCAAAACAGAGGAGGAATAGAACATCTAATAATCAAGAAGAATAAGGATAAAAAAAAAGGTTAAACATTTCTCAAACATCAAAACAGCTGACGTATCAAATAGCCCATAATTAAACTAATAAGGATAAAAGTGTCCTGTCTCCATAGCTATGAACCCCAGGCACCCTGAGATTGTAGTGGATTAGAGAAGGGGAGGTGGGGGGAACACAGACACACTTTGTCCTCTTTTTCATATACACACTCACAAACCCTTCTACCCACCCTGCTCCTTCCCTTTCACTCACCTTTCAGTCACTCCCTCCCCTCCCCCAGTCATTCTACCCCTTTATCTCCCCTTTCAGTCACCCACCCTCACATTCAATCCCCTCACTCCCACTCACCCTTTTCCCTTCTCTGTGACATTCACCCTTCCCTCCCCTGTCACTCACCCACCCACTCAAGTCTTCTTCCCTTCCCTCATTCTTACCCCCTTCTCTCTGTCATGCTCCCTCCCCTCATTCTCTCACTTCCCTCTCAGTGAAGGCTCCTTGCCCCTTCCACTCACTCCCTTCCTTGTCAGACATGCTCCTTCCCCTCACTCATTCCCTTCCTTCTCAGTGAAGACTCCCTCCCCTCCCCACCCACTCCCTTCCATTCTTTCTTCAACCCCCTTTCATTCCCTTCCCTTAATAACTCCCACCCTGACCCCTTTCCCTTCACACCATATGACTCACCCTTCCTGCTGGGGGCATCATGGTCTTCTTCCTGCTGGCTGGGAGCTGGAAGTCCGTCAGCAGGTTAACAAGGCCTGTTCTTGCTGGTGGGGAATGGGAATACAGCACATCTCCATGGTTCTGTGGAACCTCTTCTTGCTGGTGGGAGT
Organism: Rhinatrema bivittatum; assembly: GCF_901001135.1. NCBI lineage: Eukaryota > Metazoa > Chordata > Amphibia > Gymnophiona > Rhinatrematidae > Rhinatrema > Rhinatrema bivittatum. Next base: position 28,801,830 of record NC_042623.1, on the reverse strand, counting down.
TGGGAACCCCACTGGCACGTCTCTCCACTGGCCTTCTCCTCTTCTAGCTGGCAGGACTTGGGAACCCCCTGGCACATCTCTCCACTGGCCTTCTCTTCTTCTTGCTGGCGTGTTGGGAACCCTGCTGGCACGTCTCTCCACTGGCCTTCTCTTCTTCTTGCTGACATGTTGGGAACCCTGCTGGCACGTCTCTCCACTGGCCTTCTCTTCTTCTTGCTGGCGTGTTGGGAACCCCCTGGCACATCTCTCCACTGGCCTTCTCTTCTTCTTGCTGGCGTGTTGGGAACCCCCTGGCACATCTCTCCACTGGCCTTCTCTTCTTCTTGCTGGCGTGTTGGGAACCCCGCTGGCACATCTCTCCACTGGCCTTCTCTTCTTCTTGCTGGCATGTTGGGAACCCCGCTGGCACGTCTCTCCACTGGCCTTCTCTTCTTCTTGCTGGCGTGTTGGGAACCCCACTGGCACGTCTCTCCACTGGCCTTCTCTTCTTCTTGCTGGCGTGTTGGGAACCCTGCTGGCACGTCTCTCCACTGGCCTTCTCTTCTTCTTGCTGGCGTGTTGGGAACCCCCTGGCACGTCTCTCCACTGGCCTTCTCTTCTTCTTGCTGGCATGTTGGGAAACCCCTGGCACATCTCTCCACTGGCCTTCTCTTCTTCTTGCTGGCGTGTTGGGAACCCTGCTGGCCTGCTCCTCCTCTTGCTGTGGTGCTTGGGAACCTCACTATCATGTCACTCCATGGTGCAGGACAGGCCTTCTTCTTACCTCCTACACAGTGTGGGCAGCACATAATGCATTTTTTTTTTTTTTAACGTATAAACAGGCCGGGTAAAGCTTTGTAATGAGCCAGATTTGGCCCGTGGGCAGTAGTTTGCCAATCCCCTGATTTAGATCACTGCAGAGTTTTGTGGTTAGACATGAGAAAGATGGAAGCTCTGGAGGGAACTAAATGGGATCTTGTATGCTCTATTATCCAAGACAGTGGAATACAAAGAGAATAAAAAGGATAAAGAGACGTCTTGCAGGTGGTCACACACTGTGGCTGGCAGCTGGGATGTATCCTTAGCATTGTGGCGAGGATAACTGGGCAGACTGGATGGTCTTTTCCTGCTGTTCTTTACTATGTTACCATTAAATGATCAAAGGTTCTTGTAGTCTTTACAAATTCCTCTGGTATGGAAATAAGATCTTAGAAGCTTTGGGCGGCAGGTGTTGCTTAGTTGGGAAACCTGAAGGCTCAGACTCTGATCTGACATTTGGCACTCAGTGGATGGCCTTCCCAAGCCACTAAAGCTCCCTTTTGTCATATAGATTGTACAGGATAAGGATCACATAACCATGTAATTTACCTGAACAGCTCATATACCAAAAGCGCAAGATAATTATAAAATTGTCCGCGATGAGGGAGGAACTGAATGCTTCTTCCGAGACTAGACCCCATCCCTGTTGCTTTATCTATTTGCCTACAGGGGATGCTGCAGAAGCATGCTTCATCTTAGTATAAAACGCCTGCTTTGACTGCTTTCATTTCCACATGCATATGTCAGAACAAAGCAATTGTCACTGTGTACATGGCTAATCCTTATGTCTACTATTGGTTAATTACTCTTTGCTGATTGCATAGGGGCTCTTACTTGATTATAATTCCACCCCTGATCTTCCGGGGGTTGCTCAAACTACTTGTGCCAAGGCAGGCTGATCTACATTGAGACTTGTGCCCTTTCTTATTATCTCACCATTTTCTGCAGGGTTGGCTGTACAGGAGGGAAGCTGGGCTCGCCCATACTGTGGCAAAAGAGTGCTGCATCTTTGACTTTGAGTTATGCTTTGTGGTAAGCCCTCTCTCTGTACATCTCGGGGTGAAAGGCACCCATGTGGCAACTTTACCACAGCATCCTCTGCAGCTAGGGGACCAAACCCAGGAAGCAGCGCCAGGGGCAGATTGTCCTATCGGGGGATGGGGCATCCCCTCGGTGGGCCGATCGCTCCAGTCACGTGGTCTGCCGTGCGCGGCCGTGACAGAGCCGCGCTCGGCAGACCACGTGACGTGTCCTGGGCCGGCCTGGGCGGCGAATACCCGGGCCGGTCCGACATCGTGAGTCTGCCGCTGAGCAGCGCTACTCCACTACCATGCGTCCTTGGCAGATGCTGGTTCTCAGAGCTCTCAAATCAGGGGACTCTTAATCACAGCACAGCAGCCTCTTTGCTGCTGTGCTGTGATTAATGCACAGTGCATCCCAACCTTCTCTTTTTTCGATCTACCTAAAAGCTATGACAAAACCACAGAGCTCACCACAAAACCAAAATGTCATCAGATTGCAATTTCTGACAGCTATTTTCCCCAAAAGTTGTGCAGTATGAATGTTGTAGCAATGCCTGGGTGACACCAGGGCTCACAAATTTACAAATCATTAGCGCCAGCTTGGGCTTTATGTCTGCATTTTCTAGTAAATCATTGTCCTGTAACAGATCTTCCACAAATAAACAGGCCAGGAAGCACAGTTTTGACTTCTGGTGCTCAACCTTATGTGTTGGGACCCAGGTTACATTTGGGAAACCTTTCTCCATGGGGGAACATATAGGTGCTACAACTCAGAACCCAACACATTTGGGCACGTATGGTCTCAATATCCGCTCCATATAAATCAGGAATCCTATCATCTTAAGATGAGAGCTTTGTAAGCTGTGATATCTTTCAAAACCCCCATGAAAAAGATGCTGTAGTAATTGAACTTATGAGACCACACAGGTTCCCTTCTTCAGATGTTGCTGGTCAAAAGAGAAAACTATTCTGTTACTGTTATCTAGTCTATTTAACAATATCTGTTTCTTTCTAAACTTATAACTCACTCTAGTCAATGTAATTCATAGTTTTAGTAGCATTTCCCAGTTACACATTTTATTCTGCTCTTAAAATGCCCTGCTGTAGCCTACAATGTGTTTCACAGATGAAAAATATTCTTCTTGACTAAGGATGCAACTGAATTAAATGCTTGGATCAGCACCTATAAAAGTCTTAACAAATCTGAATATACATGCGTACTACCGTAGTAACCTCTAGGAATTCATGCAACTTAATTTGAAAAATATTCAATCTGACTAGAATTTTCTCAGTTGGCAGCAGGTTGTATAAAAGATAACTCTCAGACTGACGAGCCCCAACCTCTGAGCGAAGAAGGATTTCTGGGTTTTTTTGCTGCCTCTGGACACATGCACAGAATTTACAAGTAGATACTGAAAGATACCGTGAAAAAAAAACCAAACAAACAAACTCCATAGCTACTGATTCTGCATTCAGACACAAAATACCGTGACAGAAGCTACAGCCCTCTGGTTCCAGTTTTCAGCCCAGATCCTGCAGTCCCACCTCTTTGCCAAACAAGGAAAGAGGAGACAGAGTCAACAAACCAACAAGCCGATGCTCCTGACAGGCCTGCCAACTCCCTCTAATCAGGAGTGAGCCTCCATGTTATTTGGTCAAATACATGCACACATTTTACTTGTCCGATGAAAGCTACTGCAGCAGTTTTAGGGGGAACAGAAAGACAGGATGTTTTAAAGGACATTAATATTTTATGTAATAGGCATGTAAATTTGTTTTGGTCCTAAATTATGTATGTGTTTTTCTCATAAATTGTAAACTGCTGTGATCTTAGGAGCATGCAGAATAGAAGTGTGCCTAAATAAGTAAACAAATAAACATCCTCTCTCGCAAAAGTTCATATTTCCAGTGCCTGCGCACTAAATACCAATGCACCTCCTTCCTCTCAGATCTCGCTCTTAAGAGCTTGCAAGTCACTGCAATGACGGGATATGGCGGCTTCTCCGAAAGTGGATGGCAAATTGGAAAACAAAATGACAGGCAACAGTTCCGCTGCAGAAGAGGAGGCATGCTGGAGTGTCCACAACTGATGCACAGATACAGGGCTCAAACCTGCCACAGTAACAGTGACGGACCGAACACCCGAAGCAGACAGACAAATCCAGGGGTCATTTTTATTCAGTTTAGATCAAGAAACCAAGCGCTGCTTAAAGACATCTAGAAGTAGAAACCATCTATTAAAGACACAAAGAAATATTACACCGTCTATTAACGTTTAAGCCCCTGACAGTGAGAAGAGAGAGGTAAGAATCCTACTGGTTAGAGCAACAGGCTGTGAACCAGGGAAGCCAGGGTTCAAATCCCACCGCCGCTCCTTGTGACCTTGGGCAAGTCACTTCACCCTCCACTGATGAGTTTCAAACAGACTGTGGGTCCTCTGGGGGCAGGCAAATACCTGCAGTACCTGAATGTAATCCTCTCTGAAAGGCGGGAGATAAATAAATATATTTATTTATTTATTTATTTATTTAAAATTTTTATATACCGGCATTCATGTTGCAAACACATCATGCCGGTTTACATATAACAGGGGTGTACAGTAAACAATTCAATAACCTATTTGTGTAGAAGGAAGCAGTTACAAATAACAAGGTAATAGAACTGGGAGGAGAGAAGAAAAGAAAGAGAATAACATTAGGTATAGGTATTTACATTAGTAATAACATTTTTACATGTGGAAGTGGTACAAGTGCTGACATGCTGGGGGTTATAAACACTCTCCTGCAGTATCCACCCAGAGCCCTCGAGCTCTCCCTCCGGAGGGGTCTCTCCCCTCTACTTAACCAGAGACCTGTCAACACGCCAACGAAGCGTCAGAGGCCCAGCTCTGTATAAACAGTCGGGCTGCCATGTTAGTCCACTTGGATAGGTAGAAACTGCTCCTGGGGGAATTCTGTGCAAAAATTCTGCAAACTTTATATTGGTCAAAATAACACAATTTACATGACAGTCTTTAAGTAATTAATTCAAAATATATGCTGGCTCAAAAACCTCAATTATATTACTATGAAACAAAACCAGACCGTTGCAACTTGAGGTACTGCAAAATAGCAGATATGTCTTACAATTATTTTTAATTATTTATAATTAAAAAGACTTACCCGAGAGAGTGGTATCAGAAAGATGTCAGTGTGTTCGCAGTCTCATGAGCTCTTGCCCTTACAGGGCTACAGCCCCTCTCTTGACTTCACCACTTATTAATTACGTCATTTACCTACTCTCTTCAGGTTTGTCAATTGATATTATGTTTTTATAAAGTGCAAATGTGCCTCCCTTAAAATCCCTAGAAAACCCGTATTTTGTCATCTAACATGCCACAACTAATTATTAAAATCTTATATTTTGTTTTATGCTTATCTCTCAATAGTAGTGCTGTTATATTTCTTCGCCGTGTTTCATCACTGCTTCAAATGAATCGCCCGACATTGGCCATGTTTCGGCGCACTCCTCGCGCCTGCTTCAGGGGCTACCGTTCCTTCACAAACTCTATTACAAAAACATAAATCTATAAATACCTCTAGAACAATATCTATATATGTCTCACTCTACTGCGGCATTAGTACTCACGATTCAGTATGACACAGATCCCTTCTACCGTGTTGTCTTTCAAAAAATGGCGCTCAAACGCTATTCTTCCGTCTCCACCGGATGTCAGCTGTTTTATACCCGAACCTCAAATCCAGAACTAAACTATCCACTACAGAAAGACCGCCCAATCAACTTCCTTATTAAGCCCAGCAGGGGCAATTGTGTTCAATTAAAAATAATTGTAAGACATATCTGCTATTTTGCAGTACCTCAAGTTGCAACGGTTTTGTTTCATAGTCTTTAAGTAATTACATTTTAAATTAATACAGAAAAAAGTTATTACTTAAAGATGCAGAATTTTAAATATTTTGAGCAGAATTTCCCTAGAAATTCACTGTAAGAGTGTCCCTTCCACTCGCTCTCCCTACTCCCCTGGCCACTTTGCCCTCTCAGGCCCCAACTGCTCCACCTGCCAGTATCTCTCCCCTCCATCTCTAGGCTCAACCCCTTCCACTCTATTGCCAATCCCAGAGTTTGACCCCATTCTCAGAACTGCTCCTCACACAGGCTCCCTCTGTCCCTCCCTCTCACACACATGCTCCTTCTCTCTAATACACATACACACACCCTCATACAGGCTCCCTCACTCTCTTGCACACACACATCCCCTCATACAGGGCGCTCTCTCTTGCATTCACATCCACACAAGCTCCCTTTCTCACACATACATCCTCACACAGGCTTCCTGTGTCCCTCCCTCTCTCACACACATGCTCCCTCTCTCTAGTACACATACACACACCCTCATACAGGCTCCCTCACTCTCTTGCACACACACATCCCCTCATACAGGGCGCTCTCTCTTGCATACACACCCACACAAGCTCCCTTTCTCACACATACATCCTCACACAGGCTTCCTGTGTCCCTCCCTCTCTCACACACATGCTCCCTCTCTCTAGTACACATACACACACCCTCATACAGGCTCCCTCACTCTCTTGCACACACACATCCCCTCATACAGGGCGCTCTCTCTTGCATACACACCCACACAAGCTCCCTTTCTCACACATACATCCTCACACAGGCTTCCTGTGTCCCTCCCTCTCTCACACACATGCTCCCTCTCTCTAGTACACATACACACACCCTCATACAGGCTCCCTCACTCTCTTGCACACACACATCCCCTCATACAGGGCGCTCTCTCTTGCATACACACCCACACAAGCTCCCTTTCTCACACATACATCCTCACACAGGCTTCCTGTGTCCCTCCCTCTCTCACACACATGCTCCCTCTCTCTAGTACACATACACACACCTTCATACAGGCTCCCTCACTCTCTTGCACACCCACACGTCCCCTCATACAGGGCACTCTCTCTTGCATACACACCCACACAAGCTCCCTTTCTCACACATACATCCTCACACAGGCTACCTATGTCTCTCTCTCATGCACCCCTTCACACAGGCTCTGTCTCACACATACACACAATCCCTTTTTCATACACACTCCTTCACAATTTCCTCATATAGGCGCCCTGTCTCTGGTACCCACACTCAATCACCCCCCCCCCTGCTCTCTCTCACACCCTCCCCCCCTCCCTACACACATTCACTCTCACGAGGGTCTTCATCTTTGCTGTGAGCGGAGCGCATTCATCTTTGCTGCGAATGGCACGTGCTCTGTTTGGGACACCCTGGGGGGGCCTTCATCTTCGCCATGAACGGCGAGCGCTCTGTTCGCGGTATGCCGGGGTCTCCACTGCCATTTTCTGCACAGAATTTGGCATTTCAGCGCAAATCCTGCACTCTGCCATGGTACAGAATTCCCCCAGGACTTTTTAGTAATATAGGAGTCAATTTTAAAGAGTTTTAGGCTCCTAACCTTTGGAGTTAGGCTCCTAAATTGGTCCTTTTGACAATTAACTAGGACTGTTGCTAAATTTATTCTTCTAGTTTCAAATTTAGGCTCATAAAAAGTGGGTGGTTATGGGAGTGGAGTTAGGGCGAGGAGACAAAGTTAGGAGCTTAGTTCTGACTTTCAGAACTGGGCACTTAATTTAGGAGCTTAAATCTAGGCAAATGTATAGCTCTCCAAAATAAGGTGCTTAACTTTTAGGCCTCTAAATTTATATGAATTTTCAGCTGGATATGTAGCTACCTAAGTACCTGATTCATTAAGGGTTTTTCCATAGATACAAAATGGAAGAAAAGCTTTAATGAATCTGGCCCAAAGTTTGGCTGAAAACAGAGGCCTAACTTAGGCACCTAATTGAGAGGCCTATATTAAGGAGCTCAGCTTTTTTTTTTTAATATCAGCCCTACAGACTGTAACATTCAGATGACAGCAGAAAGGGATTGCAGTTATTTCTCCGTACAGCATATAAGATGGGAAATCAAAAACATTTTTGGCGTTCTACTGGCATGCAACGCTTAGGAAGTAAAAAAAAAATACATTTGAATGCAATTTTAATATATGCATATTCTGGTTTGATACGACTTATTGTCCCCACTTATCACCCAATATGTTTTCTGTGAACAAAACGCACATATTCTGCTTGATATTGATCTTTTAACATCTAATTAGTCCCACACAACAGCTGCTAAATAGCAAATCCGCTTGCTGCAATCTCAAGCTGCATCAACAGGAAAATGAATCGTCCTCAATTTCTGTTCATGACAGACTGTAAAGTTAAACTTTAACTATGACTCACGGTCTGTCCCATGTTAAAATGCAGAGTTATGGACAGATATAGTTTCAGAAATCTGTACTTTTTTTTTTTTAAGTGTCTGCATACAAGAGGAACTCACTGTATTTCCAAAAGCTGCATCTCAGGTCTGATAAACATTGTACAAGTCTGGGATGGTCCTATGGCTTCCTGACAGTGTTGTTTCAGGCTTCAGATTTCATTTTTAAAATTGGATAGGTGCACCATTAGGACCCAGGGTAGGAAAGATGATTGAGCAATGTAGGTCATCTAACTGGCATGGAAGAACATAAGACATGCCATACTAGGTCAAACCAAGGGTCCATCAAGCACCCAAACATTAAATAGATCCCATGCTATGCAGTGGCTATTCCCTATTGATTAATAGCAGTTTATGGACTTCTCCTCCAGGAACTTATCTAAACCTTTTTTAAACCCAGTTACACTAACATACCTAACCACATCCTCTGGCAATGAATTCCAGAGTTTAATTGTGCATTAAGTGAAAAAGAATTTTCTCTGATTTGTTTTAAATGTGCTATTTGCTAACTTCATGGAGTGTCCCCCCTCCCCAATCCTTGTATTAACTGGAAAAGTTAATAATTGTTTCACATTTACCTGTTCTAGTCCTCTGATAATTTTATAGACCTCTATCATATCCCCCTCAGCCATCTCTTCTCCAAGCTGAACAGCCCTAACCTCTTTAGCTTTTCCTCCTAGGGAAGCCGTTCCATGCTCTTTATCATTTTGCTCGCTCTTCTCTGTATCTTCTCCAGTGCATCCTTGGAGGAATGTGTTCTAGCTAGGTTTAGAAGTAACATGGAAATAGTGAAATATGATGGCACATGAAGACCACAAGGCCCATTTAATCTGCCCATTTTTCTTACTGTTGTAATATCACAGACTCCCTTCCACTCACCACTGATCTCCTGCTTTACCTTCACTTCCCTATAACTAAGGATCTTCTGTGCTTACAGGGCTGTTGTTAGGGGGGGGGGGGAGCAGGGCAACTGCTTTGGGTGCAAAGAAGGGGTAGGGGGCAGGGGGAAGGGAGTGTGCCACACTGTCCTTTTGAGTCAGTTTGTAAGTCTGCGAGCACACGAGCTCAACAGGATAAAGGGGGAGGGAGGCAACAAAAGCAACCCTTGCCCTGTGTGCTTATCCCACATTTTTGTGAATTCCAGTCCAGTGTTTGCCTCCATCATTGGGAGTGGGCAGATGAAGGCGTCAGAATGGGAAGAAAAAGGGAGAAAAAAAACAGGAAAAGGAGAGTTTGCAGAACTTAAAATGCTGAGATAACCAACACGTTGATGGTTCTCTATCCAATGAGTTTCAGGTTGTATTTGGCTAAAAGCTGTGCTAAATAACCTTTTTTTGTTAGTAAATAAAAAGTAACTAAAAAAGCATCTGGAAGGAAGGAAGGAAGGAAGGAAGGGTGGGAGGGAGCAGACGATATAGGACAAACATTAAAGGGCATTAGTTGCTTCTTCTTTTTCAAATTTGATTTTTCTTTCATTAATTATTCAAGATACATTGAAATTAAATCCCAAAAGAAGTATTTCCATGTCATGCATCCGCAATATAGGGAAAAAAATGTAAATCAATCAATTCAAATATGAATTGGATGGGGTTTAAGCCCACAAATTGTAAAAATGGAGTTTGTTCAATATTTGGGGTGCACCTATAGTAGAGGGGATCTAGTCAGAATCAAAATATCAGAAGGAAAAAACACCAGCAAACGACACAAGAAACAGGTGCAATGGCCAACTCCGCATACAGTTTGGGATTTCTTCCATGTCTTATGCAGACCATATCCCTTTTGGAGAACAGAGGCGGAGGGCTATGTGTGTGGGGGGAAAATAGCATACACTACTGCAAACTGTGCAGACACTTTCAGCCTGTGTTGTTTCTCTTTGAAAATTACAAGGCGCGAGCGATAAAAAAAACATCCCCATGCTTTCCACTGGCTACCTGTGAGGTGGCGGGGGCCAAATGGAATACAGACGTCCGTGCTGGATTTCTAGTTGGCCTTTTTCCCATGCATGCTTGTATCAGCTCTGAGGAGGGTCCTTTTCAGCTGAGCCGTTTTACCTGCTTAAATCACTGTTTACTCTCTGAACTGTTTTTGAAAATCATCATTTTTTTTTTTTTAATGTTTTTATGTTTTTAATGTTTTGGTTCACCATACAAGAATAAATTTCCATTCTTGAAATCCAGATGGAGCAACAGGTCCCTAATGGGATCCAGAGCAAAGGACACCATGAGCATTTCTCTAGAGACCGCTTCCTCATAAGATTTCTCTAGCAGTTGGGAGTCATTCAGTCTTTCCACAAGAGTCAACACTTCAATATCGCTTTTTTCATTGTACTGATTAGGCACTAAAATCCAGAAATATAATACAGGAGGTTCTGTACTGCTTCAGCAGAAATTTTTAATACCGTTAACTAATATTCTCTCACCAGTAATGCATGCCAAGGCAAACCTAATACGTGGAAAATTAAGGAAGCACCAATTTATATATCTACAAAATCTCTGTTATCGGAGTCTTAGGAGCTTGTACGGGACATCACTGATGGGAGCACTCTGGCAGGGGTGAGGGGAGGATGTACTGACACTCCTTCCCCCTCCCATCACCACGACGGGTGCTGTTCCTTGTAACCGCACAGAGCGCCTCAGTGCCACTGCGCAAACAGAGGTTGCTCTTTAGCAAAACTGTTAGTTGCTTGAAAACCGTAAACCTGTTCTTCACCAACCCTTATGTTTATTGTAATCTTGTTTCTCGACTCTCTGGCCCCAAGCATGGAACTGGGCAGCAGCGTCCACTATAAAATTTCAGAAGCGAGCCACAAAACCAAAACGAAAGTCCCTTCTATTCGAGCCATTACCCTAGTCTAGAGGCCCTCCATGGAAACGTTCTTTGGCACAGATGCCTTTCATGGAGCCTGCATCCAGTCTCTACCCTCGCAACAGAGACTGGATGAGCTCATGTCATTTTCTCACCCCCAATCTCGGAGGGGGGACTCCTGGCACAAATGAAAAATTCAGAACTCCTGGGGACCTACCCTGATAATGCCACACTCATGATCTGGACTTCTGATTATGGCTCAAACCTCATTCCTGTTGATACTTCGTTTCCCTCTCTGACTCTGTCACTGCCATAGTCACTGGGAAGCAGTAAAGGTACAAGGGAAGCAAAATAGAGGAGAGCGATCATTGAGTGGCAGTGGAATCTCTAAGCTTGGCAGGAGCATCAGTCCTGCAGATTCTAACATTCCAAATGGTCTGAGGCTGTCAGGGCACTTATGAAAGGATACATTGGTCCAACCACTGGTGCTGGAGATTCAGAAGGGTAAACTCTCATCTTAACTTTCCTACTGACCATTTTTAGGTATACAGATCAGAGGAAATTTTCAGGGGAGGACCACATCTACAGGAGCCCTTCTGAAAGGCAATATTTGGGTGAACGCTATCTTAGGTTCCCCCTAGTTGGTTCTACAAAATGAGCTTCTAGTTATATGCAGCACTGGCAATGTAAAAACTCTAATATATACACAGAATCCAAGGTTAGAGAATTATTAAGAACGTGCTGTGCTGGGTCAAACCAAAGGTCCATCGACCCTAGCATCCTGTCTCCCACAGTTACTAATCCGGGTCATTAGGAAACACCTGGCAGGTCTCTGTCTTGACTTTCTCTCATTTTCGCTATTGCCTTGACTTTCTTTCGTCTCAGCTGTTTGGATCTGCTGTAGTCTGGCTTTCGCCTTCTACATTCCACAGAAACTGCTCCTGCCAAAGTATCCAATGACCTCTTTGTGGCCAAGGCCAACAATTTTTATTCAATCCTCATCCTGCTTGACCTGTCTACTGCTTTTGAAAACACTGATCACCAGCTACTCCTTGAAATGCTGTACTTGACTGGATTTCAGGACTCTGCTCTAGCCTAGTTTTCTACTTACCTCTCCCATTGTACTTTTACCTTGTCCTCTAATGGTTCTACCCCCCCACCCCGCTATTCCACTATTGGTCAGTGTGCCTCCAAGCTTTGTCCTAGGCCCTCTTCTCATTTATATCTCTCCTTCTTCCAACGATGCTCTGATCTCCTTCCATGGCTTTCACAGTAACACATGTTGATGACTCCTAGATCTAACTCTACACCAAAAATTTCACCACAAACCCAGTTCCAAATTCAACCTGCTTGTCTGACATTGCCACCAGGATATCCCACTGCCATGTTACCTTTAACATGGCCAAGAGAGAACCTTTTACTTCCCCCTGCCCAAACCCGCTTCCTTTCGTCTCTCTTTTTCTGTCTCTGAGGATGGCACATTTGTTGTCCCAGTTCTCTCGGCCTATAATCTTGGGGTCATCTTTGATACCGCTCTCTTCTTCTTTATGCACATGCAAAGCATTGCTATAGTGTGCTGGTTCTTCCTCTATATCATCACTAAAATCCATCCCTTTCTTTTTCTTCATGCTAGCAAACTCATCCACTCTTATCTCCCTCTTAAACTACCCAAACTTGCTTTTTGTGGGCCTCCGGCTCAACTGTCTTTCTCTACTGCAATATATTCAAAATTCAGCTGCATGACTTATCTATCCTCCATTGTTTCTATGATCATGTAACTCCTCTTCTCAAATCACTGCAATGGCTCCCTGTTCACTTTCTCATACAGTTGAGCTTCTCTTACTCGTCTATAAATGCATTCGCTCCATAGCTTTTCATTACCTATCTTCCCTTCTCTCTCCCTACACCCTTTCCTATGAATTTCATTCATCCAGCTAGTCACTCTTATCCTCCACCATCAAATTCCAACTCTGTGCTTTCCACCTTGCTGCACAGTATGCCTGGAACAGACTTCTGAATGTGGGCATCATGCTCACTCTCTGGTGGTATTCAAATTAAAAACTCACTGTTCTGAAGCTGATTTTAAATCCCAAGTATTTCTCTACAAAAAAATACAATTTCTGCAGACTCATGTTTGTCATGTATTTTTATTTCGACTAAATTGTAAGCTGCATGGAGAAGGGACTGTTCTTATGTGTATCTGTACAAAGCTGCGTAGGCCTGGTAATGCTTTAGAAATGATAAATAGTAGTAGTAGATCCAATTCCTTGTTGCTCACTTAAAGAGATTAGTGGTAGCTTTCCCGGAGTCCGCCTAGCTAATCATTGTTTATGGAATATTCCTTCAGGAACTTGTCCAAATCTCTTTTAAACCCAGTTATGCCAGATGTCCGAACCACATCCTCCAGCAACAAATGCCACTGCTTAATTGTGCATTGTGTGAAAAAATACTTTCTCCAATTTTTTTTTAATCAACCACCTGCTACTTTCAGTGTCCCCTACTCCTAGTACTCTCTGAAAGAGTCAATAACCATTCCCTATTTACCTGTTCCACCTCTCTATCATATCTCCTTCGCAGGGATCTCTTTTCCTAGCTGAAGAGCCCTAACCTGTTTAGCCTCTCACAGGGAAGCTGTTGCATCCACTTTACCATTTTTGTTGCTCTTTGGATCTGTATTAAGATTTCCAGAATGACTTGTTTGTGTTTGTGGCAGTTTCAGCAAATGCGTGCTATGTGATCTTCTGCCCTAAATAAGCAGCTAGCAATACGTGGCACCTGACCTTTACAATCCGAGGGGGAAAGGGAACAATGTTCTTAACCAATTAGCTCAGTATAAACAGCTGGGAGTACAAGTGAAGTACAAGGAGATAAAGTAATTTGCTAGGGGTTATATAAACTGCCAAGGGCAGAGCAAGATTTGAACTCACCAGCCCCAGGAGCTTTACTAGTGCAGTGTTCTGATCTAGGCTTCACTATAGATTGCCAAATAGTTCACATGAAAACTGACCCTTCAAGCCTTGGTTGATAGTCACTTAGACATATCTTCTTCTCTCACCAGTCCATGACTTTGTTCAAAAAGTAGAGCGAAGAGACAGAAGCAGCCAGAACTCTGACATGCAACCTCCTTCAATTCCTCCGAGATCTTATTAAATGAAAACGCTAAATGAGTCTTATGAATGCTCTTAATTGTGCAAGCTGAATTGAAGCACTTCATTAAACACAATTAATATTAGACTTGCTCACTGCGCATCAGAAAAACAATAAAACTTAGAAAAAAGAACTGAAGAGAGAAACTCACCAAATAAAATTTGTCATCCTGGCATTCCTATTGACTTCAGACAGCTGTCCTGGATCACCAGGCTACTTACCACCGCCTCAAAGGACACTCTCAAAACTAAACTGCAAGACTCCATTTGATTTGGCAGCCTTCATTATGGAAATGCTCTCTGACACACTGTTTCCACTTTCAGCTCAGAGCTGTCAAGAAAGACTGACCTGAACATCAATGTGCAAGCAGTGGGCTTGGTTGACTGGCAGTTGTCACCACTAGAATGAAAAGATGCAAAACTAGGGCCAGACGGTAATTTTGTCTTCCGTAAAACTATTTGTGTAGCGGTAGGTGGAGTTTCAGGTAAGAGAAATGATTCCAATTACATATTACTTTGAGCAAGAGGCAGCAGGTTTCTCAGCTCTGGCAGGAGAGGAGACGGTTGAGAGGTACACCTTTATCAGTAACAAAATACTGCAGATAAATTTATGGGCATACACTTTCCATACACTGAAGAAAAAGTATAAAATAGAGCACCTCCCCCCTCCACACACATAACACACACAAACAGTCCTACTATTGTCAAGCCAGAACTATGGCAGGGATTATTCCACCCAATGACCCAACAGATGAGAAAACCCCAGGATCTCTGCCCTGGAATGGTAACCAGAGAAGAGGGGGTGACCACTTCCCTATAGCAGACAGAAAGTCAAGACTACAAGCTTGCCATACTGCAACTCACTGTCAACAGATGTATTTGAATGATGCAGCCTCTGCTGTAGTAACGTGCATTTTTAGAAACCAATAAAAATTAAAAAAAAAAAAAAGTAAATATTTTTTTCTCTGTTTTTATAATCCACAGGGTGGGACTTCAAACATACAGGCCGATACAGTACAGTGCGCTCCGACGGAGCACGCTGTTAGCCTGCTATTGGACGCGCGTTTTCCCTTACCCCTTATTCAGTAAGGGGAGGAAAACGCACGTCCAACCCGCGGCACCTAATAGGGCCATCAACATGCAAATGCATGTTGATGGCCCTATTAGGTATGTGCGCGGGATACAGAAAGTAAAATGTGCAGCCAAGCCGCACATTTTACTTTCAGAAATTAGCGCCGACCCAAAGGTCGGCGTTAATTTCTTCCAGCACCGGGAAAGTGCACAGAAAAGCAGTAAAAACTGCTTTTCTCTTCGGAGGTCCCGAAGAGTAAAAAAAGTAAAAAAAAAAAAAATAAATAAAAATTTGAATTCAGCCCACGGCTGTCGGGCCGAAAACCGGACGCTCAATTTTGCCGGCATCCGGTTTCCGAGCCCGTGGCTGTCAGCGGGCTCGAGAACCGACACCGGCAAAATAGAGTGTCGGCTGTCAAACCTGCTGACAGCCGCCGCTCCTGTCAAAAAGGAGGCGCTAGGGACGCGCTAGTGTCCCTAGCGCCTCCTTTTCCCCGTTTTTACCGCATCACCTAATTTCAATACAGAATCGTGTGCACCGGTGAAGGGCCGGTGCGCGCCGGGTGAGCGGGCGTTCGTCCGCTCTCCCGCGGACTTTACTGAATCGGCCTGAAAGAGATGTGAATTCTGTGTTTTGGTTAGCAGTGGGCATTTCCTACTGGGGGATATCCGTTATCCAGGCAAACCATTTTATGTTCAATCTTTTTATTGAAAAACAAGCAACACAAACAACATGTTTAAATCCATGAAAATACTGTTTTAACAGATTTCCACATTTTTTTCTTCCCCCCACCCAGCGTTAACGCCAAGTCCTCAATAAACAATTTCTCAGCAACATTTCCACATCGCTGAACTAAAATTTGCTAGATCATACCCAAGGGTCTCCAGAAATCCCCCCTCCCCCACATCCCTATCATCAGTGTAGGTCATGTGACATTTCCAAGCACCAGGCACAGGTAACTGCATCTAACTGAGAAACTCACTTCCAGCTTCAGGAGAGAGCCATTGTAAGGAGAGTCCCCCTATCTCCAAAAATGGACATCTACGAGAGAAATCCCTGGCGACCTCCATACTTTCCATTCCTGCAATGCCACAAGGATGGAGCTTCTAATTCTCTCCAGGACTGAAGAATCACTTTCTTCCCTATTGTGGCAGACTCTCCCGGTCTGGCCACCAGAGGTCGCTGTCCCTGCATTATAACACTCCAGTAAGGAGCCATCCAGTCCCCTCAGTCCCTCCCACCTGGAGGCTCTGGATTGGATGCCTGAACACCATTTAGCCCAGCCATTTTAAGACACAGTGGGTTCAGTTTGAGGAAGCAGTCAAGGAGTAAAGATGTATTTTTTCCACACTCTGGTGGGGCCTCCCAGCTTCACCCAAAGGAGTTTCTTTTAGAAGTGGCACCTCCCAGTGCACTCCCTGCCTGAGGATCCTTCTCCTATTTAGCAGAGAGACAGATTATAAGCCTGATGTCCCTTTGGGGAGAAGGGGCTCTCTCTACAGGGGACCAAAGACATGTGAGCCTTCTCTAAACCCTAGGGAGGCAGGCACCAGTGATGGATCCTGCTGCGAGAGACAGTGAGGGCAGAAGAGAGATCCAGTTTTACTATTAGAGGTAGGGTTTGAACTTAAACAGTGTGGGGAGGTTTTTGGATTCCCCCTCCCCATTGGGATCTCAGTGCAGGAAGATATAGGCCCCTTCATAGATCCCACTGACTTTTCCTTAAGAGAAGTCCCTTGGAGAGATCAGAGAATAAAGGATGAAAGAACAACCAAACTAAAGGGAGGAAGAACAAGATGAAGGGATCCCATCCAGATTTCCACCCAAAGGATCAGGACAGGCTGAGCGACCAAGGAGAAGAGGTCTAAAGGGAGGATTTTCCAGTAAAGCTGGGGACCCCTCCAATAGGATTTCTGCACGGCTGCTGGGAGAGTTATGCGCATTTAAAATCACCATGGGCTCTACTCATAGGTCTGGATTAAGGACACCCAGCTACAGAGGAGAAAAAGTAATGCACCGTCAGTCAGATGTGAACTCACACTTCTGGATAATGGACTTATTACCAATCAGTAAACTTTTAACTTTAACACCCAGACCTGGTCCTGTCTGCTTATTACAGCCTCTCACCTCATGGGAAGTACCTATAGCTCTGACACACCCTGGTGACCTTTCCTCATCGTCTGGGTCATAAGCGAGACCTTCCCCCCATAAAAAGAGTCCCCCCCACCCAGAAATTAAGAGTCAGCGTGGGATGTAATATGCTAGCCTGAGCAGCCCCTAAAAAATAAATTAGTTGTGTGCCCTTAGGAGAAACAATCCTCCAAAAAAGGGGTTACACTATTAATAAACCCTTCCTAACAAATAGTCTGGGGCCCTGGCCTTTAACATGCAATATGGGAAAGATCATCAAAGGGTGCTGCCTCTGCCTGCAAGGGAATCAAATGCCCAACATTCGTATTTAGGAAGAATTTATGTGCAAACAGGAACAAAAAACAGGAATTTCATGGCGCAGCCGCGCAACCAGCCCTACTCAACCAGTGTCGCCAGGTCCTCGGCCGCAATTCCTCGGCGGGGCACCCGGGATGCCTTCCCTGACCAGGCCTCCTCCAACATTGAGGGATGCAGACATGGGCGGGCCTCCAGGGGCTCGCCCCGCCTCTTAAAAGGGCCCGGGACCAGGAACTGTGCCAGCCCCGGGAAGTGATGACTGAGGCAGCCTCCTTTTAAAACCTGGGCCCTGCCTGCCTGCTTTGCCTTGCAACAGGTCTTCTCCGAGGATAGCTGCTTTGGTGCTTTCCTGTCTCCTGCTGTGTCTGACCCGGATTGCCCCTGGACTCTGCCTGCCTGCCTCCTGTCACTGACCCGGACTGCCCCTGGACTCTGCCTGCCTGCCTCCTGTCACTGACCCGGATTGCCCCTGGACTCTGCCTGCCTGCCTCCTGTCACTGACCCGGATTGCCCCTGGACTCTGCCTGCCTGCCTCCTGTCACTGACCCGGATTGCCCCTGGACTCTGCCTGCCTGCCTCCTGTCACTGACCCGGATTGCCCCTGGACTCTGCCTGCCTGCCTCCTGTCACTGACCCGGATTGCCCCTGGACTCTGCCTGCCTGCCTCCTGTCACTGACCCGGATTGCCTTTTGGACTTTACCTGCCTGCCACCTGCCCCGACCTTGGATTACCTTTGGACCTAGCCTGCCTGCCTCCAATCACGGATCGTGCCTGGACTCCAACCTACCAGGTGAGGGTCTTTCCGGTTTCCACACCTTTAATTCCGCCTGCCGACGGTGAGGACCTGCAGGTCACCTCGGCCAAGGGTCCACACTCCAGATGGCAACAGCCAACATATGTCCAAGTGACACCTGATCCATAACACATTCTGGACATCCATCACAGGCAGCAATCTGTGCTTTAAACACCCTATACGGGAAGATATAGGCCCCCTCCATAGAAACTTATATTGGGTCTCTCTCAAGACCACATTTGAAGTCTATTTATTAAAACATCCATGAAAAGCCTCTGTAGTAAGATTCACATCCAATTCTTTTTTTTTACCTAACTCACAAATCCCTACTAGCTGGAGTCTTTTGTATTTTCAACAAATCCTTACGCAGTCCAAAGACAGTAGGCCTCTCCAGTTTTTTCACTTGAAAGAATTTGGCTAAGACATCCATTAATTTGTTGGCCAAGAATTGTCTGTCTAAGGATTGCACATAATGTCTCAGTTGATTGCATATAAAAAAGACTACTGGAGCACATACCACATGCTGGTAACCTCTCCATCCACCGGGATCCTTTTTTAAAAAATTCACCCTTAACCCTTCCCCTCACTGATTCCTAATACAACCCAAATCCCAGACCAAAGTCCTTAAAATTGGTCCAAAATAATCTGATGTTTAAGTGAAGCTCAATGTCTAGCAAGTATACACATTATCACTTCCAGACCAACGCTTCTGCAGCAAATGCACAACAGCAATGAAAAAAAGGAAAAGCTTTGCATCCAGACTCTGCCACAGCAATGAGCCATTTCTGAATCCATCTGTAACAAAATGACTGAAGGGAGATTAGGGTGAAGTTGATGGCAAAAGAGTTCCTGAATCACAAGTCACCACCAGCCAAAAAGAAAGAAGGAAAAAATCTGCATCCGCCATATTCATGCTTTCATAACATCTAAGGGTTCAAAACGCCTACTGGTTTCATACTTGTCGGTTTTAAAAGCACTGCATGCGCCCAAACCAGGAGATACATGCATGACTCAGATCCGTGCGAGTTTAAAAGGCCGATGGCACTTGCGCAGCTCCGTTTCACGCCCAACAATCTTTTGCCAAAAAGGGGGAGGGCGTAGGCTGGGTCTGCAGCATGAATCCAGCACATAACAAGTTACCACCGGGGTCTCCTGCTGTGTAACTTTACTTCTGCATTGGACGGCATGTAAGTCATGTAACAAAAAAAATACACTAGTCATAGAAACACAGAAACATAGAAATGACGGCAGAAGACGACCAAAAGGTCCATCCAGTCTGCCCAGTAAGCTTTCACACTTTTTTTTTTTCATACTTTTCTGTTACTCTTGTCCCTTTAAATAACTTTTTGGTTCTATTTCCCTTCCACCCCCGCCATCGTAGATAGCAGTGCTGGAGCTGCATCTGAGTGAAGTATCCAGCTAATTGGTTTGGGGTAGTAACCACTGTAATTAGCCAGCTACTCCCACGCTTGTTTACCCAGCCTGTGCAATTCAGTCCTTGTTGGTTGTTTGAATATAAATCCTCCTTTCATTCCCCCTGCCGTTGAAGCAGTGAGCTGCGCTGGATATGTATTCTAAGTGAAGTATCAGGCTTGATTTGGGGTAGTAACCGCTGTAACAAGCAAGCTACACCCATGCTTATTTGTTTTACCCAGACTATGTAATTCAGTCCTTGTTGGTAGATATCTGAATATAAAACATCTTTTCTTCATTCCCCCTGCCGTTGAAGCAGAGAGCTATGCTGGATATGCATTGAAAGTGAAGTATCAGGCATTTTTGGTTTGGGGTAGTAACCTCTAATCCCTGCTTTTATGTGGATGCAAATCCTTTTTTCCACATTTCCTCTTGCCGTTGAAGCATAGAGCAATGTTGGAGTCGCATTAACCGTGTGTATGTTTATTGAATAAGGATATTCATCTCCAGGTAGTAGCCATCATTCCCGCAAGCCATCCCCATGCCTCTTCTCTTCATTCACATCCTCTAGACTTTATTGATCCACAGTATTTATCCCACGCCTCTTTGAAATCCTTCACAGTTTTGGTCTTCACCACTTCCTCTGGAAGGGCATTCCAGGCATCCACCACCCTATCCGTGAAGAAATACTTCCTGACACTGGTTCTGAGTCTTCCTCCCTGGAGTTTTAAAATGTGACCCCTGGTTCTGCTGATTTGTTTGCAACAGAAAAGGTTTGTCGTTGTCTTTGGATCATTAAAACCTTTCAAGTATCTGAAAGTCTGTATCATATCACCCCTGCTCCTCCTTTCCTCCAGGGTGTACATATTTAGATTCTTCAATCTCTCCTCATAAGTCATTTGATGAAGACCCTCCACCTTTTTGACTGCCCTTCTCTGGACCGCCTACAACCTGTCTCTGTCCCTTCAGAGATACGGTCTCCAGAACTGAACACAGTACTCCAGGTGAGGCCTCACCAAGGACCTGTACAAGGGGATAATCACTTCCCTTTTCTTACTCAATATTCCTCTCTCTATGCAGGCCAGCATTCTTCTGGCTTTAGCTATCGCCTTGTCACATTGTTTCGCAGACTTCAGATCATTAGACACTATCACCCCAAGGTCTCTCTCCTGCCCATGCACATCAGTCCTTCTCCCCCCATCGAATACAGTTCATTCGGATTTCCACTCCCCATATGCATGACTCTGCACTTCTTGGCATTGAATCTCAGCTGCCATATCTTTGAGCACTCTTCCAGTTTCCTTAAATCCCGTCTCATTCCCTCCACTGCTTCCGGCGTGTCCACTCTGTTGCAGATCTTAGTGTCATCCGCAAAAAGACAAACCTTACCTTCTATCCCATCCGCAATGTCGCTCACAAAGATATTCAACAGGACCGGTCCCAACACCGACCCTTGCGGCACTCTGCTCAACTCCGCTCTCTCTTCAGAGTAAGTTCCATTTACCATCACACATTGTCTTCTGTCCGTCACCAGTTTGCAATCCAGGCCACCACCTTGGCACTCACTCCTAAGCTTCTTATTTTATTTACCAGTCTCCTGTGCGGAACCATATCAAAAGCTTTGCTGAAGTTCAAGTAGATGACATCGAGTGTTCTTCCTTGATCCAATTCCTTGGTTACCTAGTCAAATTTGTCTGACAGGAGCTTCCCCTGGTGAATCCATGCTGCCTCTGGTCCAGCAATTCTTCCGACTATAGATAGTCGGCAGGGTTTTAAGGGTCGGGGTAATATGGTAAAAGGGAGGCAAGTTAGCTAGGGGATTTAGAAGTCCTCTCTTTTACTGGAGTGAACTGGGAAAAAGGCTATTGCTTTGGTGCCCGCAGATACTAAAATATCCACCTACACGTGTGCGAGGTGGCATTTGCACACATATGCTCATGTCAATATAAAACCATGCGTACATATATGTGCGAACGGCCGATTTTATAACACACGAGCGTATGTTATAAAATCACTGTGCCCATGTGCGGGTCTTAAAATTTACCTCTTAGTGAGTAGATTACTCCACTGCCAAAGACTGAGGAATCACATATAGCTTGCTCAAAAGAGCAATTCATTGTTCTGTAAAAGTGAGCAATGGTGACCTATAAACAAATTGGAGTCAAACTGGGAATAGCAAAAGTTTATCCACACAGCACATAGTCTTATGACTCCAATGGCTCTTCTGTCTCATCAAGCCATTATAGGCCTAAATTACCAGCATACTCGGCAGCTTCTGATGGCAACTCAAACAACATTACCTTCCCAGCCCTGATTCCCTTCATTTTGGTGGGATACACCAGCATAAAACGAATCTTCTTATTGTACAACTGAGAACAAACCAGGGTAAACCTCTGCCTCTGAGCTGCTACTTGTGCTGAAGCGTCTTGAAAACTAGGATGTTTGTAGAACATATTGCAATTTCTGACCACTGCTCGCTGCTTGCAGTATCATTGTTTTGTGTCTGATGTTCAAAATGCAGGTAATGACCACTTGGGACTGCATTTGAGAATCTACAGAGTCCTTCAGTGGTCCTAAACTTATTACTTGCTTTAATCAGAGTTCATCTATCTGGTGTAGGCCAAATTCACGGGGCAGCCACATTTCTAAAAAAACTGGCAACTCTTCAAAGATTCTGGGAGACCCACAAACACACAAATTATTGTGCCAAAATCTATTTTCAAGATCATCGAACTTGTCTTCAAGCCTCTTTACAGTTTTTGATAGATGTGCTAGATTTCCCATTGTGCTCTGAAAATAGTCTTGTAAATCCAATACCCACTGCTGTATGTCAAGAAATCTCTAATTATATGCAGCCACTGAGAATGACACTGCTTCCAGCTTATCGCAGATCATGGCAAATAATAAACATGTGGATAAAGGTGAACCGGTAGATGTAGTGTACTTGGATTTTCAGAAGGTGTTTGACAAAGTTTCTCATGAGAGGCTTCTAGGAAAAGTAAAAAGTCATGGGATAGGTGGTGATGTCCTTTCGTGGATTGCAAACTGGCTAAAAGACAGGAAACAGAGAGTAGGATTAAATGGACAATTTTCTCAGTGGAAGGGAGTGAGCAGTGGAGTGCCTCAGGGATCTGTTTTGGGACCCTTACTTTTCAATATATTTATAAATGATCCGGAAAGAAATATGACGAGTGAGAATCACTCGTCATATTTGATGTACCCACTAATGCCGGTATATAAAAGTTTCTAAATAAAATAAATAAAATAAAATTTGCAGATGATACAAAATTGTTCAGAGTAGCTAAATCACAAGCAGATTGTGATAAATTGCAGGAAGACCTTGTGAGACTGTAAAATTGGGCATCCAAATGGCAGAAGAAATTTAATGTGGATAAGTGCAAGGTGATGCATATAGGGAAAAATAACCCATGCTATAGTTACACAATGTTAGGTTCCATATTAGGTGCTACCACCAAAGAAAGAAATCTAGGCGTCATAATGGATAACACATTGAAATCGTCAGTTCAGTGTGCTGCGGAAGTCAAAAAAGCAAACAGAATGTTGGGAATTATTAGAAAGGGAATGGTGAATAAAACGGAAAATGTCATAATGCCTCTGTATCGCTCCATGGTGAGACCGCACCTTGAATACTGTGTACAATTCTGGTCGCTGCATCTCAAAAAAGATATAATTGCGATGGAGAAGGTACAGAGAAGGGCTACCAAAATGATAAGGGGAATGGAACAGCTCCCCTATGAGGAAAGACTAAAGAGGTTAGGACTTTTCAGCTTGGAGAAGAGATGGCTGAGGGGGGGATATGATAGAGATGTTTAAAATCATGAGAGGTCTAGAACGGGTAGATGTGAATCGGTTATTTACTCTTTCGGATAATAGAAAGACTAGGGGGCACTCCATGAAGTTAGCATGTGGCACATTTAAAACTAATCGGAGAAAGTTCTTTTTCACTGAACGCACAATTAAACTCTGGAATTTGTTGCCAGAGGATGTGGTTAATGCAGTTAGTATAGCTGTGTTTAAAAAAGGATTGGATAAGTTCTTGGAGGAGAAGTCCATTACCTGCTATTAATGAAGTTGACTTAGAAAATAGCCACTGCTATTACTAGCAACGGTAACATGGAATAGACTTAGTTTTTGGGTACTTGTCAGGTTCTTATGGCCTGGATTGGCCATTGTTGGAAACAGGATGCTGGGCTTGATGAACCCTTGGTCTGACCCAGTATGGCATGTTCTTATAACTAGCGCTTTTACTACCACTGTCACAAGCTGTCAGTGCTCTGGGGCCTTCCTCAGCTCTGCCATGCACCATTTTTATCTCAATCAACTTTACTTTCTCCTTGTCTGTGTTATTCTTCGCCAAACAGGTGGTCATAAGGTCTTTGTAAACAGACAATGATCACTTGCAGCATTATCAGTAAGTTCAGAGCCAACACAGGTCTTAAAACTCCATACTTAAGGGTGGTTTAGTAATGAGGAACAGAGAGCAGAGGAGACACGCACCCTTCCCTGCTCTAAGCATCACGTGACCCACCAAGGATACAGACAACAAATATGGGCCCTGACTTTTAGGGTCTGGGGTACTGATAAGCAGACATAAGGGAAAAAGCAGAGGATGGCTTCTTTGGCCAAGTCCCAAAGCAAAGAACGTCAAGCAGCATTGTCTGCATTATCAAGAAGGCTCCTCACCTAGTAAAAATGTTGCTAGCAATAATTTATGGGTTTGACAGTTGCTTGGTTTGATTGATTGAAAATATTATAATTCTTATTATAAGGCTTGAGGGTAACTGCATCAGTTACAGTCCTTGAGAGAAACATGGCAGATACTGCCATAAGAAGCTTGCAGGGCAGACTAGATGGGTTAACTCGTCCTTTTCTGCCATCATTGTTACTATATTAAATATCATGTGTTTGGATTCACCACTTCAGGGCATTGAGTGGGCACCATTCCTGAGGCTTGGTTTGTGTTTCCCAGTTCAATTTAAAATGGGGTTTTCAGGCGTCATAAGCCTTCATTTGCACCTGCCCT
Source organism: Rhinatrema bivittatum (assembly GCF_901001135.1). NCBI lineage: Eukaryota > Metazoa > Chordata > Amphibia > Gymnophiona > Rhinatrematidae > Rhinatrema > Rhinatrema bivittatum. The sequence goes on along the minus strand of NC_042623.1, from coordinate 28,776,940 downwards.
GGGATCCCCCCCATTTTATATACCCTCCAAACTCACCTACGTCCTTGGCCAATGGGCTATGCAGTAGGGCCCAAAATGTGTGCTGGCGCTGCATGATGACTGTGACTCCCTCCCCATCAGGGTTTGTGAATGCGGCCTCTGCAGCATTTCCAGCCCTGAAAGACCAGGGAAGTGGAAGATCTGATCCAGGAATCAAGCCCAGGTCCTCTACATGGCTACCGGGCTGGCTACACCATGTTGCATTTCACATGACCAATATTACCAGGTACTAGGCAAGGTCATGGTGTGCATGAACTGCTTGCTACTACAAGACAGCTCGATTCTCCTGTGTACTTGCTCAGACTACTAAGCTGAGTAAACATGACTTGGATATTATCAAGAGAGCCTGCAGAGTGTGACTCAAACTGTCACAGTTTTATTTATTTGATTTCATTACCACACCAAGCTAGCCTCATTTAGGTACAGTGTCTTGTTTCCAAGAGGGATTTGAGGGACCCAGCATGGCGGCAGCAGCAGGGAACGCACAGGACATTACAGAAATGCATTGCAATCTCGACTTGCTAGTTCCAAGGCATACTTGCAAGGAAAAGATTCCTCAATATAAATGTGTTGAACAAGCAGTAAGGGAATACCCAGCAGGTACCATTGCAGACAGCTGTTCCTGATGTTAATTGTTATAATGGTAATGGGCATTAATGTATGCAAAAAGAGGCTTTGTCTGGGCATCTACATAGAGCAAGTTTGCAAATTCATGTAACAAAATATCCTGGCACTGTAGTGGCGACTTTGCTAACATCTGTTAGCTCCTTTTGAGAGTACAACGGGGGGGGGGGGGGGGGGGGGGATGTTACAAATTCTTTATTTGGATATTTCATTTTTCTAAGAGCACATTGTAGCAACAAAGCTGAGAAGTAGGTCAATGTGATTGTTAAAAGAAGGCATGAAGGTTTGCTTGTAAACAAAGTATTTATACTGCACTGTATGGCAATAATATAGTAACATAGTTAAAATGGACCACTCGGTGCATCCAATCTGCCTAGTTGCCCCTGCCTACTCTATTCTAGTAATGATCATCACCTATCCTTACGCTTACTATCACATTATGTACTAATTCCACTTAGCAGTCAAACAAGCTTTATGCCTGTAGGTAATGTCTTATCCGTTTTTGCTTTTATTTGGGGCGTTCAGCCAAACTGACCTACTGCCTAAGCGAGGCAATCTGTAACCTCCTCCCAATTATACCTCCTTACCACTTCTCCCTGGAAGCTGGAGGCAGCTCTAACGCCATGCCATTCAAGTAGGCTGTGTCCTCTCTACCCTTCTCAGCAGATGGGCATGCGGGTTTTCCATACTAACTAAACCCCAGACCACCTTCTTTCTTTATCCTACCTATAATTAAATGCTAATTTGTGATATTACATGTTATACTCTTCATGGGTGGGAACGATAGCCAATTGCTCCTGCCCTGCCAAGATGGCGCCTGCTGAGCCTTGAGTTCCCTTGTATCCGGTATCTGTTCTGCCTATGTGCTGGAGGGACCCAGCATGTGCTCAGTGCAATTAGCACACATATACTGGAAACAGTGCAAGTGTGGTGGGCTTAGTACGCACTATTGCCCTCCAGTGCATGTGCACAGCAGACTCAGTGCAAACATACAAATATCAACTGGCACAAGTGAACCCCAAATTTGCCCCTTACTAGTAGAGTTGCTCCTTGTTAGTGTAGTTTCAGTGGCCTGAACAGACCTTGCTTCTGTGTGTGATGTCCGTTTAGAGTGGAGTGTTGGAAGGAGGTTGGACACTCCCCAGTGGTAGATGTCACTGTTATAATAAGTCCTGTGCCCACAATTGCAGCGAGGAAGTTGAAGGGACCTTTCCAACGGAAGGTGCTGACTGCAATGTCTCTCTCAACAGAGCGCTGCTGGTGTGGGGTCTGGCATTCTCTAAACAGAGGGATACTAGCAAAAGCATCCATCCTAGAGAGGTGAGCTGCCTAGGCTTCCAGGAGCAGGAAGATGACTTAGGGTTTTATAGGGATTCCTGAAAGTGGTGTGTGAAGACAAGGAATCGTCTCAAGGAAGAGAGGTTTATATTCATATTCCTCATCATTACTGCATAAGCTCAAGCTGTACCTGACACTTGATGAGTTCTGCACAGTATTACAATTGTTCATCATAACCAATTTTGACTATTGTAATTCTATTTACCTTGGCCCATCCATACAAACAATTTGTTTAAATGAATATCACAAATCAATTTTTGCAGTTGCAGAGCCTCTATTATGGAACTCAATGCCTGAGCATTTGTGGAAAGAGCCCAGCTTTTCCATTTTCAAAAAGCAGCTACAAATATTTCTCTTTAAGGAGGCCTACCAGATTTAAGCCCATTGTATTGCAGCTTGCCACAGAATGTGAGCCCTATAGGGAGCAGTCAGGCAGTGTCAGATTTGGGCAGAGGTCAGGGCAGGTGGAGATCAGGCAGAGTCAGAATCCAGGCTGGGGGCAGGAACCAAGAATCAGTCAGAGGAGGAGTCACTGAGATAAGGACAAGATACAGGCAAGATACAGACTGGGACAACAAGCAAGACACACACGGGAACGAGACAGGAAAAAGGCAAGGCAAGGAGGACCAGAGGCAAGGAAGCCAAGGAGAGGAACTAGGCAAAAGACAAGGTAGACAAGGCAAGGAGCTGGGTTAGAAACAGGCAAGCAAGACGAAGAGAAGCAACACACGCTGCAGACAAGGCAGAAGGACCTACTGCTGAGGCATCGAGCGGGAGCACGGTTGGGCTTTAAATACCCAGCCATGATCAGGTCATCGCCCAGCATATTCAGGTCAATGGTGTGTGCTCTAAAAACAGCATGTGGGAGTGAGGGAGATGCTGTCGGAGAGATTGTGGCAGCATTTCTGCTGCAGGTGACGTTTGCAGAGTCCTGGGGCAAGTAAGCTGGTCGTGGAGCTGTCCTGCAACCAGCCCATCGTTACATAAATACATGGTTTTGATTCTAAGAAAACCTCAAAAACCCAGCATGGCTGGTACAGTATATCTGATTGTGCCAAGGTACATACCATCTACAGTAGCTCCAGCAGGTATTTGAGTTTGTGCTCTGTGCTCTTTTTATTTTTTAAATACTTTATTTAGCCCTACAGAGAGTATACAATGGCACATTATCACAACATAACATATGACTCTGGTTATATGCCTTATAACACTGCAGTATATTAACATCACATATGACAAACCATTAAGATACTCCATTGTACAACACATACTCATATGTATTTTATATCGAAAGAAAAGAAAAAAAATTGTACTTTAACGAGACATCACTTTCATACACATCCATACAATCATTCACACAAATACAGATCTCCATATCTATTGTAGTGGTTCAGGACATCAGGGAAATAAGGCAAAAATCTAGAAAAAACAAAAACTGATCTTCAAGGTATTCACCATTTTGGGGGATATCCACTTGTCACTAAGGAATTTAGTGACAAGTGGATATCCCCCAAAAAAAACCCATCAATAAAACTTCTCCGCAAAAAGCTGGTTTATGATGAATAATTTTTTCAATCAAGTTTAGTACTGCCTCTCAAAACAAGAACAATGTTAGGCAAAGAACAAAGTTATGAATAAAAGTGTCTCTTATATATGTGATTTTTAACACAAACATCTGAGTCTATAATTTTCATTTTGTATGCTTTAATCGTATCTGTGTAAATCCTATGCAATAATTTGGACTATAATTCTTAAAGTTTGCATCATGGTGGTTATTCTGGATCAAGAAAACATCCATGCTTTTTCTATCCAGACAGCTAAACTTTTTCTCCATTCAGTCCTCACGTCAAAGATTCTTTAAGTTTGAAATTATTTATTGCACAGGTAATTTTTCATTACTTACAGTTGTTGCATTACAAACTTTTGTCCCAAGGCAGAGATCTTTGGTTGCTGAAGACAGGGTGGCAGGAAGGAGAGGGAGGTTTCTTGGGTTACAGGAGTTAGTTTACGATGGAGGTAGGAAGCATAGGAGATGTAAGGCTGATTTGTAGTAAGAGAAAAGGTAAAAACTCACTACTCTCTACGAGAGCTGCTGAAAGGGAACACCTCCACCAGCTGGGGGCAAGAAATTGGGGGCAAGGTCCAATGGCAGCGAGCCTAAAACCCATGTGACATAGGGGGGAACATGAGGAAAGTCTCTTGAGCCTATGAGGTGTCCTAGGAGGACTTGTGTTAGATTGAGGGGCAATCAAGCTCTTCCAAGTAAGAGAAAGCAAAGGGGGGAGGGAACTTCTCTTAAGGGCAAGGTTCCCTTAAAGGCAAGGCTCACAGACTTTTATCATGGGTTACAAAAAGTGTTTCAGCACTAAGCACAGTTAAACTACAATATGTACAGATACAGACATGTACCCACTGCTGGGGACAGAACAGTGGTGGTGTGGATTACAAACTGGTTGATGGATAGAAGAAAGCTTGCAATGGTAAATGGAACCTATTCTGAAGAGAGAATGGTGTTAAGCGGAGTGCCACAGGGATTGGTGTTGGGACTGGTCCTGTTCAACATCTTTGTGAGCGAAATTGAGGAGGGGATAGAAGGTAAAGTTTGTCTTTTTGCAGACTAAATCTTTTTGCAACTAAATCTACACTCCATAAGGCACTCAGAGACCGGGCCTTTTCTACAGCGGGCCCCTCTCTTTGGAATACCTTACCACCGGACCTTAGACTTGAACCCTGCTTACCAACATTCAAAAAAAAACTTAAGACTTGGCTATTCAGGCAAGCCTTTCTGGAGTCAAATATCCATTGAGAGACCTCACTGCACAATGTTAATATCCATAAAGAGACATCACTGCACAATGTAAATAAGTTACCTCTGTAAATTTTTACGCTACTATCCTTATCTCCTTCCTCTCCCAGTTCTACAACCTTGTTTTATTGTAACTTTTGCTTCCGTCGCACTTGTTAAAAGAACAGTTTTTGCACCCCCTGTTATATGTAAACCGGCATGATATGATCTTATCATGAATGCCGGTATAGAAAAACCTTAAATAAATAAAATAAATAAATAAAAATGATACTAAGATCTGCCAACAGAGTGGGCACACCAGAAGGAGTAGAGAGAATGAGAAATGATTTAAAGAAGCTTGAACAGTGGTGGAAGATATGGCAGCTGCCAAGAAGTACAGAGTCATGCACCTGGGGTGGTGAAGAGCTGCTGTGCATGGAGCAAGAAAGGGTCCTTGGGGTGATAGTGGCTAGTGATCTGAAGTCGGCAAAGTAATGTGACAAGGTGATAGCTAAAGCCAGAAGAATGCTGGGCTGCATAGAGAGAGGAATAACTAGTAAGAAAAAGGAGGTGATAATATTTTGTACAGGTCCTTGGTGAGCCTTCACCTGGAGTATTGTGTTCAGTTCTGGAGACCGTATCTCAAACGGGACAGAGACAGGATGGAGGTGGTCTAGAGAAGGGAGCAAAAATGGTGTTGGTGGTGGTGATGGTGGGAGGGGTCCTCTATCAAATGACTTATGAAGCAAGGTTGAAGGGCCTAAATATGTATACCATGGAGGAGAAGAGGTGCAGAGGAGACATGATACAGACCTTCAGATACCTGAAAAGTTTTAATGATACACATTCGACAAACCTTCTCCACTGGAAAGAAATCAGTAAAACTAGGGGTCATGAAATGAAACTCCAGGGAGGAAGACTCAGAACCAACGTCAAGAAATATTTCTTCATGGAGAGAGTGGTGGATGCCTGGAATGCCCTTCTGGAGGAGGTGAAGACAAAAACAGTGAAAAATTTCAAAGGGGCATGGGATAAACACTGTGGGGATCCTTAAA